>NC_064644.1:36305606-36610981 GCF_023864345.2 Schistocerca serialis cubense
TTTTGTATTTATAATCCCATATTTAACTGACCAGAAGTCCTGTTCCGCCTCCCACTGAACTTGCACTAATTCTCGTCATATCTAACTTAAACCTGTCCATTTCCCTTTTTGAAATTTTTCCAACTTACCTGCCCAATTAAGGGATCTTACATTCCATGCTCCGATCTGTAGAATGACAGTCTCTTGATGATGACATGCTCCTGAGTATACCCTGCCCAGAGAACTGAATATTTTACCTGACAGGATGTCATTATCATGTAACCATGTAGTAGAGTCGCATGTCCTTGGGAAAAATTATGGCTATAGTTTCCGCTTGCTTTCAGCCATTTGCAGTACCAGTACAGACAAGGCCATTTTGGTTGCTGCTACAAGGCCACAACAGTCAATCATCCAGACTGTTGTCACTGCAACTACTGAAAAGTCTGCTGCCCCTCTTCAGGAACCACACATTTGTCTGGTCTCTTGACAGATACTTCTCCATTGTGGTTGCAACTACAATACGGCTACCTGTATCATTGAAGCTCACAAGCTGCCCCATCGACAGTAACTTATTATAGGTTTAATTAACCTTTGCATTTAATTAGTAAAGTTTCCAGCAAAACTAAATATATTGTTGCAACCAGTTGACCAAAAATTATCACAGGAACAATAAATTTGTAACAAACCAAATATGAATACTGTTTTGACAAAATTTGGGTAAACAGTGCTCGTATGTGATGTGTATAAATAACTTCAGAATGAAAAAATAAAATTGATTATTAGTAGAAGTCCAATAAGAGCAGATGGAAAGATTCCAGCTCACTTTGTTTCAATGTTATTCGATATCACAGAGTCTTAAGTTTCCCATACTGAAACTAAAAAAGGTAAAACACAGCAGGCCTCAAAAATGTATGAGTCTGTGTACTGAAGCAAAGCATTCAGAGTATTCTACCTCCATTAATAAACTTAATAATTGAGTCTGATAATGGAAAATTCCTACTTACACTCCAGCAGTCTCACACATACCTCCCCCCCCCCCCCCCTCAATACTCCTGTGGAGCTGCATAGTCATTTCACCTTCTCTACTTCTCTCTTTTCCTCTTTGCCCCCTTCCCCCTCCAGATGCTGGAGCTAACAGCCCATTATCCTGTCCCCACAATGTTCCTGAACACTCCCACTTCCAATGCTAACATAAGGTGTCTTCTTCCACCCCTACTTTGCTCTCCCTTGCCCTCCCCACCCCACATTTCTCCTTATCCCCACTGCACAACCCAGTTAAGATCACTGCTCACCGCTATTGCAGTCAGATCTTAGCACTCAGATTTCGCAGTGGCCCTGTGTGCGTGTGTGCGTGTGTGTGTGTGTGTGTGTGTGTGAGAGAGAGAGAGGGGGGGGGGGGGGGGGAGAGAGAGAGAGAGAGAGAGAGAGAGAGAGAGAGAGATTTATGCTTATGTGACTATGGGTGTGTTTTGTCTACATCTGACAACAGACTTTCTATGATGTAAATGCATAGATAAAAAATCTACTCACCAAACAGTGGCAGGAGAACACACAGACAAAAAAGGCTTAACTTAACTTTTACAAGCTTTCGGAGCCAGTAGCTCCTCCTTCTGGTGGAAGAGTTGAAGGGAGAGGAAGAGGGGTGAAGGAAAAGGACAGGAGAGTTTTAGGGAAAGGATACAACTCAGAAAAGTCTGGTAAGTCTTCCCTGACCTGCGGTTCTGAGTGACTTTTCTGAACTGCACTCTTTCTCTATACCTCTCCAGTACTTTCCTTCACCCCTCTTCCTTCCCCTTCGACTCTTCTGCCAGAAGAGGGAGCCACTGGCTCCAAAAGCTTGTAAAAGTTAAACCTTTTCATATGTGCGTTCTCCTGTCGCTGTTGGTGAGTAGATATTTTATCTATACATTTACATTTATATTGTCAATAATTGATTATTTTCATTGTTATAGAGGACTTACTCTGATAGCTGATAATATCTAGCAGTCTGCCTGCTTTCAACTTGTCTGTAAGCCAATCAGTGCCTCCCCTACGTGATGAGTAACAATCTATCCTCTTCTGTATTGTTATAACAAATGAGTCATTTCCATCAAGGAACTCTCCAGAGTATTTAAAACAGGCAAGAGTTTTGGCTCAAGTAAAAGAAGGTACTGCAGAAGACACAGGAAACTGCAGGCCAGTTTCCCTGCTCTCATTGTTTCTAAAATCATAAAATTCTTTCTTTGATAAAAACAGCCTTCTAAAGTGCATCACAGTTTTTGTTGTAAAGAGGCAGAAGTGCAGAATCAGCCATAGTAGAATTTATCATTTTTACACTTGCTGTTATTGGCAATATTCTATTATCTGTCTAAAGCTTTTGCTATTGTTGACCACAAGGTTCTACTAAATAAGGGTGCAAAGAGTGGAGGTAATAAAAACCTGAGGGAGGGAAAAGAGATGAGCTGAGTTCAGATTGCTTGGGAAACAGGACATGTCTCAGATCCCAGGTTGAGAAAGTCCCATACTTTGTGGAGCTACCATTCTCTCAATCCATGACAATTAAATGGAAACCCAAAGTCACTAACTTCTACTGCACAGTTGGACCAATCACACAGTTTTACATTTTCTGTCAAGCAAAAGCATTTTTAAAATTATACTGCTCCAAATTTAGCTGTCTGATTGTTTGGTCACAGTTAGTTTTGAAGATGTTAGTTACCAGAGTAATTCTAAAAGTTTTTACTTTATTTTCTTAATTTTTAGTGATGATGCAACGTTTTATGATGAAAGAAGATCTGCACATATTTTGAAACGGTCTGCAAATGAAGACACATCTGAAGCAGCTGAGTATGAATACAATTATGAGGCACTAAAAAACGAATATGAAGAGCAAATACAGAGTGAGATAAGGAACAACTTGGTTTTCATATACAATGAGGAAGTTCATGAAGAAAATGTCAAAGATGTAGTGAAAGTAATTGCAGATATCAAACCACTAAGAGAATGTTCAGAGAAAGAAAGAGGTTTCATGAGTTTTCGGGCGTTTGGGTGTCTGGTGAATGACTACCGACACTCCTCTACTGCCCTACAAAAAATGCGGATAGTGAAGAAAATGCTGAGAATAATATTCATCTGGTTTCTCATCTACTGCAGCATCACACTTTGCTGCTGGTGTCATAAAGGTCTGTAGCTTTCTTTCCTTCCCTTGCAAACCCTTCTTTCTGCAATTACACTATGATGTGGTCCAGTATCTGTCCATCAGATGTTGTCACAGACTAACAAATATTTTTCCAAAATTATTAGAAACATCCAAAATTGTACCCATTCACAAAGTGGAGAAAAGGATAATATGTGTAATTACTATTCAAACAAATTAGGGCTTGCAGCTGGTCATTGTTTAATTCATCATATAATATGAGAACCTGCCAGTCATCTTCAGGTGAGCCATTGAAGACTGCCCAATTACCTTGACATCAAATTTTTCAAAGATGTTATAAGCCATAACAGCTTGACAAAATTCATTACTACATTACCCACAAAATGGCACAGAAGATAAAAAGTAACAGAGGCTGCTATACTCTATATTACTGTGTACATAGTTTTACAAAACCCCTGGATTGTAAAAGGCAAGTAACAGGAATATTCCTAGACTTAACAGAAGTGTTTGGCATGGTTGACCACACTATTTGCCACAGAAAATGAAAAAAATAAGGCACACAGAGCTTGTCAAATGAGCAACTGTGGAAGAGAGTTAGCATAAGACTGAAAGTCAACAAACTAAATTAATCTCTGAGTGCTTATCAAATGAGGACCCACATATCTGTGCATTCCACATGGGCCTGCATTGGATCTGATCTGATCTTTAATACTGAAGCCCAGAAGACACTATTGTTTGCTGATGACAAGACAGTTTGTAGCCTCAACCTAACTTAGGTTATGTATAAAACACAGCAATCAGACATGTAAAGCAGGGGTTACACTAGAATCACTGGTGGAAAATTGTTCTTACCATGCACCTGTCACCCATGCTGTGCTTTGCGTGCTGCAATAGGGAAATATGGACAACCATTGTTCATGAGCTGACAAGAGAGGTTGTGCAATTTTTTACCTTTGTTTATTGTAATTCATGAAGTGAAGAAAGTAAACAACCCACTTTCATGATCATGCAGTTTGAACAATGTTTCTCGCTCAGTTTTGCCATTGAGATCAATTCTTACAATATTTCATGCCGATATATACTGATACAATTATTTCAAGCCGCCAGCCACATCAAGTAGTTAAGAACCCATGAGCTTTTGGCTGAGTGTTCCTCAGCCAGTATCGAGTGTGACTGTCATGTGGTTGCTGCTGCAGTCCTTGTATAGACACACTAACCCCTGTGCCAAGTCCAGTCCCATATAAGGTAATGTTTTGCTGATGTATCCATTGTGTCCATTTCAACCTTCCAATGGTCAGTACATCTTTCCCTCCTCTGTTGTTTATTGTTATTGTAATTATTATTATTCTTTTTAAGATTATCTTCCCCTCAATTTTGTCTCCCAAAGTAAAAGTTTTGTCTATTTGTTTTATCATGTTCCCTATCTAGTTCGTTCACATGTTTGAAAGAATGTTCAGTTGAGTCATCTAGTCCATAAATCAAGCTCCACTGTATTCTTTCACACAACTTTTGCTTTAATGCATCAATCTGTATTAAGTCATCAAAAGGTTGATTCAGGTGAACTTTACTCTTCAAGTAAGCCTGTTCTAACTCTGACCAATACTTTTTCAATATTTCCTTTTCAAACACATCAAATGTTAAGTGTTTATAGTTAATTTTGTTAGCCCAACCGAGTGTTTCTGCCCCAAGAAATCTTTTTTACAAATTTAATTTTCACTTCATTTCTCATTTCAGGAAGGTTGCCATCCTTAAAACGTTACATTAAGTCCATTGAGTGCAAATTCCCAACCTAGGAAAACTTTTTGCAGATGTATTTGTACACATATTATATATTTTTTGAACATACTCCCTATTATAATTGTTGCAAATGATTTTGGACATTTACCACATTGTATTCCAGAGTTCACACATTGCTTTTACACTGTCATCAGTAATGGTGACAGACTTCCCTCTTTTTCAGTCTTCTCATTTAAATTATTAATATGGATGTTATTATCAATTTTGACAGTATCACTTGGACATTTGAAATTTCATCTCTGAATGCAGAGTCCACCTCAGTCACCTTTAGTTCTACTGATTGCAATCTGGACTTTGTAGAAGTTGCTCTGTCATCTACATTATTCATCCTTTCAGTTAAATTATCTACTATCTCACTTATAGGTGCTACTTGGTCATGCAGTTCATGAAATATTGGTATGTGTGAATGCTCAAA
Organism: Schistocerca serialis cubense; assembly: GCF_023864345.2. NCBI lineage: Eukaryota > Metazoa > Arthropoda > Insecta > Orthoptera > Acrididae > Schistocerca > Schistocerca serialis. The sequence goes on from NC_064644.1 coordinate 36,310,931, forward strand.
TACTATGTCATTGTAGGAAGTACTAGAGACACACTTTTGAATGATATACACTTTACTAATGGCATCCTTACACAAAGCTATGCTGAATAACAACACACAAATCATGGCCGACAAGAACACACACTGGAGAAACAAGTCAAAGAAGTTAGTCCTCACAGAGGTGGTGGTCAACTCATACTGAGTCGACTGCCACCACAGAGACACCTCCGCAACCTGCCCTCCCCCCAGGGTAGTGTGGAGCACGGGGGAGGTTGCAGGATGGAGGATGTCCTCATGTGATGAGAGACAGTGTGACCAGCCGTGTTGTAGCTGCCATGGTGGGAAGGCAAAGCTGGACCATTGCTCTGCAAGAAAGAAGGAGGTTAGGAAAGCATGTCATCTTTTTGCCAGAAAGGGAAGTGAAGGGGACGACCTGCACGGGATAAAGGAATGTCGGGAGAGAGGGACGGGGAGTAGGTTGAGGATGTGGAGAGAAAAGGGATGCTAATGGCAAGCCACCCAGTGGAGTCAATGGAGGCAGTGATGTAGGCCTTGTCTGCAGAAGGGGGTGAAGGGCAATGTGGGCAGTGTTGAGATTATCAACGGAGTGAGGAGTGGTATGGAAAAGGAAGAGATCCTTGGGGATGAAAAGCGAGAGGTTGATAGAGATTGTTGTGGCGCTCAGCGGTGCTGGTGAGAGATGAGTCATTAGAATGAGCACTTGAGAATCACTTGTTCTGAGCACAACACTGAGGAATCACCATAGCACTGGGAGGGAGGAGAGTTGGAAGATAATACAAGAATTGGTGCACTTTTATCCAAAAGTGAGTTGCCACACTCAACTGGTGTAGGTTCACTGGGTGGTGCATTGTACGGTGTGGTTTTAGCATGTGCAAGGATACACTTTGTGCTTACCATTGAGGAGAATATCAAAAGTGTTGTTAGAGTGTGGTAGTAATTCATGAGAGCCCAAATAAGGAGGCTGCAAAGCTGCCCAAACCAAGTATTCACAGAGCATGTAATCAAGGAAAGACTTTTTGGACACCCTGTATATTGGGTCTAATGGCAACAAATAGACCTGACCTCTTTCATGATGTCCACATCAAACCTGTTATCAGTGACCATGAGACGGTTGTGGTAACAATAATTACCAAAGTACAAAAGACAACTAAAGCAAGCAGAAAGATGTATATGTTCAGAAAGGGCAGCTAATCAAATTTTTACTGACATTAATAAGTGATTCATAGCCAATTCACTGTCATTAAACTTTGAAGAGACCCACTATATGCAGTTCAGAACTTCCAAGAGAATTCCTTCTAGTGTGTGTATAAAATACGATGACATGGAAATAGGAGAAGTTGAGAGTGTAAAATTCTTGGGATTACAACTTGATAATAAATTCAGTTGGGAGTGACATACTAATGAACTGCTAAAATTCCTAAACAAGTCTGTGTTTGCAATGCGAATGGTGTCAGACATAGGAGGTATAAATATTTAAAAAAAAAAAAAACTGGCATATTTTGCTTATTTTCACTCCATTATGTCATATGGTATCATATTTTGGGGTAACTCCACAAACTGAGAAAAAAAATTTTAGAGTACAGAAGCATATAATAAGAGTAACGTGTAGTGTAAATCCAAGAACATAAAGTCAAAACCTATTCAAAGTATTGGGCATACTAACCACAGCTTCTCAGTATATTTATTCCTTAATGAAGTTTGTTGTAAATAATACATCTCTTTTTCAACTAACTGCTTAGTACACAGTATCAATACTATGAATAAGGACAAAATACATAAAGATTTAAAATCACTTACTCTTGCCCAGAAAGGAGTCCAGTATTCAGCAACGCATATTTTCAATAAGTTACCAGCAACCATTAAGAGTTTAGTTTCAGACAAGGCACAATTTAAACATAATTTAAAAGAATTTTTGGTGGCCAACTCCTTCTATTCCGTCCATGAATTTCGAAACAAGTGCATTAGAACATTTTAATGAAAATTTATTATACTCTATTTTTTGACAATGCTTGGTTGTAACAACCAAGTAACTACCTACTGTGTGAATGATGGATGTATGGAAAGCAGATGTATGTCTTAAGTTGGTAAATAGTGGAAGTTTAATTTTAAATCTTGTACATAATTTGACTGTTATTAACTGAGGATCATTGAAATGAATAATTTACTTTAATTTTTGACAATACTTGGTTGTAATAGCCAAGTAGCTAGCTACTGTGTGAATGATGGATTTAATGAAAGCAGATGTAAGTATTAAGCCTGTAAATATTAGAAGTTTAATTTTAATTCACGTACATAATTTTACTGTTTATTGACTGAGGATCATTAAAATTAATGAAACTCAAGTTTTTCCAATTTCATTTTTGTAATGTGTTTATCTGACATGTTCCACACCCAGGAGGATACCCTCTTTTGTAGGTCTATGGAATGAATAATTAATCTAATCTAATCTAATCTAGTAAAGTAGATACAAAATTAGTAGTATCATATCTCAATTAGGAACTTGAAACTTTCAGCACATGGTAGGAGCAAGTAGAAGAACTATGGCTCACGTTTAAAAGAATAGTTGACCATGCACTGGATAGATATGTACCTAGTACAACAGTTCATAAAGGGAGGGAACCTCCATGGTATATAGTCGCCATAAAGAAACTTATAAAGAAACAGAGATTACTGCATAATAGGTGTAACACAAAGGATAGAGAGATGGTGAATGAAACACATTTGGCTTTCAAGAGAAGAATGCATGATGCCTTCAGTGACCTCCATAGCAGAATATTGTCACATAATATTTCACAAAACCCAAAGAAATGCTGGTCATATGTAAAAGCTGATAGTGGCACCAGAGTTAGTGTCCAGTCCCTAGCAAATGAGATGGGAACCGAAATTTAGGGCAGCAAAGCAAAAGCTTATATGCTCAACTCCATTTTCAAATGTTCATTTACAAAGGAAAACCCAGGAACCAATTTAAATTCTGATAACACTGAAAAGATGAATGAAATAAGTATTAGTGTCAGTGGTGTAGAGAAACAGCTGAAATCATTCAAATTGAACAAAGCTTGTGATGTTCACCTGTTTTATTTCTTCATTGCTTGTCCTCAGTGTCGACTTACCACAATGCTATACTAGCTGAAGAATAGGTAAAAGGTAAAGTAAAGGGTAAGTGTAAAAGGTAAGTGTAAAAAAATTTTTCTGCACAAAGTTCCAGAATTTTTTGAACAGGCCTCGTACGTAGTGCTGATGGCTGCTGGGTAGTGACGGCGGCAATTATGAAAACCGTATGTGCAATCTGCCAACTGTAATTTATTTTCCAGTGGAAGTCCTTCAATGCATTTCAGCACAGTTTCTATATCACGTGGTAATTTGCTTAACTATGTGGCCCACATGAAATATTGGACATTAATGAGGGATCCACTACAGCCTGTAAAAGGTGCCAAGATTGGGATAGGTGTCATCTGTTTAATTGTTCTGAGTGAATAGCTTGATGCATTTGTTGTTCAGGAGCCTTGCATAGTCTTAGAAGCAAAGCTGTTTTGGCTGCCTCAAACTTGTTCAATGTATGGGAAGACAGTAATGATTATGATGTTACTGAATGTGCTAGATATTTGTCTAAATGACACAATAAATTTGAGTACTTTGATGTATAATCAGATGTGCTGTGTGCAGTGAATACTGTTTTGGTGGTAGCTAACCAATTATGGGGCTGATCCTCTAAGAATGGAGGCAGTTCTAGAGGCATATATGGCACTGCTAAAGTGTCATAGGAGAGGTGTCCGTAGGGCACCAATTGGTTAGATCCAGGGGCATTGGCTTGCAGAACACCATTGATTGTCCATGGCATAGTAGAGAAACCAGAAAGGTTCTGGCATGCCTTGGCCAGCTGAGCTCTGGTAGAAATGGATTTGTTGTTTGAGAAGCTGGCATGGTAGCACAAGTCCTGGTGGGGAGGGATGAGTAAGTGTTGTTGTGCGTGAACACTGGGATCCAGCTGGAGGGTGGGGTCACTTACAGGCATTAGATCAAGCTGTTGCTCTGTAGGAGTTGAGTTGATCCAGTCTGTTGTGGGGTGCAGTGAATAGTGCCACATGGGGTGAGAGTTTCCTGTGCACATGAGGGAGAGTGGAAAAATTCACTTTCGCTCACACTTTTGCATTTGATATGTTCCAAATCGCATATTGCACTGTGTAATTCATGATGAATACTGTAAAACCTGATCAAAGTGACCTAAAAGTCTTTGGTGATCACTGGTATTCATTGTCCTGGCAGCAGTTTGGATGTCTATTACGTACATGGAGAATGCACTGTGATTTCGCATCACCAATGTGGGAATGCTTGGCGGCTGGGTGGTGGTAGAATAATGTACTGACACTTTGGCTAAGAATTCCACACTTTATTGTCACTATTATACATCAATCAGGTATAGAGCACATTAATGCAAAACACAAAGTGGGAATTATAGAATAAAGACTGTGATTTCACCTTACAGAGAAAAATATGTTTGTGGTTGCCACAATCAATATGTTGGCTGATGATCAATGCCACCACAAGTCCAAATTTAAGGAATAAACCTGAAACATTTCAGAAATTGAAATCAGTTTTTATGTAATTCCTAACATATTCATGTGAGTTTCTGAATTCTTTCCATTTCACACAGGCCATATTATTTATCATGAGATGCAGTAGATTCAACCAGCCAACACATACCTAGGTCACTGTCAACAACTTGACTTCCTTGCTAGCAATACAAGCAGATGCACTGAAAGAATCTGAAAACAATTGCCGGGCAACTTACGTCACATGATCTGAGGTCACAGTCACTGGGTCTACAAAGTGTGGAAAGTATTATGCTAAAGCATTCCCACATTGGTGATGCGAAATCACAGTGCATTATGCTAAAGAACTTGCCCCCTTTCTATCAGCAATTTATCGTAGATCGCTGGAAGAACGTAAAGTACCTAGCGACTGGAAGAAAGCGCAGGTCGTTCCCATTTTCAAGAAGGGTCATAAATCAGATGCGAATAATTATAGGCCTATTTCGCTTACGTCAATCTGTTGTAGAATAATGGAACATGTTTTGTGTTCTCGTATTATGACGTTCTTAGATAATACAAATCTCCTTCATCATAACCAACATGGATTCCGCAAACAGAGATCATGTGAAACTCAGCTCGCCCTATTTGCCCAAGAAATTCACAGTGCCGTAGACACTGGCGAGCAGATTGATGCCGTATTCCTGGACTTCAGGAAGGCATTTGATACGGTTCCGCACTTACGTTTAGTGAAAAAAATACGAGCTTACGGAATATCGGACCAGGTTTGTGATTGGATTCAGGATTTCCTAGAAGAAAGAACACAACATGTCATTCTTAACGGTTCAAAATCTGCAGATGTAGAGGTAATTTCGGGAGTACCGCAGGGAAGCGTGATAGGACCTTTATTGTTTACAATATACATAAATGACTTAGTTGACAACATCGGTAGCTCCGTGAGGCTATTTGCAGATGACACGGTTGTCTACAAGAAAGTAGCAACATCAGAAGACTCGTACGTACTCCAGGAGGACCTGCAGAGGATTAATGCATGGTGCGACAGCTGGCAGCTTTCCCTAAACGTAGATAAATGTAATATAATGCGCATACATAGGGGCAGAAATCCATTCCAGTACGATTATGCCATAGGTGGTAAATCATTGGAAGCGGTAACGACCGTAAAATACTTAGGAGTTACTATCCGGAGCGATCTGAAGTGGAATGATCACATAAAACAAATAGTGGGAAAAGCAGGCGCCAGGTTGAGATTCATAGGAAGAATTCTAAGAAAATGTGACTCATCGACGAAAGAAGTAGCTTACAAAACGCTTGTTCGTCCGATTCTTGAGTATTGCTCATCAGTATGGGACCCTTACCAGGTTGGATTAATAGAGGAGATAGACATGATCCAGCGAAAAGCAGCGCGATTCGTCATGAAGAAGCACATTCCGGGAAGAGATGGGCAACATATTACTACTGCCCACATATATCTCGCGTAATGATCACAACGAAAAGATCCGAGAAATTAGAGCAAATACGGAGACTTACAAGCAGTCGTTCTTCCCACGCACAATTCGTGAATGGAACAGGGAAGGGGGGATCAGATAGTGGTACAATAAGTACCCTCCGCCACACACCGTAAGGTGGCTCGCGGAGTATAGATGTAGATGTAGATGTAGATGTACAGTTGTTTGTTTACTTGAAGTGTAAAAGTTTTCAGTTTTACTTTTTTGGAGTTATAGTCCAAGAATGTAGAAAGATAACAGCTCAGCAAAAGCTGATGATCGTCCATGATGTCGACAACAACCATAACAAAAGTTTTCAGACATGGTGAAGGAATATGACTTAGTGCCATCTACAAATGTGGCCTATTTAAAAATAAGGAAGCATTTCTAAATGCTGAAGCTAATGATTCTTGAGGATCCAAAATGGAAGAACATTTGTATGTCTATGTTCAATGATCTGGAAGATATTCTTATAAGTAGTTTCAAGGATTGAGAAATGGAAGCACCCCTATAAGCAGAAACGTACTGCAAGAGAAAGCTCTGAAATTGCTCTGAAAAGTGGCATCAAACATTTCAGTGTGCATCAAGTAGCTGGCTGACTCATTTTAAAAAACATCATAATCTTTCATTTCAAATTGTAACTGGAGAAATTGAGGTTCTGCTCATAGAAAGGGTAAACTATTGGAACAATGTTACATTGCCATGACTGATACAGGTTTATGAGGCTAGGTACACTTTCAACACTGATGAAACATGCACCTTTGTAACTTACTTCTGCAAAATCATGTCCTATTAAGGGGGGAAAATGCCAAGGAGGTCAAAAAAGTACAGAAAAATGATGACAATATTGGTGCCTCTGCTATTAATTCGCAGGTGTTTCCAAAACATAAGAACACTACTTTTTTACTGTGAAATGTCAGAAAACCTTACAGCTTTTTCAGACATTTAAATGTTAAGATGAATGCAGCTGGAAGTCAAATGGTACTTATTATTCGCCTATGGCCTGTACATCCCAAGGAAACATAATTTCTGATAAATGTAGATGATGTGCTCCTTCCTTCAAACTGCACAAGTCGTATGTGGCCTCTGGACCTGGGCATAATATACTCTGTTAAAGCCAAATATAGAGTACCTGTTGTGTAGACGCCAATTTCATTGTTTGAGAGGAAGTTAGTGATGAGAGTCAGCACTGTACAGGCTATGCACACATTTGTTGATGCCTGGAACTCTGTAACACAACAGGCTGTGTTAAATTGATTCACAAAGACTGGCTGTCATTCATCAGTTCCTACTAAAGACAATATGTTCCAGACAAAGAATAGAGTACCAAAACTGTAATTTCAGAAAATGCAACATCCCAGGACATTGTTTGTTCTGATGATGATGTCCTGACTTCCATACCCATGGCTGATGCAAGTGAAATGGTTGAGAAGAAACACAAGTAGGAGCTGATGGTGACAGCAATCAAGAGGAAGGAAAGAAGGAGGTTGTTGCATCAAGTTTCACTGCTGCTGTGCAAGGAATTGATACTATCGGGAATTTTATTTCCTCTTTTACTCCAGATGAATCGTTTCTGACCTATATCAATCAGCTGTAGCAACAATTCTTTCATTACAGTATGCTGGAAGGACAAAATAAATGAGACCTCTTGATTAAAAAAAAATAATGGATATGTTTTCTGAATAGTGTAACAATTGTGTATTTACTGTATACAAATTTGTAGCATAAGACATTGGTAAATAGCGCTTTTATCAACTAAACATGCCTGAATTATGAGTATGGGTCACTCCTTACATGTAGTCTGTTAAAACCCCCCATTTAAGGAAAACACCTATTTCGAAAAAATATTACAGTCCCAGAGATTTGTTAAAAAGGGGTTTTATTGTAATTACTTCAGAATCCATAAATGTTATTTTTGCTATGCCATATTTTTGTGGATAACTTTTTATACTACTTTTTAAGTTTACAAATCATATTTCCTCCTCATAGTTAAATACATGAATCATGACCATCTTCATTTGTGTAATATACAAAAGAGAGTCTTAGACATCTCTTCAAAGCTCATTTTCCATACCTTATGTTCACATTATACCTTAAAAGACTTTTGCCAAATATCTTTTATAAAAGAAGTTTTCATAAAATCAGTGATGGTGTGCATGAGTTCTTTTATCATATCTTTCATAAAAGTTAGAGCATAGTCTTAGTTTTTATAAAGTATTTGTTGAAGAGCTTTGACAATGTAACACAGGCCTTACAACATGTATCTGTTGTTATGTAACCATTCGCTGGGAGTCTGAGTATCTCCAGGGCAGGATTCTGACCCATGAAATACTTATTCCCACATTATTTTATAAGGCTTGAATGAAAATTCTGTTAGAGCACTTTTTATATTGCCTCAAATGTTGTTGAACAACAATTAGTGAAAGTTTAAAATCAAGACCTGACCATAAATACATAGTCATGTAACAAAATTAGAGTGGTATCATAATGTTTCAAAATTAGATGCATTATATACTACATTAGTCAATCTCGGTCGCTACATTTCATCGGATTCTAATTTTGGTGCAACTGACAGTCTTCACATATGACCAGAATTTTTGTGCTTTGTCAGAAATTGTTCAATAAGACCCTGCTGTGATAGTCCTTAAACACTTCATACATTGCCCTATTTACAGCCAGACTGTTTCACTTAGCGTCTCTTTATGTATAGCCTTCTGCTTTGTTTTACACCTACTAGTTGCTCTTTGTTTAGAAGTTTCTTTACAGTGAGTAAATGCCATGGAGATCACTCACATAATGAACTGTGCTATTAAGTACAAGTCAGCAGAGTGTGTGATCAACTATTCTTTTATATTTGTGTGTGTGTGTGTGTGTGTGTGTGTGTGTGTGTGTGTGTGACAAAGACCAGGGAAGGGAGGGAGGGAGGGAGAGGGAGGAACATTGAACATAATTAAGTATGAACCACCACATTTTAAAAAGAGTAGCTTCAGACGTTAATTCATATGGTTAGCAAGTTTCCATGTATTCCACTGATACAGAGTATTACAAATTATTGTAAAACAACTGATTCCACTTCAAAGCGAGATCACAATTACAATCCATGCAAACAACTGACTGTTGATGATAACTTTTGCTCATACTGTTGGCATCTTTCTTGTAGTGTCCTTTCCACTTCCATTTATTTCAACGTTTCCCAGCATGTCTGTATATTATACCATTTCTTCATTTTTATACTGACATAAATATCTGAAATGACATTCCACAAAAACCCTTTGTACAAAGCATTCCTTTTATCTAATTTTTTCCCCAGCGACTCATTATATTGCTTTCCTCCTCACACATTTTCCTTCTCTCCAGAACCTTATTCTAACTTTCCTGGTGTTTACCTTTCAGCAGACTTGTGTACTCTTGTTGCAGGTTGGTGTTGCTGCTGCTTCAGGCTCTGCTTCCAATTCTGCCGCCCAGTGGAGCTGATCCAGGTGTCCAAAAAATACATTGCAGACAATCCTCCAGGGAGACTGGTGCTGCCTGATGAGAGGGTCATAAACTACAAACCTACTGTATATGAAGTAGAGGAATATGAGAGGTTCAACTCATATTTGAGAAGGATGTGATTGTAGAACAGATAAGGAGACAGTATCTTGAAGAATAAGTCTGTGTTGATGGTTTATGGGTTTGTAATACTCCACAAGAAACTTTTTACTGTTATTTGCTCCCTGTTTCCGGTACAACTCACGAAGGGAACACAGGAAAGGCCAATTTGTCTCTATAGGTTTACCACACTTTAATGTCTCATTCCCACATAATAGTGTGTATGAAAGAAGTATTAAAATTGTATCACCTTCTGTTGCAGATATCAGGTAATTTAGCCCTCTGACTAGTGTGCCACAGCAGTTGAAGCACACCATGCCGTGAGTACAGCCGATTGCCATGGCACTTTAGTGCTGAAGTGCTCTACTGGGAGATGACTCCTGAAGAAGTTTTCAAACACGACTGTTTATCCTTTAGCTGTGTTGGCATCTGAAGACCTCTCAACTGCAGCGTTGCTGTGAACTCTTGCTACTCCGTATTATTTCCTTGAAGCTATGCAGTATATGACTTTGTTGCCAGTTCAATGTCACCACTTTTGGCAGAATACCTTACATGCCACACTTTCTTCTGAAAAGCCATTAGATAATGATTCAGCACACATGCTGCAGTTTGTCAGTTCTCAATTTTTTTGCGTTACTGTGAGACTGCATCATTCCTCTCACCACACAGTGTGCACTGTCACTAAATTTAAAAGGTAAGGAAGTTGGGGAGCGGTGGAATGGAATATGTATTTTAGAGAAGTACACAAAGTTATAATTTCAGACACATGATTATTTATTTATCCACAACCTAAGCGCTATTGAAAACTACTTATAAAATTGTCTAGTAGTCTGTTTATTACAGTTCAGATCCATGCTGGCAGAGCTTTTAGTTTCTCCGGTCAGGCTACAAAATTAAGTTCCTGCGCAGAGTATGAGAAACACAGTCTTAATCTAAGCAACTACAATGACTGGATACAGACATGTGTGGAGGGCGAAATCAAAACCCTGTGAGTCCGGGAAGCAAAGAAGTGGGGCACATGTGGTTGCTAGACATGGGCAATAATCTGTCAATAATTTGCAGAACAAAATTGCCACATGTAGAATTTACTGTCCCCACTATCATATGGAGGGGGCTACAGCAACAAGCTACATGAATTAAAATAGGCAGCTGCACATACAAGCCACAGTATACCACTGGTCCTGTTTGGTAAATGAGGCATCTGGAAGTTATTTTCAAAATGCGATGCAAGAGCAACTAATAAAAACATGCCCACATACTGCCAATGGAAGGCCATCGGGTTGCACCAAATACAAGTCTTCTTACGGCACCCGGTTCCTCATAAGACAACACTACACATTAACTGAAATAGCAAATGACACACTCACATAGCCACTGTTACTGCTGCTCAGCACACACACACACACACACACACACACACACACACATGAGAATGGCATCATCTACAGCTAGGGAAAATCCAGCAGAGGCGTCCGTTTTCTTATATGATGGTGGGGGAAATACACTCCTGTCAGCAGTTGTCTAATGCACATGGGTTCTTTGGAGAGAGTCCAAGTGTGGCTGTGTGGTTAGAGTTGTCTGCCAGGGCAGACTGTGGGGATCTCAAAATTTGGAATTTAGAGGCACCACACAGTTCCCCCTTTGTGAGGGCCAGATGCTGGGGTGGCGATGTATGAGTGTAGCTCTCAGATGTCAATCACAGATGTAAGCGTAGGCGGTAGAGGTGCGTGGTGATGCCAGTCTAACAGTGGGTTGTATGCGAGACGCCCACCACTTTGACAGAGGGATGAGGCATCGCGGCATGCAGTTGGGAGAAGTAGCTGGGCCACTGCCGGTGGATTTGGTGGTAGGGCACTGGCATTGGGTGGGTGGCCATGGCTGGTCTGTGACCACATCAGCCACTGCGGGGGCACCTGGGTGTGCTGGCATGGTGTGCAGCGGGGTGAGGGAGCTGACCACTACTCCTGGCCAGGCGGCAGCTCGGCAGCAGTAGCATATGTCTGCAGTGGGTGGGCAGCGGTAATGGTGGTGTATGTCTTTGGTGGGTGGGCAGCATAGGGAGTCAGTCCAGGCCACATGCTGAGTGTGGCAGCAGTCAGTGGCCCGGAGTGTGAGACTAATGGCTGGACCCTCAGCTCAGGGAAGAAGGTTTTGTGTGGTGTGGCGAAGGATGCAGGGGGCATGCCAGGCAGAGTGAGAGCTGCACCACAGTGCAGTCTCACTGGATGAGGGGCAAGAGTGGGGAACTAGGGCAGGTAGGGCATTAATGGTCACATACAGTGTGGTTGGCAAGCACGGTGTAAAACATCGGTGAATGCTGCTACTGTCCCTGCCATCTGCTCGAAGCTGTGCTGGGATGCTGCCACTGTGGTTGGGGAAGGCGTCACTTCTTGGGTGCTGGAGGCTACATTCTGAGCTTCTGCAAGGGCTTGACTGGCGGAGGAGAGGCCCCTGCATCTCCATTGGTCAGTGATGGTGAGGCATCAGGCTCGGTGTTGCATGTTTTGCCTTCGGCATCAAGTTCTGCATGCTCAGGAATAGCAGTGGGATGGGTAGCAAATAGGAGTGAAGTGGCTGCATCTGGGTTCCAGGTGCTAGTGGTTTCAGGGAGGGCATTGGTGTCAGCAGTGGCGTCCGTGGTGTCCGTGGTTGGTAGTGATATCTCAACCACCAGTGGTCTATCAGCATTTCAACGGTGAACAGCTAAGCTGGCTTTAGTCTATTGTTGGACATTGTTGGACACCACTGACAGGGCACTATGGAGGCACACAGTGAATATTTTGTTACTTCACTGCAGAATGAAGTGAGGATCCAAGTACATTGGGTGGAGGCATTGTTGCATAGTATCATGTGAGTGAATGATGTTACATTGCCATCCACAAAAGTTTTGTGCTCGCCATGGCATCATGGTTGCATTGGCCACAGCCAGGCCATGTAGTCCTGCAGCTGCTGAATGTGATCTGAGATACACCACATAGTGGGAAAAGACTGTGGCTCAATAAAGTCATTGTCAGGATCAGAGGCTGTCCATATACCAAGTCAGTAGGGAAAGCCTTGCCGTTGGGCTTGTGGGTCATCCGCAGACCTAACAAGACCAGTGGCAAGGTGGCAGACCATTCTTCACTGCAGCATGTAAGAGCGAATTTCAATGTTTGGTGAGAACATTCTTACCATGTCATTTGCTGCAGGATGTTAGCTAGTGGTAATATGGACAAGGTTACTGCAGGTCTCAGTCAGGGTTTTGAACAAATGGGAAGTGAATTGGTGCCTGCGGTCAGACGTTATGTGGTGGGAGGAACCAAAATGCAAAACCCATATGTTCACAAATGTGGTGGTGACAGTTTCAGCAAAAATGTCTGGGATGGGCATGGCTTCCAGCTAGCATGTGAATTGGTCTATCACTGTGAGGAGAAAGCGGCAGCTATCTGAGGAGGGCAAGGGGCTGCTGAGGTTGACATACACATGGAAGAACCGGTGTTCAACTGGGGGAAATAAGGGCATTGACATGTAAATGTGACAGCCCCCTTTGACACGCTGGCATGGGACACAAGCGTGAGCTCACATGTGGGACTCCTGTTGGACAACAGGCCAGAAGAAACATTTCTGGGTGCGGCCAGCGGATGCATGGACACCAGGCTGTGCTAGCCCATGGAAGTGGTAGAAAACTGATTTGTGGAAGGTGGAAGGCAGGGGGGAGGTAGAGGTGGATACGGTCTTCAGATCTTGTAGTGTCTGATGAGTCAGACAGGAGACTGCACCAGATATGCAGGCCAGTACCAGGGACTGTAGTTAGAAGATGAGGTCTGAATTCGGATCCTGTCATAAGCAAGCTGGTGTAGTGTCGGTGATTTGGGCTTCTGCTAGGGCCTCATATCTAATAAGGGACTGAGGGTACAGGAGTGGCTGAGACAATTGGTGACAATGTTATCACTGCTAGCTACATGGTGTATAAATGGCACTGTGCACCCCAGCTGGCTGAAATGCCGAGGCAAAATTTGGTCGCAGTCTTTCTGACAAAAAACCATCTTGAGTGGATGGTGGTCAATAAAAATGATGAAATGGCACTCCTCAATGGAGGAGCAGAAATATTTCACTGACTTGTACATTGCAAGCAGCTCCCAATGGTACCCAGCTCATTTGTGTTTTGATTTTGACAGATTGCCTGAATAGAAAATCAGAAGCTGCCAAATGTCCCCAACATGTTGCTGTAGGACCACAGTGATTGCGGACTGACTCACATCAGTAATGATAGTAAAGGGGGGCAGAGTGGTGGGGTACACCAGAAGAGCCACGTCAGCAAGGTTGCATTTGGTGTCCTCAAAACTGGCTGTCATACTTTGGGTCCATGGTATGGGTCTGTTACCTTTTGTTTGGCTGCCTCATTTGCAGCAGTGAGGGGTTCCTGAATGGAGGACACTTTTAGAAAACAGAAAAACAAATTTGCCACACCCAAATACCAGCATAGTTCCTTGTTTGTTGTGAGGCACGGAAATTCGGCAACTGTGCAGACATTCTTGCGTAGGGCATTGGAGCTCGATGAGGAAATTGTGTGTCCAAGGAAGTCAATCTCAGCTATCCCAAACACATATTTGTACACATTGAGGATGACCCCTACTTGTTACAGGCAGATAAAAACCTTGCTGAGGTGTTCACAATGTTCGGTCAAGTTCTGAGAGTAAATAAAGGTGTCATCCAGATAGGCAAAGCAGTGCACCATAGAGGACATCATCTAGACCAAGTTTCAACTGAACACACCTAAACTGAAACCAACAAGTTTTCTGAGAGTAAGCACTAAATTTCTAACACAAAATTGGGATATTCTGTGATATACTAAACACATGAAAAATGAGAGAATGGAGAAAAATTAAACAATAATGACAGAGTCATTTAGAGAAATGGGACAACCATGAAAAATACCAAGATGCAAATTGTAGAATGAGTTATGAGATGAAGAAATTGACAATCAACTAAAGGCATGGAAAAAATGGAACAGTATTAAAAAATGTGAATACGGTGAAGAGTTTAAAGAAGAAAGTGAACAAATAGCAAAAATCATCAGATCAGTGAAGAAAAATGACAAAGACAGACTAGAAGAAATGGATTCAGACTTTAAAAGGAACAACACTAGGGACTCCTATAAGACTTCCAAAAATGTTTTAACAGGATTCCATTCATCAAGCTGACATTTTAAAGATAAAAATGGAAACATAGTTTTAAGCTGTGAAGAGAACTGCCAACTTTTAGCTGAATATTGTTCCATAAAAATACGGGGGAACTGCCGGATATCAGTAACGTCCTGCCACAATATTTCAGCGCAGAAGCTTCTGGCCATCTTCAGGTGAGTGCCACTGTAGTAGTACTGGTGAGTATGTGCTGAGCTCCACTATTTAAAGCCGTACGGAGGTGACATTGCGCATGCACTGCTCAGCGCGCGCGTTCATAACGGCTCCGTGCGCTGCGCATCGCGCCCTCCATGGTGAAAGCCTGGCGTATCGGTATCAGGTTGATTTCCATCTTTATGCAGATAACTACGTTGACTACAAAGTTTCTCTATAACAGGATTCCAAGCAGAGTTTAGCTGATAACCGCTATCTCGATTGATGAGAGTCTCGTTTTCAGACAATCTTATTTCCACAGATTCATTGATAATCGAGCTCCAAAAGTTTGATGTATGGGCCAAAATTTTTGTGTTGTTGTAATTCATAGAATGGTCTGTGGAAATACAATGTTCGGTGATTGCGGACTTGGTGGGTTGGAGAAGGCGAGTATGCTGTTGGTGTTCCACAAAGCATTCCTGCACAGTTCGTGTTGTTTGCCCTATATATGATTTGCCACATTCATATGGAATTTTGTAAACACCTGATTTACACAGAACCAGGTCGTCTTTAACAGATCCCACCAGTGATTAAATTTTCGAAGGAGGGCGAAAGATGACTCACTTGATACTTTCTCAATATTCTGCCTATATGTGAAGAAATATTCCCAATAAATGGCAGATAAACAGTCGACCTGAAGGCCTCTTCCTCTTCCTTGTTCCATCGTTTGTAGGTCTTCATCACTCTGTTCACTTGCCTAGGTGAAAAGCCATTCTTCAAAAATACTTGTGCAGGTATTCCAGTTCCGCTTGAAGACTGTCGGCGTCAGAGATAGTATGGGCGTGGTGGATCAAGGTTTTGAGAACGCCCATTGTTTGTGCTGGATGGTGGCAACTAGTAGCTTGTAGATACAGGTCTGTATGAGTGGGATTTCTGTACACCGAGTGACCAAGTGTGCCATCACTCTTTCGTCGCACCAAGACGTCTAAAAATGGCAGACAACCATCTTTCTCTTTCTCCATGACAAACTTTATGTTTTCATGTATGGAGTTCATGTGACGTAAAAATTCTTGGAGATGGTCCACACCATGAGGCCACACTATAAAAGTGTCGTCAACGTACCGCCAAAATACTGTCGGTTTAAAAGTGGCAGAGTCGAGTGCTCTCTCCTCAAAATCCTCCATAAAAAGATTGGCCACCAGGGGAGACAAAGGACTCCCCATGGCGACACCGTCACTTTTAGCTGAATACATTGAAAATCTATTAAATTATGAAGATCCTATTGACAGATCACAGATTAAAATCCAACATCAGAGCCACCTGCAATCGAAAAAATAGAAAAGATTATCAAGTCACTGAAGAATAACAAGGCACCAGGCAAGGATGGTTAGTAGCAGAAACATGGTTTATTAGCATGGAAGAAAATTCATAAGGGAATCATGCTCCTTGACTGGGAACAAGCACTGATTCATCCTCCCCACAAAAAAGGAGATAAAACAGACATCAACAGCTACAGGGGAATCACTTTGTTACCAGTAACAAATGGAATACTGTCTAAAGCACTTCCAGATAGAAAGAAGAACAAGTAGGATCTAATATAGCAGAGTGCCAAACAGAATTTAGGAAAAATAGTATGAAAAGTGTTTTATTCCTGTCATAAAGTACAGTATTTTAGAACATATGTCTGATGTACAGGAGACATGTCACGGTTACAATTTGCTTATTTGAAATGTTGTCACACTTACAATATTACTTTGTGAAGAATCTACTTATTTAAAATGTGACAAATTTATGACATTGACATCCACTATAACTACCATAAATTTTTATTCCATTTTAGGGATCCAGCTCGAAGCATCACTTCGTCCTTCATGAAATCTTCCACAGAATAGTAGCATCTTTCAATTAGAAAATCACATAACGTGCATTTTAAAATATTTATCTTCATATTCATTATGTCACACCCTTTTAGTGTGTTGTGAATTTTCAGGGCTATATACTGAGGAGTCTGAGCACACAGTTTTAAGCTATGTGAGGTGAGCTCAAAATTTTCTTTATGTCCTGTGTTGCAAGAGTGTTCAAAAAAAATTTTTTTTATAGATCAGCTCTGTTGCATAGGAAAAGAATCACTTCAAAGATGTATAAGAGGAGACAGATCATGTGCAGAACAGATTCATAATTTAAAAGCCATTTTGAGAGTGAGAGCTGTACAAAATAAAAACACAGTAGTTTCTTTCATAGACTTCAAGAAGGCTTGTGATCAGTTGACAGACAAACACTATTTCAGATACTTTGTGATTCAGGGATAGATGAAAATACCAGAAGACTTCTTGAACAAATGCTCACAGATACCTCAAGGATTAAGTTTCAAGACAAAATTTCTGAACTGTTCCAATTCAAAACAGGACTTTGACAACAGAATACATGAAACAATCTACTGAAAGAAATAATACTTTACATTGCAGTATCATTAACATATTGTATAAACTTGTGTCTCATAGAAGGGATTTTTCCCGATCCTCTGAAACTATCTAAAGTGGCTCCAGTCTTTAAGAAAGGTAGCAAATCTGATCCAGCAAACTACAAACCAATTTCATGAATTCCAGTACTAGCCAAAGTCTTTGAGGCCATAAGGTATCAACAGATATATGAGTACCAAGAACTAAATGATATGTTAAGTACATCACAGTTCGGTTATAGAAAAGAAAAGTCAACTATACACACCATAGAACTCTTAGTGACAGACATTTAAGCAACATTTGAGGACCATGCTCACATACCACTAACCTTATGTGATATGAGCAAGGCCTTTGGCTGTGTTGATCACTCCGTCTAAACTTGAGTAATAAGGAATATGTCACAAAAGTTTAAAACTCATAGAATGATACCTTAACAAAAGGAAGCAACTGGTGAGTTCAGGCAGTCATCTATCAAACACATTAGGTTCAACATGGAGTGCCACAGGGATCTAAATTAGGACCATTTCTATTCCTTGTACATATAAACGACTTACTGGGAAACATAATCCTAAAGACATATATGTCTACTATTAAATGAGAAAAAGACCCAGAATATGTGGTCCAGTCCATCAAAGACTGCAAAAATATAAAAACAAAATGCAAAATTTTTAGGTATCATACTTGCAATAAACTAACATAGATATCTCATGAATGCATAGTGGTTAGGCTTTCAAGAGTTATATGTCTGCTGAAGAGATTGATGTTCTACGTGACATTTGAATATGTACGACAGTATACCGAACTTGGTTCATTTCATCAAAATGTGCAGTCACTAACTAGTAAATTAAGTGAAATCCAAATTCTCTTAGAAAATGATTTAAGAAAACTACCTCATTATTGTGTCTCACAGAACTTGTATCACAAAGACTTCATCTACCACCATTGTAACTGTAGAAATGAACTATAAAATAGAAATACTAAACATGTTCTTTGGGGATCACACAGCTCAAAAATCTCTCTGAGTACAGAAACTGAGATGCAATTTAAACCCTACCTAACTACCACCAGTAGAAAATACAGTAATGAAAATATAAATCACTTTCTCCATTGTATTGTATTGTATTGCATTGTATGAAACTGGGGACCTAGAAACAATGGAGAGGCTTTGTCCCCACCGTAGGTCTCAGTGGTTCACAACCCCACAACAGGCTACAGCAGTCTACTCACCCCTCCGCCGCCTCACACTGAACCCAGGGTTATTGAGTGGTTTGGCCACCAGTGGACAACCCCCCGTCCCCCCCGGGAACGTCTCACACCAGACAAGTATAACTCCAATGTTTGCTTCGTAGAGTAATTATGGTGTATGCATACATAGAGAAAGTGTTTGTGCAGCAATCACCGACATAGCATAACTGAGACAGAATAAGGGGAACCAGGCAGCATTCACCGAGGCAGATGGAAAACCACCTAAAAACCATCCACAGACTGGCTGACACACTGGACCTCAACATTAATCTTCTGGGCAGATTCGTGCTGGTGACCAGCACGCCTTCCCACCTGGAAAGCAGTGCATTGGACCGCACGGCTAACCGGGCGGGTGATACTTTCTCCATTACTTCAGCAAAGAGAGCTGCAAAGAGATTTATAACTGCAAACACACAGGTGGAAAATATAACTTTATCAGTAATTTTTCCTACTATTTTGAATTGTGCCTCCCCCTCCCCCCCCCCCCCCCCAATGCAGAGGAAAATATACACAAAGAAAACACAACATAAATGGATCACTTCTAGATTCTGGTATCCTCAAACAAAAAAAGATAGTTACACAGATTGTCCAAAGAGTTCACATCACCATAATTTGATACTTATTACAAAACCTATAAAAAGATCTTCAAAAATGTCAAACAAGCAAAAATAATGGCAAATGAAATATACATAAAAAATTCCACCAAAAGATGAAAGCCATATGGAATATTGTAAAGAAGGAAACAGCAGCAGGACAAACAGATTTCCATCATATTAACTGCCTAATGGAGAAGTCAGCTGTGATAACTGAATCTACAAAAATTGCAAATAAATTTAATTCCTACTGTACACAGATAGCTGAACATCTTATAAATCAAAATTTACAGTGTACTCCCAGAAATCAGTCCAGATATGCTACAAATAATAAATCTATTTTTCTATACCCCACCAATGAAAAGGAAATGCTTGCTATAATCAAAAAATTGAAGCCCAAATTCTCTGTTGGTACGGACAATATCCCTGACTACATCTTGAAGAAATGTGCTCTCCCCATATCCAGGCCACTTGTCAACATCTGTAACTGTTTTCTATCATAAGGGGTGTTCCCAGAAAAATTGAAGACAGCAAAAGTAAAACCTCTGTTCAAGAAAGGTATAAAAATAGAAGTATCAGACTACAGGCCTATTTCATTACTATCTGGTCTTTCCAAAATAATTGAAAACTCTATTATAAAAGACTAATCAATTTCATAGAAAAAAATTACTTTTCAAATACACAACAAGGATTCTGAAAATCTAAATCTACTGAGACTGCTATTTTTGCAGTCCTAAATTAAGCCTTAAATGCAATATATAGCAAAGAGCATATCTCAGCCATATTTCTGGACCTCTCTAAACCATTCAGTGTTATCAATCACATCATATTGCTTAAGAAACTTGAATCTGTAGGTATTATGGGCTCAGCTTATGAATGGGTCAAATCATATCTCCATAATAGAGACCAAGTAGTTGAGCTTGCTATCTAAGAACAGAACAAGATAAAAGTCCTACCACACAGAAAAGCAGAGCATTAACTACAGTGAACCACAAGACTCCATTCTAGGACCAATTCTGTTTCTACTCCCTGTAAATGACTTGGAACTGACCAGTCCACACCATAATTACATAAAATTCACTGATGTCACAAATGTGACAGTAAAAGGAAGGACCAGAGAAGAGTTACTGCATGACATTAAAAAGTGTACCATCCACATTACAGATCAGTTTCCTGGAAACAATTTCCATGTTATTTGCTTATATGTTTCTTTCCTTTAATAATGTGAACTTATTTAGAAATAGTATGCAATTCTGAATTTTTCACAAAATATCCACCTATACACTTTTCTGTTTCTTGGTATTACATGTATATTATGTACCATTATAAATTCACTGTAATGATCATTTTAACCATGTATCATCTCATCTCCATTTTTGACTTGTCCTGTATCACCATGTGCTTCTCTGCACACAATGTATGATCTACAGGATAAATAAAATTACAATTACAATTACAAAAAAATAAGTGAAATTCTGGTGATCCAGAAGAAAGCACTCAGAGTAATGGCAAAGGTAGATAATAGGACACACTGTAAACCATTGTTCATTGGATATAGAATATTAATGGTTATTAATCTTTATATTCTTGATAGTGTTAACTGTTTACTTGCGGAACTTCCAAATTTAGTTGTAATGAATCGAAGGCATGACTACAATAGAAGAATCTATACTTCTCTGCTCTTGCCACAAAATATATAACAATTTGTCTAAACATGCCTCAAGCATGCCAGTCAAAGTATTTAAGCAAAAGTTACACAACTTCTGGTTAATTAACCCATTCTATTCATTAGAAGAATTTGTAGACATGACCAATATCAACTTAAATAAGTAAAAATGTATTTTATAAAATTAATAGGTTAAATGAAATGACAAAGTCCATAGCACGTAATAATGCTCAATGACTAATACAGAATCTGAATCTGAGACAGACTGTCCCCAATTCTCTGTAACCTGGTTTTAGACAAAATAGTAAAAACATGGAAAACACATCATAAAACAGAGGCATAAAAGGTATAAACACGGGACAAGAAAAGAACTAATCTGAAGTAAAATCTTTGGCCTTTGCAGATGATATAGAATAGATAACTCAAAACCGAACAGATGCAACTGTTATGCTTGATCTACTAAATGACATTACTGAAAAGAGTGGGCTAAAAATATCTGACGAAAAAACCGAGTACATTTATGAAAACAAAGTATGAAAAAATTAAGAGAGTTGATAAATTTAAATTCTTTTGGGAATGGATAACACAACAAATAAAGAAAGAGTAAAGAAGTTAGAATTTGCACACAAAACTGCTGCAATAAGAAATCGGTATCCATCCAAGCGAAGACTAGATATTATAATTCAGTATTTAGGACACAAGCAACAGAGGGCCTAATATAGAATAAGAAAGGCAAACTAAGAGACTCAGAGAAAGAGAGAAGAAAATACTGAGAAAAATTCTAGGCCCAAGAAAAACTATGAAAATATATGGATTAAAAGAGAAATGAAGATTTATATAAAAATACAGAAAAAAATCACAGATACAATGAGAAAGAGATGGCTAAAATTGTATTGGACATTTAAAAAGAATGGAAGAAACGTGGATTACAAAGAAAATTTCTCATTTATTTTATTTATTTATCATATGGCAACAACAGCAAACATGGCGCACCCCAGGCAATGGACTGCTACAGTATGACGGCAAAAAGTCTACACTACTGGCAGCCATACTAGATCAGTCTCTTACGGCTACTCAAGATGACAGCACAAGAAAATAAAATTTTTCATTATGTTATAAAGAAAACCATAGGATGGATAGAGGAAGTGAAGAAAGATGCAAACAAAATAGGTGTTACAGAAATAATACGTAACAGGAATCACTTCAGGCTAATGATAGAAAACACAGCCTATGAAAAAGATAAGCCACCAGAGAGTGCAGACAGATGATCAGAATATTCCATGTAAAGTAGGACACACATGATTTGTAAAAGTTTAAAATTTGGTACTTTTTATATATTGCTTGAAAAGGATGCATTTTTTTATTGTATGGTAACAATGGTTTGTTGCCCACTACTGCTTTCTCTCAATAATTAGTAGCCATTTTTATAAGGCCATATATTTTTCATTTGATTAGTGTTGGAGATTTTGGACCTTCATTTCAAGTAATTGGCAGGTAACATACCCTAATGTATTACATAAACAGTATAAAATTGAAGTAGATTAATTATAGGTTAGGCTAAATAATACAATACAACAGCATGCACTTTCAAGTAATGTGAGTCACTTTCATGTAATTCAGTTTTAATATTAAGGGGAGTATTAGAGCTAGTTTTATCTTGTTCGATAATTTACTTCTTTGTATGAATGTGTAACTAATAGCACTATTAAAAATTTCCCAGTTTCAACCAATATTGTAAAAATAGAAACAGTTCTTTTTAAGGTTAAAAGAAGAGGATGCCATTAACAGCAGCAAAAAGACAGAAAAGGAGGGAAAAGTTTGTGTTGTCTCTGGCGCAGAGCACCCTATCTTTGTGACTTTTGCTTCTTTGGACTGTTTTGTTCTAATGTGCACTTTTCAGTGTGTAACTTGTTCTACCGCCATGTTTGTTATGTATCAGTGATTAATAAATGCATATTTCATACTTAGTGTGTGTTGTCTCCAACTGATCATTCTTGATAACCACAGTGGTGACTCCGACACTGTCGTCATCTCATAGCGAGTTATTTTGTACTTTTTTTCGTCATTTATGAACTTTGTGTGCCAGCCCACATTGTTTGCACCCACTAAAGGTTCATCTACACATGGTGGTTCAGGCTTACACTATCATTTGTCACCGACACCCCGTGTCGTGAACGACATCTCCATCACCCTCAGTTGGCACACCTACACCTTTGGTCCCGCGCCCTACTGGCAGAGGCCAGCGCGCTCAGCTATGGCCTAATCTTCTGGGGAAAGAGCTCTGAGTCTCTCACAATTTTCAAGTTACAAAAACAAGTAGTAAGAATAATGAAATGTAAAAAAAGAACTGAACACTGTAAAGCACTATTTCAACAGCTAAAAATCCTGCCACTGCCATGCCTGTATATATTGGAACTAGCTTGTTTTACAGTACAGCACTTGGATGCCCTTGACAGAAACACAGACCGTCACACACGACACCAGAAACAAAACACAGTTACAAATTATAGCCCACAACACAAAATTATATGCGAATGGGGTTAAATGTATGGGCATTAAAATATACAACCACTTCCCAACAGACATAAAAACAAGCAAAAACCCAAAAATAATGAGAATTAAATTAAAGGAATTGCTACTAAGTCACTGTCTCTATTCCGTACATTAATTTCTTGAAACAAAATTTTAATTACTTGCAATAAGCTGTTTATTCAGTTGTAGATGTTTCTACTTAGTAAAATAATTTAATTATTGTATCTTATCTATATTCTGTCTGTATCTCATATATATATTCTGCTATGTAAACTATGTACCACAATATTTTAATTACTTGTAATAAGCTGTATATTCACTTGTAGATATTTGTACTTAGTAAGATATCTCATATATGTATTCTGCTATGTGAACTATGTACCACAATATTTTAATTACTTGTAATAAGCTGTATATTCACTTGTAGATATTTGTACTTAGTAAGATAATTTAATTATTGTATGTTACTCATATTCTGTCTGTATCTCTTATATGTATTCTGCTATGTGCAGTATGCACCACCATCATCTCTCATCACACACCACATTTTTTTATATTTTGTCTGTTGTTGTTGTTGTTGTTGTGGTCTTCAGTCCTGAGACTGGTTTGATGCAGCTCTCCATGCTACTCTATCCTGTGCAAGCTTCTTCATCTCCCAGTACCTACTGCAACCTACATCCTTCTGAATCTGCTTAGTATATTCATCTCTTGGTCTCCCCCTATGATTTTTACCCTCCACGCTGCCCTCCAATACTAAATTGGTGATCCCTTGATGCCTCAGAACATGTCCTACCAACCGATCCCTTCTTCTGGTCAAGTTGTGCCACGAACTTCTCTTCTCCCCAATCCTATTCAATACTTCCTCATTAGTTATGTGGTCTACCCATCTAATCTTCAGCTTTCTTCTGTAGCACCACATTTCAAAAGCTTCTATTCTCTTCTTGTCCAAACTATTTACCGTCCATGTTTCACTTCCATACATGGCTACACTCCATATGAATACTTTCAGAAATAACTTCCTGACACTTAAATCTATACTCGATGTTAACAAATTTCTCTTCTTCAGAAACGCTTTCCTTGCCATTGCCAGTCTACATTTTATATCCTCTCTACTTCGTCCATCATCAGTTATTTTGCTCCCCAAATAGCAAAACTCCTTTACTACTTTAAGTGTCTCATTTCCTAATCTAATACCCTCAGCATCACCCAACTTAACTCGACTACATTCCATTATCCTCGTTTTGCTTTTGTTGATGTTCATCTTATATCCTCCCTTCAAGACACCATCCATTCCGTTCAACTGCTCTTCCAAGTCCTTTGCTGTCTCTGACAGAATTACAATGTCATCGGCGAACCTCAAAGTTTTTATTTCTTCTCCATGGATTTTAATACCTACTCCAAATTTTTCTTTTGTTTCCTTTACTGCTTGCTCAATATAGAGATTGAATAACATCGGGGAGTCCTTTGCTGTCTCTGACAGAATTACAATGTCATCGGCGAACCTCAAAGTTTTTATTTCTTCTCCATGGATTTTAATACCTACTCCAAATTTTTCTTTTGTTTCCTTTACTGCTTGCTCAATATAGAGATTGAATAACATCGGGGAGAGGCTACAACCTTGTCTTACTCCCTTCCCAACCACTGCTTCCCTTTCATGTCATATTTTGTCTATATATCCTATATGTATTCTGCGATGTGAGTTATGTGCCACTACTCTCATCTCTTGTCGTATACCATTTTAACATCATTTTTCAAATTGACTTGTCCTATATCATGATGTGCTTTGCTGTACAAATTGTATGATCTACAAGACCAATAATAAATCAAATCAAATCAAATCAAATCAAATCATCTCATCTGCCAGTCAGTAGCTGCCACCTAGCAGCCTACAAGAGGTACTGCCAGCGCAGCTTGATAATAAATTCAACTGGGAGGAGCACACCACAGAACTGCTGAAGCGTCTTAACAAATCTCCGTTTGCAATGCGAATTTTGTCAGACATAGGGGATATAAAAATGAAAAAGCTGGCATACTATGCTTACTTTCATTCCATAATGTCATATGGGATTATTTTCTGGGGTAATTCATCAAGCCAAGCTAAAGTTTTCCGGGCACAAAAACGTGCAGTAAGAATTATATGTGGTGTGAACTCAAGAACATCCTGCAGAAGCCTGTTTAGGGAACTAGGGATACTAACTACAGCTTCCCAATATATTTATTCCTTAATGAAATTTGTCATTAAAAATATATCACTTTTTCAAACCAACAGCTCAATTCATGGAATCAATACTAGAAATAAGAATAATCTTCACAAGGATTTAAAGTCACTTAGTCTTGTACAAAAAGGTGTGCATTATTCAGGAACACACATTTTCAATAACTTGCCAGCAGCCATAAAAAGCTTAACAACCAATGAAATTCAGTTTAAGAGAAGCCTAAAGGATTTATTGGTGGCCAACTCCTTCTACTCCATTGATGAATTTCTGAGGAAAACCAACTGATTTGTATATAAGTACAACATAACTTCTGCACAATTTCAGTGCAGTAATGTGTTCACTGAAAATTTGTGTGTGTGTGTGTGTGTGTGTGTGTGTGTGTGTGTGTGTGTGTGTGTGTAAGTATAATCTAACTTCTGCACCATTTCAGTGCAGTAATGTGTTCATTGTAAATAAGTATTACAGTAGTTGTATTACATGTTTCTTACCTTATAAATAAATATAAAACTTTTTTATTTTAAATTCAGTGCAATAGTATTTGTAAAATGACTCTTAGTGTTCATTAAAAAATGACGATCATTCCACTTGGGACCTGTGGAATGGTACATTAGCTTATTTGTTTTAGTTTAAATATTTGTCATGTATTGTTGTTTTTCTGACATGTTCCACATCCTGGAGGACCTCCTCACTACGGATCAATTGGAATGAAAGTAAATCTAATCTAATCTAATCATTCCCAACAGCCACTGTCTTTGCCCAGGCAGCAACCCAGTTGGCTACCAGCCCCAACCCAGACAGCTGCAGCCCCCTCCTACACCACCCTGCCAATCGGCCTACCCGCTGTCCTGGTTCCATGCTACTTACAGGAATGCTGCCTGCAACTGCTGTGCACCTTGTGCCTTCCCAAACATGACAGGTGGGCACGTTTAGGTGCCATGTCCCACATCATTCCTTTACGGCGCCTATCATCCAATGCTGCACCACTCACTTCAATGATGTGACGCCTCTATACCACAGACATGTCAACAGGCATTCGCTTTCTCATCGACACTGTTGCTGATGTTAGCGTAATCCTGGCCAAGCACGCTGCCGACGCACTGTCACCTTCTACCCTCACCTCGATTGCCACCAATCGTTCTTCTATTGCAATCCATGGCTCCATCAAGATGTCGCTTCACCTATCACTGGTTCACACCTTCCACATTTCTGATGTGGAGGAACCTGTGACCGGGTTGGATTTTCTATACCATTACGAACTTTCACCAGACCTGCAGGCCACTGTGCTCCACCATGCATCTGATCTACAGTTCCATGCTCACACGAGTTCTGCACATCACCACTCTCTGTGTCCATGGCTACACTTTCCACATGTGTGCCTGGTCGAGCGCATTACTACACGGCTCTCTGATCTGTCGGACGTGCACACACAAATCGACAAACTCTGCACCCAGAACGATGCCTTATGCACCCGCATCGCCTCTGCCTCCACTGAATTGTCACATGCACAGCGTACCATACATTGCCTATCTACAGACCAGCAACGAGGTGGTCCAACACACACCTCTAAAGCGTCTTCTCACCAGTCTGCTCCTGTGTTGAGCATTCCACCACCTGCTGTTGTTTTCTCACCATCGCAGACGAATCTACAAGATGCATCTGCATGCTCCACTCAAGCATTGCTTCTTCCATTGCCGACTTCAGCTGATGCCCCACCTACGTCACCCCAGTTCACCAAGGTCAGTGAACCTATATTACCTGGGGGTAGCTACTTGACCCCCTATTGCCACCCCTCCTATGCAAGTATCAGCCATTAGTAATGGCATTTGGCATAGAATTCGCACCACTGATAGCCCACCTGTTTGTTTTAAGACCAGGCACCTTAACACATCCAAACTACAATACGCGAAGGAGATCTTTCAGGATCTGTTGGCTTCAGGCATCCTCCACCCCTACGATAGCAATTGGTCTTCACCTATTCACCTTGTGCCCAAAAAGGACGCCACCTCATGCATGTGCGGGGACTACAGGTCCCTTAATCCTCACACCATTATCAATAACTACCACATTACACATATCTAGGATTTCACGCAATTACTCCATGGTTCTAACTTTTTCTCTGTTTTAGATTGTTCCAAGACATATCATCATGGCCATTATCACACCCTTCGGCCTATTTCAATAATGTTACATGCCTTAGGGATTGAAAAATGCTGCACAGGTGTGGCAGCGGTTCATTGATTCCATTTTGCTCCCTCTGCCATTTGCTTATGCTTACTTAGATGATATAATGATATACTGATCTTTTCCTCCTCCGCTGAAGAATATCAATTTCACCTCAATGCAGTCCGTTCGCCCCTCACTGCCAACAGCTTGGTGATCAACCGTGATAAATCTCAACTGTGTTCCACATCAGTTACCTTCCTAGGCCATACTGTCTCTGCCGATGGCCTCCGACTGACGAGTTCTTGTGTCGGAACCATACTCAATCTTCCTCTCCCTGAGGAATATGCTCAGCTCCGTCATTTTCTGGGTATGGCAAACATTTACCATCGCCATATTCCTCTGTCCAAATGGCCCTCACTGACGCTCTCTCCAGCAAAAACACCACTGGAAAACGGAACTTGGGCCAAATCCATGCTCAACACTTTTGGTAACCTTAAAACAGCCCTCGCCAAAGCCGTAACACTCGCCTAACCAGACCCTGAGGCCCATGTCTTGACCAAGACTGATGCCAGTGACTCAGCTGTGGGTGCTTTACACCACCGACTCCACCCAACGCCTCCGCTTCTCTTCCAAGGGACTGACTAAGAGCGAGTGCAAGTGGTTGGATTTTGATCGTGAGCTCCTCGCTATGTATGAGGCGATTCATCATTTCCATAGTCACCTCAAGGGGCGACATTTCATGATATATACAGATCACAAGCCACTCGTGGACGCTATTCGTAATCTGGCTAAGAACCTTCCGCCGTGTCATTTCCACCATATGCACTACATCTGTCGGCACTTTCCCGATGCATGCTATATTCGTGGCATGGAGAATGTTGTGGCAGACTAGCTTTCCTGCATCTGCGTGCTAACCGCACCACTGAATCTGGAGGAGCTCGTCCAACTACAAGCTGACAACGATGATATACAGCAAATAATATAAGGCAATGAATCATCCCTGTCCTTTGTGACACCTCTACGGGCACACTCTGCCCGCTGATACCTACCGCCTGTCATCATAGGGTCTTTACTGCTTTGCACAGCTTAGGTCACCCTCGGATGTGAGCCATGCATGGCTGGTTACAGAGCACTTTGTCTCGCATGGTGCGAAGCATGACTGTAGCACTTGGAGTCGTGGGTACATTCCGTGCTAGCACAGCAAGGTCGGCAAGCACGCTCAACTTCCATTGGGCAAGTTTGACATTCCAAAGGGGCGTTTTTGGTATGTCAATATCAATGTCATTGATCCACACACCTCTTCCGAGGGCTACAGATGCAATTTATTGATCATCGACCATGTGACCCGCTGGGTTGAGGCAGTTCCACTTATTGACATCACGGCTGAGACCATCGCCCGTTCTTTCGTCTTGGCGTGGGTTGCTTGCTTCGGCTGTCCCATCTCTCGTGATTGACCAGGGCACCAATTTGAGTCTACCCTCTTTGCTCGACTCTGTGAACTCTGCAGTGTAGCCAAATTTCACACCACGGCTTACCACCCACAGGCGAACAGCCTGCTCGAGTGGTGGCAGAGTACTCTTCAGGCCGCACTAATGTGCCACAGCAACCTATGGTCAGAGGCCCTCCCATGGGTCCTGTTGGGTATTTCCTCAACCCACAAAGAAGATTTGAATGCCTTGCTTGCTGAGATTCTATATGGTGAACTCCTCCTTCTTCCCACTGAGTTTGTCGAGGATTCACCGTCAACCACAACTGAGGATCTTCCCACCCCGGTCGAGCGTTGGCGTTGTGGCTTCTCTGGCGCAGAGTGCCCTATATTTGTGACCTACGTGATAACAAGTTAAAGAGTGAAGGAAAATATGAAGAATTTAAGAAGAAGCATCTGGAAGAAGCTAGGAAAAGCCAACAGAAGCAGAAACAATAGTTCCTACAGTTGAATCAACATTAGCAATGACTGTTATTAGAAGAAAGAAGAACTAAAGCAAGGGAGAGAGAAAACAATGGACAATGGAAAATGGAAGATGAGCAACCTAGTAAAGCTAGTTTGTCACTACATAAGTTGCATAGTGCTCTGGTAAAGCCATAGCTCGAGCGAATCGTTTCTTGCCATCTTCACCACAACATTAAGTCATAGTTGTTCAGTGACTTGCATGGAAGTTCATCTGATGGAAAGTGTGAAAGACCTAGTCATGGATGTAACCCACAAAATAGAGTCCTCATTTCTGAAACTAGAGACCTGGTAACTGGTTTCTACTGCTGTGACAATCTTAGTCACCAGGCAGTAAGAACTCAATAGTGATTAGAGAAAATAATGAGAAAAAGACAGTTCATATTCAACACTTAGTAATGTCCATCAAGGAAAAAAAAGGTTTATAGACAGAAAAAAGTCAAGATAATAAAACACTAACTTCAAAATGTAACATGAGTCACCATGGAATCTCCTCAGTAACTTAGGTCCCACTACAAAAAATACATTTTAGAGATAGATAGAGATTACACAACAAAAGCAGTAAACAGTAACTTAGGTCCCACTACAAAAAATACACTTTAGAGATATATAAAGATTGCAAAATAATAAGTGTTACAGAGAAATAAATATTGCAAAATATATGTTTACAATAAAAATATTCGGTATTACAAATGCAAATTTGGGCATACATTTGCAATTTACAATACAAGAAATGTTAAACACTGTAGTTCAGGAACTCTTCTATTGTATAAAATGATCCTTGCAATAGGAACTGCCTTAAGGTTTTTTTAAACATCTACCAAACACGTATCTTCCAATCCTGTGCAAGATGGCGGCCGAAGTAAATCGCGAGTGTGATATTCCTGTTAGTAAACAAAGAAATTGCGAGAAAATGTGTGAAAAGTGCAAACAATGCAGTGTTTACCGTAATAATATGTGCTTGGTGTGTCATATTGCTGGAAAAACAACCGAAATAAAGACTAAGGACGTATAAAAACGCTATAAAGACATTGCCTGCATAGCAACCACGACCTACAACAGTGATATGAACGTATTTCTCGGTTCCGGTTATTGCTACTGTGAAAAGCGAGCTCACAAAGGAATACCATGTGTGAAATGTAAAACAATATTTCATTTTCAATGTGCAAATGCGACTTCGGAATGGAAAATATGGTTATGTGCAAAATGTGATCAACATGAACTGAATAGTAAACTTAAAAAGGACTGTAAAAACTAAATTATTGTGGCGCTAATAGAAGAAATACATACATTAAAATACAAATGTGATGAACTTTCGTACATGATAACAAAAAATCGTAGTATAGCTCACACTGATAAAAGACTAGATCGTAGCACCCAAGTTCCATGTGATAAAATTTCGTCTCGTTGTAAAAAATGCAAGAAAAATGTGAAAAGTGGTGTGAAGTGCAATGAATGCTGTCTACTAATTCACTTTAGATATGGAAAAGTTGATCTATCCCTTACAGAAGATATGAAATTGTTGACAAACTGGAAATGTGAGGAATGTAGGACAAGATCTAATGCTATAAGCCAACAGAAAGTTTACCATAGAGAATTTACAACAACAATAGACACGCTAAATAATGAAACACTGTCGCAGTCCCCTGGGCAAACACATTTTCAGAAAAGTAGCACAGGATGGATTATGCCTCGACCGCCTCGTAAGGTAACAAACAACACAAAAGTGAATAGTTATCTTAATCTTTGTACAATCCCTGAACATGAGAATAGATACTCAGCTCTAACTTATGTAAACAATGACAGTGATCATCAAGTGACAGTCCAAAGAAGACATACCCCAAACAAAATTGTGATAAAACAATCTCATCAAAAGAACACAAAGGTACTACGAAAAAATAAACACTATAATAACCTGAAAGTTTTCTCAGACAGTTTTGGAAGAGGGTGGCTATAAAACTGAAAACAGATGATGCAGCAGGAAGGTTCAAAATTCAGGAACTAGTAAAACCAAATGCAAAATTAAGTCAAGTTGTTGACAGTGTTGAAGAAGAATGCAAGAACCTATCATCAATGGACTACGCAGTAATTATAGGAGGTGCCAATGATGTGTATCACAATGATACAGTTGCAGCAACAAAAGCACTGAAAGAATCACTGGGTAAGCTAACACATACCAATGTAATAGTGGCTAAAATACCTCACCATCATGATCTAATAGAACAATCACGTGTGAACAACGAAATTAAAAAAGCATATAACCTCTATGATTCAGTATGTAAACGTTTCAAAAATGTAACGGACATTGACATGAACGATATTTCAGACTGCTGCCACACCACAATTGTGCCCCTTAGCAAACATTGTCACTGCAACAGAGCTTGCCATACAAGCCATGGTCAGTATCTAAATGGCTCAGGAAAGTCGCTTCTAAGCAAATAAATACTTGGGATTGTAAGAGAAAAATTAAGCTCTGCTAATAAAACAATTTATAGGCTTCAGTTCAAAGATATGGTACAGGGAAACTCCCAGTAGTGACCAAATCTAACACAAGTTGGATTTGGTCACAACAGCCTGCAAGGGACAGTAAAGATAATGCAACAGAAAAAGCAACAAGTATTTCTCTCAGTAACAAAAACGATTTAATGTTATTTCATGTTAATGTACAATCCCTAAGACATAAGGTTAATGAGTTACAGTACTTGGCAGACAAAATTATCTGTAACATACTGTGTATTAATGAGCATTGGTTGCATGACTCAGAAATAGATTTGTGTGTACCTTATGGCTACATATTAGCCATAAAATATTGTAGAACAAATATTGGACATGGTGGAGTTGCAATCTACATCAAAGAAAACTTAAATCTGCAGCATTCAGTGATAGACCTACACAAACATTCCATTGAAGGTGTATTTGAAGTAGCAGCCATAGTACTGCATACCCAAAAAATTATCATTGCTTCTGTGTACCGTACACCAGCCTCTGATTCGGAAGTTCTTATAGATAAACTAAATTCACTAATCAAATTATTCACTAAACACAAAAATCACAAAATTTTTATTGCAGGTGACTTCAATATAGATATAAGGGAAAGTAGAAAAAATGTAAATGACATGGTTAACAGCCTAAAGGCACTAAACTGCTACTGTATAAACGATAAACCGACTAGACTAGATGCATGCCTTGACAATATAATTAGTAATGTAAATCAGGATCAACTAAAGCATGATGTGATTAAGTTAGATATATCTGATCATGATGGGATATGGGTCAAAATAGGCAGTATGAACCCGGAGAGAGCTAAACAGTTAGTCACTTTCAGAATACTAACAGAGAGTAATATTGCACAATTGAAACATGAACTGAAGGTGGTAGATTGGCCAAATACACTACACAATATAAAAAGTCTTGATGAATGTTTCTCTATGTTTTTATATATCATTAAAAATGCATTAGATAGTCATTGTCCACTTATCACAAAAAGATGCGCCCCTAACAACAGAAAAAAACCTCAGCACTCTAACAAGTGGTACACTCCAGAGCTCAAGCAAATGACGACACTGCTACTTATATTAAAAAATAATAGTGATAAAAATGAGGAAGCCAGGAAACACTATGTGACCCTTAAGAAATTGTACAAATATGAAATAAAATCAGCTAAATGTAAAGTAAATGATGAATATATTGCAGGCTCAAAAAATGCCTGTCAAGCAGCTTGGAATATAATAAAAAGTGAAATCAATATGAGTAAACAGGAAGCCACAGTGCCTATAGATTGCAACAAACTTAACGAGTATTTTATAAATTGTGCCAGCTCTCGTTCTTCTTCTTCTTCTTTTGGTAAAAACAATTCTGATAATATTTCAGCTGCTGTAACCCTTCTTAAACAACAAGCACCAGCAACCAATAAATTCTCTTGGTCAAAAATCACCTCCAGCCACATTATCAAATCTATAAAGAAACTTAAAAACTCAAAAACAGATGACTATTACGGACTTAGTAACAGTACTGTTAAACACATAGGCACTGCAATCTTAATTCCACTAACATATCTGACGAATCGCATACTAGAAGAAGGAGTATTCCCTGAATGTCTGAAAATGACAGTTACACAGCCAATCGATAAGAAAGGTGACAGAAAAATGTCAAATAATTATAGACCTATATCAATAGTTCCCATTATATCAAAAGTAATAGAAATCTGCATACATATCCAAATTTACAATTATTTTAAAAGTAATAAATTATTGAGTAAGAACCAGTTTGGCCTTCGATCAGAACTATCGACAACCAAAGCAGTTGAATGCCTCCTTAGTCATATATATGAAGGATATGAAAATAAGAAACTCACTTGTGCTACACTGTTAGATTTAACAAAAGCCTTCAACTCAGTCACACATGAAATAATGATTAAAAAACTAGAACATTATGGTATTGTAGATAAACCATTACAATTTTTTCAATCATACTTAAGCAATAGGGTACAATTAGTAAAAACAAACTATCAAAAGTCAACACCCATGAAAGTAAAGAGAGGAATTCCACAAGGCTCAGTGCTTGGCCCTTTCCTGTTCATTGTTTACATCAATGACTTCTCAAATTATATTCCATGCAACAATGTACTGTATGCTGATGATATGATACTAATAACAGATGGAGAAAATCTGCAAGATGTCATGGAATACAACAAAGTAGTAACTGAAATGAGCAGTGACTGGTGCAGAGTCTGTCTTTTATCAATAAACTAATTGAAAACTGAAGAAATTTACTTCACCCTGAAACCAATTTAACAGAATAAAAAAATGTCAAATTACTAGGTTTACATATAGATCAAAAACTTACATGGGACAGACACACAAATTATCTATGTGGCAACCTTGGCCGAACTCTCTTTCTACTACACAAGCTGAGACACATTATCAGTAAAAATCTGCTAATCTCCACATACTTTGCTTTTTTCCATTCAAAACTGCAATACGGGGTACTTCTTTGGGGTAACTCAGTGGGTTCAAGTAGCAGAAGAAAGCAGTCAGGTGCATTTTAGGACTAGCACCAAGACAAAGTTGCAAAAACCATTTTCAAGAACTAAAGATAATGACACTACCTAGTATATACATTTACAATTGTTTAATATATGCTAAAGAGAATGTAAAGAACTTTAACTTAAGATCTGAAGTGCATGTTCATGATACTCGAAGTAATAGTAACATAGACCTACCATACACAAGGCTGACATTGACACAAAAGAGCCATAAACACCTTAGCTTAAAATTTTATAACAAACTCCCAAAAGCTGTGAGCGAACTACCGATGAATAACTGTAAGCAGACAATAGAAGTGTGGCTCAAATGTACGCCATATTACTCACTTGATGAGTTTCTAAACAATGACACAAAAGAGATATGCTACATGAAACAAAAAACTGCCATGTGAATTATAAATATATGTTTGTGACAGTAATGTACCAGCAAAGACTTTTTACATGGATACATAAGATGTACCATAAATATATCTTGATACTATTGTATATTTAACTGTTATGATGTATTATTATTATTATTATTATTATTACTATTATTATTATTACTACTATTGTGAATGAATAATTGTGGTATTATCAATATTACTTTAGCGTGCTATCTGCTTGCCCTGCACAGGTACAAATATGTACAATAAAAAAAAAGTATTGAACACACTGACGATGCCAATTGTATGAAAACATATTGAAAGGCAAATAAAGATTCTATTCTATTCTTAATTCTTGAAGGGAGGGCATTAAAATCTTACAGCCACTGAAATGGACTCCTTTCTGCACCATACTTAGATTTGGCTGTTCATAGTGGATATCATGTTTCCTTCTAGTATTGTGACTGTGATATATACTATTCAGCTTAAAGATGGATTTTTCTTTCCTTATGAAGCAAATCAAAGAGAATATATATTGCGCAGTGAATGTAAGTATTTCAAGCTTCTTAAAAAAGTTCCTGTATGTGGCTCTAGGATGGACTCCACACATGATCCTTATGGCTCTTTTTTGTACACACAGTACTTTATTATTCAGTGGCTGATTTCCGCAAAATATAATTCCAAATGCCATAATTGAATGAAAGTAACCATAATACCCTAACTTCATGATTTCCATATTTCTGTAAGAAGAAACAATGTGTATGTTGCTGAACTTAGTCTTCTGCATAGCTCAAGGATGTGGTTTGACCAATTCAGTTTGCTATCAATATGCAAGCCTAGGTATTTTGAGAAATCTACCCTGGTTATTGTCTGCTCACCTATTTTTACTACTATTTCCTCATCTTTGGATGTTGTGTGGAACTGAATGTAGTTTGTTTTACAGTAATGTAAAATAAGACCATTAATGTTAAATCAGTTCACCATTTCATTTAAAACCTTATTTGCTGTTACTTCAAGTTTATCTACTGAATCATCAATAAGTAGTGTAGTGTCATCAGTAAAAATGGTGAATCTACAATATTCCGTGCAGAGAGGGAGATCATTTATAAATATGATAAAAAGTAGGGGGCCCAGAACTGAGCCCCCAGCACTCCACATGTGACGGTACCCAATTCTGAAGATAAAATGGGACACCATCTTGACTATCTACCACAACTTTTTGTTTCCTGTTTGACAGATATGAGTCAAGCCATTTCCCTGTTGCACCACTTATACCGAGATGTGCAGCTGTTTGTAAAAGAATTTGGTGATTTACAGAGTCAAATGCTTTTGTTAGGTCACAAAATATGCCAATCACTTTCAGTTTTTTGTTTATAGGTTCCAAGAGTTTCCCAGTAAATGCAAATATTGCATCTTCTGTCGACAAACCTTTCTGAAATCCAAACTGACTTTTGCTGAAGATATTGTGTTCACTGAGATGTTTAGCTATCCTGGCATGCATTAGTTTCTCTAAAACCTTTGAAAAGCTTGTCAGTAGTGATATTGGCCTATAGTTAGCAGAATCCGTCTTATCCCCCTTCTTATACAGCAGTTTTACAACTGCATACTTAAGCCTCTCAGGAACTATTCCTTGCTTAAGTGACGCATCAAAAATGTGGCAAAGGACTTTACTTACATGGCTGGAGCAGTATTTTAATACTTTGTTAGAAATGTTGTCAATTCCAGCAGAGTTTTTACTTTTCAGGGATTTAATAACTCTTTCAATTTCTTGAACAGTGACTGGTTTTTCCTTCATGTATTGTACTGAACCATGTACTCTAGCTTTCAAAAGACTGATGGCTTACTTCATGGGCCCTTGTAAACCTATTTTGTGTCTGCAATTGTTTTTGGATCGCTAACAAGATTACCCTCACTTTTGATGTGGATATTTTCACTAAAAACTGCATTTTTCCCCGCTTCCTTCTTTACAAATTTCCAGACAGTTTTTACTTTATTGCCCGAGTTGTCAATTTATGCCTTCAAGCACGTGTTCTTTGTTGCCTGAATGTTCTTATCCAGAACTTTGTTGTAGATTTCATAGTGTGTAAGCCTACTGTTATCATTTGAACTCCTGGCTGCAGCATATAGTTCTCTTCTTGTTTTACAAGAGAGTTTGATGCCTTTAGTAATCCAAGGCTTGTTTCCAGATTTGAACAGGTTTTCTCTCACTGATTTTTTAGGAAATGCTTCTTCAAAAAGGCTTGTAACTTCATTGATAAATATATTAAATTTTGAATTAACATCCACTGTAGCATATATAGGAGACCAGTCCACAAGCTGTTATTGCTGATTAAAAGTTTCAGTAGTGTGTCTGTTTATTATCCTAAATGTTTTCCAAATTAAATTTTCTTTTCTTCGTACATTCATTTGGTTTAGAGTGAGGAATTGCCCTTCATGATAAGAGAGACCATTTATATTATTTTTCATGGTTAAATTATTGAAAATATCCTTATCTGCAAATACATTATCTATTAAAGTGCTAGAGCTGGCAGTTACTCTACTTGGAGTGTCCATCAGTGGTACTACATTGTAACAGCACATTAAATGTTCAAAGTCTGTTTTGTTTCTATTTTCTGTTAAAAGGTCCACATTGAAGTCACCCATAACAATGAAAGATTTGTTTTCCTACATAGGTGGGACAAAAGTGATTCAGTTTGTCTTAGAAATAGATTTAGATTTCCAGCAGGTGCCCTGTAAACAGCCAGAAGAATAACAGTTGCACTGTCTGCTGTTAACTCGATGCCACACCTCAAAATGTTGTTAATCACAGTATTTGCTTAAATTTAGGGATTTATACACTACCGTATATTATTTTTTATAAATATTGCAACACCACCTTTTTCCATAACAGATCTACAGTAATGAGTAGCTAAACTAAAGTTCTCAATCTGTAGCACGTGGATTCCACTCATAACGTGATGTTCCGAGAAAAACAGTACATCAGGCTCACTTTCACTCTCGTCTTTTTAATTTATTAGTAACTGGTCCATTTTATTTTTGAGGCTACACATATTTTGGTGGAAGAAAGACAGTGTTTGATTTTTTCTCACCTCTGCATTTGCGTGAGGTTTGCTAGGAGTGGCTTTTTTCAGTACATTAGTTGACAGTATTGCTTGAGGTGTGGAAAACTCATATTGAACATGCGAGAGAGATGCTTCAAGCAACTTTGAATCCTCATCTCTCGTGTTACCATAAAAAACGATTAGTTTGTTTTCTGTTGCGTGTAGGACGGCAATAGTTACCGCTGAATATGTTGTTTCAGCTGTTGGTTCCGCCACTGACGATTCTGCTACTTTTGAGGATGCTTCTTTTTCTTTTGCTGAGACTGGTCCCATACCGGTACATGGAATTTTTCTGTTCGCTCTCTCTCTGTTCGCAGTGATTTCATTTATCATTTTACATACAAAGTTTTTTCCTTCATAATTTAGATGGATTTCGTGTTTAGAATGCTGGAATCTGTCCAATTTGTCTATATCAAGGACGCTACATTTTCCAAACAAAGAACACATCTGCTTTATTTTAATGTTAGTTTTTCTAATTTCTTTGTTTACACACGAGTGATACATTAGATCATACATGTGTGGTAATGTTGCAACTATCGTATTTTTTTGTTAACTGCGCTCCAGGAATTCCTTTAGTTCAGTAAGACAGTTATTTGCTTCGTTTTTCGCAAAATCATTTGCACTCGCTATACACACGACATAGTCTTTTTTCCCGACATTTTGTCCTGTAAATCAACACCAATAGTATCTTTTTCCAGTTGCTCCTGGTTTCACAAAACCTGTTGCATCGTACTTCGTGTTTTCTTTGAATAGTCTCATCATTTTTCTGCCGTGACTGTCATTTTTAAAGCATTTTTAAAGCAGGCCATTCAGTAGAGTGGTCCCAGAGTAGTCTAGGGTGATATTCGTTTAACCAATAAATATTTATTTATTTATTCATCCACAGGTAAATTGCTTTGTGCGGATGTCGTCATTACACACATATGAGGTCTGTTCAAAAAATTCTGAAACATTTGTAATTTTCCACCAAGTGGTTGAAATCACTGCACATGTTGTGTTTAATGTGTAACTGCCAGAAGTTTCATTGTTGTGTGTCTATTAGCTACTGTTCAGTGCTGTATTGAGTAGAACTCGGTGTCACACAATTTGTGAATTTCGAGATGGTAGAGCTAGAGGAGCAATGCATCTGCATGAAATTTTGCATAAAACTTAAGAAAACTTTTACAGAGAATCGAAATGATGCAGGAAGCCTATGGTGATGAGTGCTTAAGCCATACTTGGTGTTAAAATGGTTCACATGGTTTAAAAAAATGGTCAGATGGAAGTTAATGATGACTTTCGTTCAGGATCCTTCAATGTCTAAAATGTGAAGTGTGAAGTTTCCAGCTACAGACCAATTTCTATCATTCCTATTCTAGCTAAAGTTATGGGGTCTGTTATGAAACTCCAGTTACAGAATTATTTTGAAGTAAATAAGCTCTTCCAGGACACACAGAACGGTTGTCGCAAGGGAAAGTCAACAATTACGGCAGCACTGGACTTAACCAGAAAAATAAGGCAAGGATTCAAAGACTGAGAAAGTGTGGCACTGACACACTGTGATCTTAGCAAGGCATTTGACTGTATTTCCCCACAAGATACTGCACCATAAATTGAAGTGTTACGGTGTCGGAGGTGTTGTTCTGGCAACTTTTCAGTCTTATCTGGAAAACAGGAGACAAGTGGTATCAATTCATGGAGCAACACCACAAGAACAAAAGCTGGAATATGGAGTACCCCAAAAGTCCGTCATAGGGCCTCTCCTGTTCCTTATTTATGCCAATAACATGGGTTATAACAACAATATGTTGCTGATGACACCACTCATTTTGCCAAAGGAAGAACTGCTGCAGAATCACTCCAAGAAACAGACGTACTCTTCCAAAACATTAAAGAATGGTTCATCCAAAATAAAATGAATGAAAAAAAACACAACATCTGATATGCACCCTTAACAATATCGGATGCCATGACAATATGGACGCTGTCAAACTATTGGGCTTCATGATAGACAGGAAACTAACAATGAACAAACACACAGTGCATGTGTGCTCCAAGCTCTCCCGTGTAATGTACCTTCTGAGGAGGTTAAAATGTGTATTGAATGACCAATATCTCATAACAGTACATTACGCCCTATTCCATAGCCACATCAATTATGGCCTACTGTTATGCGGACATTCTGCAGGTTGTAAGGATGTGCTAATTCTACAGAAAAAAGCTCTCAGAATAATCACATAAAGCAACAGACAGGAGCACTACAGACCTATATTCAAGCAGTTAGGAATTACAACAGTCTTCAGCCAATAAGTGTTTTTATGTCTTATCAGCGTGAAAGAAAACCAAGGAGTCTTCAGCATGAGGCAGGATATACACAATCACAATACCCGTAACAAGAGGAGCATCGAAATACCCAGGTGTCGACTGATGGGAACGCAAGACAGCTTTCCAGTGGTTGCGCTAAAGATGTTCAACTCACTGCCTCAAGAAGTGCAATCCCTGCCCCTAGGAACATTCAGAAGGAGAGTAGTGCAGGACCTGAAAGAACGCCGATTGTACTCCATTGGTGAATTCTTAAATAGTGATCAAAGTGAATGGACAAACAAATATTGTTTCTATTAAGTATAAATGTCTTAATTTTGTGAATATTTTTTTAAAATGTATATATGTAATTAATCTTGACGCAGTTTGTCCAGTCATGGCTGGTAAACGACACAGATCTAATAATAAATTAATAGATAAAGATAATGCACATGCCACGAACATCAATGAAATTTTGTGTGCCAATGAAATACCTACTGTCCAAGTGATTTTAGAAGAATGTAACATTTCAGTTGCAGCTTGTCATGAAATCCTGACTCAGCATCCTGGAATGTATCATGTTGCCGCCAAGTTTGCCCTACGGCTCATGAGTCAAGACCAGAAAGACCTTCGCCTCACAGTCTGTGAAGGGGTTTTGGATCACGAAAATGGCAAAAAGATGTTCCTTAACACAATCATAACTGGTGATATGTGGGTCTGTGGTTATGATGTTGAGACCAAGGTTCAATCTTCACAATGGGTCAGGCAAGCTTCTCCAAGACAAAAAAAGCTCTTCAGGTCAGGTCGAATGTCAAAGCCATGCTGATAATTTTCTTTGACATTGTAGGATTAGTTCATCATGAATTTGTGCCTCAGGGCAAACTGTTAATTGATGGTACTATTGGGCAACACCTGCGAGAAAATGTGGGCAGGAAATGACATGAAATGTTGTGAGACAATTCATGGTTCTCGCATTATGGTATTGCTCTAACACATCCTTCTGTGTTGGTGCATGGCTATTGTGCAAACAAACACAATCACTGAGCTGCCTCATCCTCTGTACTCTCCTCACTCAGCCCCCGTGACTTTTTTTATGGCCAAAGTTGAAAACTCCAATGAAAGGACAAAGATTTGCAATGGTAGATGAGATGAAAGAAAATTCGCGGATGGCACTTTGTGCAGTCCAGTAACAGATATACCAAGACTGCTTCTGAAAGTGGAAATGCAACAAGGAGCAATGTATCAATTGTGGAAGAGAGTATTTCAAAGGAGACCATGTGCAATAAGTAAAAGGTACATATAGAAAAATTTGTGGACAAAGTTCCGGACATTTTTGAACAGACCTCATATATATGCATCACTTATAATAGAAGTACATAATATAACGGAAAAAATAGAATATAGATAAGAAATTCACAATACAAGTATTCATATAACAATATTACTGCATTATATAAGACCAAAGAGCCTGCTTGAAACAAGAGAAATGCATGATAAGATTGCTCCAATAATAAATCTTGGTTTTGTATTGCATGGAGTAGATTACAAGCATACTTCATATTCTTTGTCTATTTGTAATTGGTCCATTTGCTTATTCATTTGTAGCAATTGTATGTGCCTGAACTCTTTAATAGAATATAAACTAATTTTTGTACACATTCTTTATGATATGTTTTAAGTTTATAGAGTTCCTTTAGTTTTTTATCTCATTTGGCTGTTTGTTATGTATCTGAACTGCTTGGTAAGATTAGATTTACTTTCATCCCAATTGATCCATAGTGAGGAGGTCCTCCAGGATGTAGAGCATATCAGAAAAACAATAACACATGACAAATATTTACAACTAAAACAAATAAGCTAATGTACCTTGCACAGGTCCCACGTGGAATGATTGTCTTTTTGTTTTTATGAATCATCATTTTACAACAATCATTTACTAAGATCGCATTAATGCACTGAATTTAAAATTTTAAAGAAATATTTTATTTTTATTTATAAGGCAATAAACATATAATAGAACTAAAACAATACTTATTTACAATGAACACATTACTGCATTGAAATGGTGACCATGATAAATCCTTTAGGCTTCCCTTAAACTAAATTTCATTGGTTGTTAAGCTTTTTATGGCTGCTGGCAAGTTATTGAAACTGTGTGTTCCTGAATAATACACACATTTTTGTACAAGAGTAAATGACTTTAAGGCCTTATGAAGATTATTCCTATTTCTAGTACTGATTCCATGAACTGAGCTTGGATATACACAAGGAAAAGTAAGGGCTTTAAGATGGAACCTTGTGAGACCACACATGTCATTAGTTCCCAGTTGTATTATGCCTGATAGCTTAATACATGCCTCTTTCCTAATAACACCCTTTGTTTCCTCTCAGAGATATAAGATTTGAACCATTTTGCAGCATTCCCTGTTACACCATAATATTCTAATTTACTTAAAAGGATATTGTGATTTACATAGTCAAATGCATTTGACAGATCACAAAATATACCAGTTACCTACAATTTTTATCTAATGAATTAATTACATATTCACTGTAAGTGTAGATAACCTTATCAATATCAGAACCCTCTAAAAATCTGAACTGCGACAGAATGTTATTTGTGATAAGATGGCTATAAAATCGATTGTAAATTACCTTTTCTAAAATTTTTGAGAATGCTGGCAAAAGTGAAACTGGATGGAAATTTGTCACTGTTTTTTTATCTCCCTTCTCAAACAGTGGCTTAAGGTCA
Organism: Schistocerca serialis cubense; assembly: GCF_023864345.2. NCBI lineage: Eukaryota > Metazoa > Arthropoda > Insecta > Orthoptera > Acrididae > Schistocerca > Schistocerca serialis. Next base: position 36,354,232 of record NC_064644.1, read on the forward strand.
GCATATTTCAACCATTCAGAAAATATTCCACTGATAAACAATTGGTTACACACATAGCGTAATATGTTAATTAACTCAGTATCACATTCTTTAATAAACTTTGTTGATATTTCATCATACCCACCAGATGTTTTTGATTTTAAATATTTTATGATGGACATTACTTCTGCTGGGGTAGTGAGGGTAAAATTATATTATGGATGTTGCTTGAAATTATAATCTGAGGTATCCCATGGCAGCATCTACAGAACCTTACAACTCCATCTTTAGAGTAACAGTTATAAAATGTTTGTTAAAAAGTTCTACAATACTGTACACATGTGTCACCAATGTATCATTTACCCCGAATATTATTTGCTCGTCTTCATGTCTGGTTCTACCGGTCTCTTCCTTCACTGTACCCCACATTGTCTTTATTTTGTTAGCTCATATGACTATCTTTTCCTTGTAATATATTTGCTTTGGTCTATATTACAGTCTTTAATATTTTGCAGTATTTCTTGTAATGTAATATAGCATCAACATCAGAACTGTTTTGGATTCACAGATACAGTTTTCTTTTGTTTTACAAGATACCTCTATTCCTTGAGTAATCCATGGCTTCTTTGTAGAATTTTCAAATAAGGTAAGCACTTTATTAACAAAAGTGTTATATTTTTCATTCATGCCGTGAGCACTGCAAACATCACTCCACCGAATGTCTCTGAGGAGTGTCCTAAAATAATAAATTTTCGGCTTATTTATTATCCTCTTGAGCTCAGATTTGAAAGATTCTATATCCTGTTCAGTATTAACATTTAACAGAAGGAACTGCATTTCATGGTCTGAGAGGCCATGGACTACTGGTTCTGTAATATAGTTTTGTTCATTGCACTTTTCTATAAAGATATTATCAATGGCTGTTTGTGAGCAATTGGCTACCCTAGTTGGAAACTTTATAGTGGGAATTGAGTTGAATGATAGTGTTATTAACTCAAATAAGTTCTTATTGTGAGAGTCTTTAAGGAAATCTACATTGAAGTCACCCGCAACCACTATTTCTTTGTTTCTGCTTGTTAAATGGGCCAGTACAGCTTCAAGGTGTAAATAATTGTCAGTATTCAGTGAAAGAATTCTAAGCTATGTATGTTGTGTACAACAATTTTACCCAAATGCAATAGGTGTTAAACCATTATACACAATACGATGTTTGCAAAAGTCGTCCTTTGACGTCTACAAACAAAAAATGTAAATAAATAAGTAAACATGTCGTTGATAAAACATTTCAAAACATTGATACTCATTTGCTAGCGAAAATATATAGATAAAAACATAACAACCAATGTTTATAAGGAAATATATAGCCTTTTATTTTATTTATTGTACAGTATATTTTTCTTTCTAAGTATCAAATAATACCAAAAACAGCTGTATTTTTTCTCTTTCAAGTTATCTGGCTTTTTCGCTGTAAAAAGGTTATGTATCAAATATTGCTCTATTAATTTATACTTTTATTTACCAGGTATTGTAAAACCTAAAACGTTTTTCGCTTTCAGATAATTGCCCTCCATTTGTGGAAGAACATGCAGTGGAAAAAAAATCAAGTTGTCATGGAACATCTGCATTGTGTATGTAAAATAATAAAAATAGAGGTAAAGAAGATACAAAAACAAGAAAATTGACTACAAAAACAAATGAACGCGTCAAAAGTAGGTTAACTTTCAAAGTTAGCAGACAACACCACAGTCCGCCCAGAAATGTCAACATCGAAACTCTTTTTGAAGACATTTGTTTTTGACATCCCGAGCAGAGAAATTAATATACGAATGGATGTACTCACTGTTCTTCGAGAGTGTCAGGGTATTTTGCTTTGGGCGGATGGGGTGGGAGGTGGATGTGCAAGTTTTTGTTGCCTGTGAAACCGCTGCTTATAAACATATAGTTGCTACAATTGTAGTTTCCCACCAAGTAGGTTAGAATGTAGGGAGATGGTATTGCCTGTGCTGATAAAAGTAATTGGTTGAATCCAGTGCCCATGGAACTGCTCCTCAATATGATCAAAACTACGCTTTCTCCATTAAAAGCCTATGTAGAACTTGCTTTCTCTACTTAAAGCCACTGAATTGATAGTCACATCTGAGTAAGTACTTAGATACAATGTACTTTCGTGGAGGAATACTGGTAAATAAACAGTTGAGAACGTAATATATTGACACAAAATTTCATTTGGTGTGCATGAACTGTTTTATTTTAAATCGAACTGCAGTTGTATCAGTTCACTGTACAAGAGCCTTTTGATCATTTCACTCACAAACTGAACGATCCAATAGTTTCCAATAGGAACAGCGTGCTCCACACCCATATTAATGAGATCCAAGATAGGAGGAAGAGCAGCATCAGTCGTAAATTTTTAATCTGTTTATTGCAGATATATTTCAGATACTGTGCAGGTACCTTCAAATAGCTATCATCAGTACAATTATATCCAAGTCATGATGACTCATCATAAATAAAATCGCACATGGTACCACACTGACATCAGATAACACTTAAGCACGTTTAATGTTATCTGTAATGTCAGTGTGATACCATATTCTATTTTATTTACGATTAGTCATCATGACTTAAACAAGTTTAACTATTGTCTGTAATGTGAGTGCGGTACAATGTGTGATTTTATTTGTGATGAGTCATCATGACACGGATATAATTGCACTGAAGATAGCTGCACATTACCTTAAATCGATCTGAAATAAATAGATTAAAAATTTACGACCAATGCCGTCCTTCTTCCTATCATGAAAATGAATGAATTTTAGAATGTCAGCACTGAAATGGTGCTAAGGTGGAAGAACATGATGACGTCATATGAAAATTGTTTGAGCTTGGGTGCATTTAAGGAACATGATTAAAATTAAAAATGTACACCTAATATCAGGTAGAGTCTCTGTCTCACTCACACATCTCCTCGACCCCTCCTAAGAATGTCTGTGTTAGTCTATTCACTACCAACCTAGTTTGACAATTTTGCACTAACATGGATATATATTTAAGTTATGATTTTTACTTACCGTCACAACACTATTGCAAAGACATTCAGTTATGATGTCCCTGAAAAGGAATTTCTGTGGCAAATAAGTTTGTAGTTAAGTAATCATTTTATTTGCAACAAAACGGTACCTCAGTGCTATCTGAAATTAAATCTTCATTTCACTTTCTCAAACAAAAAAACTCTAAACTTGTTAACCAATGCACTTTTAAAAAACCTAGCTCACTGCTTTTTAAAGAGAATTAGGATCATGTTTTGCATCTAGATTTATTTTCTGAGCAAATATTTTCAGTATTTTCATGACACAAGCCACAGTAGACCATAATGCTATTTTATCAGTAATAATAAGCGATTGTCAAGTGACAGTTGAGGTCTCATGTGCCCACTCAAGTTAAGAAATGAAGTCTTATTTACACACACAACATCACTAAGAGCTAGATCAACTTAATTCTGTGGACACATGGACATACGTATTGCATCAGTTGCGAATCTGGGTGCTTCATCAAAACTTTGATGCCAATTGCCTATAGCCTCGAGATAAGCTCTTGTAGAACAACAGTTAAGCGGTAATGTAAATAAAAAAAATTTAAAAAATCTTACATGTGCTTCTCCCACTACCATTTGTCTGTGGAAACACCCAACTTGTATACTGTCATGCCAGCTTACACATAAGTTACGAAAGTTGAAAGGCACTCTACTTTCTTGCACGATGTCGCTTCCTCTGCCATCGCCTATGAGATTTAGCAATGGCCAATAATGTGGCTCTCAGTGATCTCTGTCTAGTACAGAGATCATTGGTGGATCCTCTCTCATTTTGCCCTGGTTCATTCTATGGCGCAGATCTAGAATAGTTTGCTTATGTACATAAAAATTTTAGCGTCATGCCAAAATAATGGGCTTCATCTCCAACTAAGTAAATAAATTCATTCTAAAGTGGTAAAATGCTCTCAAGCTCTGTGATTAGAATCACTTATTTCTAACAGAATAACACAGCATCGTTTGAAGTAACAGAATGTATTACAAAGTATTGAAACAGAGAGTATGACCATGTTGATGTTTATATTACTTCAAAAAAATGGTTCAAATGGCTCTGTGCACTATGAGACTTAACATCTATGGTCATCAGTCCCCTAGAACTTAGAACTACTTAAACCTAACTAACCTAAGGACAGCACACAACACCCAGTCATCACGAGGCAGAGAAAATCCCTGACCCCGTCAGGAATCGAACCCGGGAACCCGGGCGTGGAAAGCGAGAACGCTACCGCACAACCACGAGCTGCGGACTGTTTATATTACTGCTGAACTGTCAATACCATAAAGGTATTTTTTATTTCCGTATAGTGGCACTAACTTTTGCTTTAGCCATTTGTGTAAATATTAGGGTGAAATGAAAATTTATTGGTGGCTTTGGAGACAAAGAACTACTCTTCACTCTCACTAAAATACTATGTAAATATAATAGTGTCCATCTATTAAATTTAAAGAACATAATAGAAATGACGAAAATCAATAACTTATATTATGTAATTACTTATGTGGATTTTAAAAAAGCCTATGATTCAATTGACAGAAATACATTGCTTGATATCTCAAAAGAATTGTGACTCGATGCTAAAACAACTGAAATAATTAAAGCAACCTTGACAAATACAAAATCGAAAGTAAAATTTAGGGGAGAGCTCTGAAAATTGTTTGAAATAAAGTCAGGTGTCCAACAGGGAGATGGTTCGTCACCTCTGCTTTTCAGTTTAGTGTTGGAGAAGGTAGTTCAAGAATGGAGGAAGGACACCAATACTAAAGGGATTCAACTAGGAAGAAATCCAAACAAGATCACTGTCCACTGTTTAGCCTTCGCAGATGACATGGCATTGATTACAGATTAGCTAGATAATACCCAAGAACAAATAAGAAAACTCCAAAAACAAGCAGACAGAGTAGGACTACAAATATCCTTTGAAAAAACAAAGTTCATGGCAAACATCAGTGATGCTCCTCAAAATATTGCAGTTGACAACAATACAATACACAAAACAGATTCCTTTAAATATCTAGGAGAGTGGATTACATACAATGTAAAAGAAAAGACAGCTATAGAGACCAGAGTGCACAAAATGGAAAGACTGTTTCATATGACCAAAAACGTTTGTAACAAAAAATCCTTGTCCTGGAACACGAAATTAAGACACTACCAAACAGTGGCCAGACCTGAAGCTCTGTATGTGGCAGAAACACTTAAACTAACAAAAATGAAGATCTTGAGAAACTAGAGAAGGTCGAAAGAAGAATTTTAAGGAAAATACTGGGAGCTAGAAGAAACGATAATGCTGAATACAGGTTAAGACCAAACAGAGAGCTATACTTGAAAAGTGAAAAACTAACTGATATAATGAAGAAGGGAAGACTACAGTTTTTTGGACATATATTCAGAATGGATAAGAACAGACTAACCAAGCGGATATTCACATTACTCAGTAGCTACAAATACAAGTTTGCATGGTTTGTAGAGACTGAAAAGGACATGGAAAACGTTGGAATTACAATAGACACTATAGAAAACAGAATACATTTCAGAAAGGCAGTTCAAAAGGCAGAATTTCATGAGAGAAAGAAAACAACTAGTTGAAAGTGGACTCAAGAAGAAAGGGAACAACACTCTACAAGGATGAAGGAAATTTGGAAACTAAGGAAATCTAATACAATAAAGAGTAACCAAAGGTGATTCATTGTACCCTCCAAATGGATTATTCGAAAGAAGAAGAAGTGTTCATATTGGCTCTATCACTGAGTATCGACTGTTTGCACAGTAGTACAAATTTTGGTTACAAAATTAAGTATGGCACCAGTAAAATAAACATATATTTACAGCATCTTTGACCTGTCAGAACCTTGACTAACCCTGAAATCCTGAACTGGTGAGAATAAAAATCTTATTTTCCAATGTACCTTCAGTGTAGTGTAGAATTGCAGATAATATGAAAATTTCTAAACAGTGATATTCGACAAAAAAAGACTCATCACAAAGGAATAAACTGAGTGGGACGGAAATCGGTAGATATAATGTTCATGTGCAGAAAAATAACTGATGATACATTCAAAAAAATTGAATGATTTATTCAAGAGTAAAAGCTTCACAAATTGAGCAAGTCAATAATGTGTTGGCGAACCTCTGGCCCTTATGCAAGCAGTTATTCAACTTGGCATTGATTGACAGAGCTCTTGGATGTCCTCCTGATGGTATAGTGTCAAATAATGCCCAATTGCCGAGTTAGCTCATCAAAATCCCGAGCTCGTTGGAGAGTCGTGCCCATAATGATCCAAACGTTCTCAATAGGAGAGCGATCCAGCGATCTTGGTGGCCAAGTACACATTTTCTAGGCTTACATTTTTAGGTAATGTGTCCTATGCTATAGTTAAACTCTTTCAGAGTCAAAATATAAGAACAGTGTATCCCAACTCCTACAAAATCCAGTATCAGTACATTCACAATGAGCATCCCCAGAAAAATACATGTGCTGCCTCTGGCATATATATGCTCAAGTGCTGTGAATGTCAAGCAGCTTATATTGGCTAGATGGGGAGAGCTTTTAAAATTAGGGTTCAGGAGCATTTACTGACTAAGAAGGGACAGATGAAGCATAATTCTGCCTTCGCTGAGCACCTTAAATCCAGTGGCCACCTACACCAGGAACTTAAGAGTTTTGCACCACACTCCAAAAGGTAAGAGGCTCTGTTCGCTTGAAGAGATCAAAATTGTTAAACATTCACATGCTAAGAAGGATACGTTACTCAATTACCAGTTGTCAAGCAGTAATCAGGTTTTCTATGATTGTTCATTTCCCATTTTTAAACAATTTGTTAGTTTTTAGCTTTTTATTACCACGATCTTGGTCACTTCTCATGTGTATGCAGTTGTATTTATCTTTTCGGAATTGTTAGCTTTTAGGCATGTATTTAGAGTCTAATCTTTATTTTATTGCTCTATGTATTCTATTTTATTATTCTCTTACACTGCTTTAGAGAATACGGCTTTTCTATATCTCTGTACATAGTTTTCGACCTGGAATGTCCTGCATTGTGTATATTCCCAGATGATCTATTATGTTTTATTTATTTCTTAATTTATCCCTTACTATTTGAGTTTCACACCATTATCACACCGTAATAACGACAGTAGCGCCACATGTTGACTGTCATCACTATTAGCCCAGTATTTTGCATGAGCTCCTGTCTTCCATATCTGAATATGGACAGGCTTGTGGGGCTGTTGTAATGTATGCCTGTTTGTGGTTAGTGTGGAAGGTCCTGTTCTATGCTTTTACTTTACTTTTCCGTGTCCAGATCAAATTTTATTTTTCCAATAGTTAGCCACCGCTACGGCTTTGTCGTTGGCTTGTAGCAGGCCACTAAACCAGCAGGGCTCCGGCAGTAGTCGGCACATGAGCAGATGTACCTCTCCGCATCCGCAAAGAACGTCATACTCGTTAGTCAGCAGTCCCCACTTGTACAGATTAAAATAGTTTTGCATTTGGGCAAGTGATGGCGGCAAGTGATGTTGTTCGATCATGTGAAGCGTGCAAAAAAGTTATTAAAACGACAGATATAGTGCTAGTTTGTGGATTATGGTGTAATAAATCCTTTCACAACGAGTGTGTAGGCGTTAGTAACAGTGGAGCTCGTACAGTAGCATGTTCTAAAGACCGAATTAAGTTTCACTGTGTGTCCTGCGAAAAGAGGTTAAGTAGCAAAAATTTACATGAACCTGATGTGCAGAAACACAAAAGTGATATTGAAGTGAACGGTGACGTAAAATTATTAGAATACTTGCAAAATATACTCAAGTTAACAAATAAAATATCGGAAGATAACCTATCAATGAATAAAAATCTGGATACAATTATCATTGCTGATTCTAAGATTGAAGAATTGCAGTCTCCAAAGTATAACGTAAACATATGTGAAAAACCACTTGTAAACGGTGCTGACTCCTTGGAAAGTGGTTATAGCAAAGTAAGTGAATTTGTGCAGGAAAACATTGGTATGCAAATGGTAAACAAACGGATTTGGCGGCAGATAAACATAAACACCATATTGCGGTTAGTGTGCTGTGCAACCCGACTCACACATCCAAAACAACTGTTTGTGATCGAGAAAACGGCGCTGATGAATGCTGTAATAATGTAAGTAGTGACAGAAACTGTTCAAATCCCTTTCTACAACAAGGAAAACAGATCATTCCAAACGAAAAATCTCCAACCGTAAATTGTAAATTGTAATCAAACTGATATCATGGAATCAAATGAGTGTTTTGATGTAAACAATGTATCGGTCAACAAAACAGGATCTGGCGTTAATAAAGACGAAAATAGTCTCTACAACTCTGCAGATTCCTCAGAAAATAAACTCTCACCCAATACAGAGTGGTGTGTAGTAAGTTCTAGGAAAAGAAGTTTTCGCCATAGGGACAAGAAAACCCCAACAACTTCTGCAGAACAACAAACAAATAATACAGCGCTAAATACAGATATACCATGCAAACTGCCACAGACAGTGACTATCAGATCAACTCCTCCAACCAATGCCATCTCAGTAGTTGGAAATTCAAGTGTTAGTGACAGGAAAAATAAAATAATAGGCACTGGTGATGACCAAGGAATGCTGTATGGGGAAAAGAGAGCATGGTTTCATTTAGGAAAGGTGAAAAGTGGAACGACAGCAGAAAACGTAATTAACTTTTTGAAGAAAATCCTACCAGGTCATAGCAACTTTCACGTAGAAAAATTGGAATCTAAGGGTGTAAATAGTAGTTTTAAGATTGGTGTAGACTTTCATCTAAACGACAAGCTAATGGACACTGCTGCATGGCCCAAAAGTGTTGTAATTAAGCGTTTTTTGTTCCGGAGACCATCTGTTATGCCAATAAAATAGATTATGAAGTTAAAAACAAGGATCACTGCACAAGAATGTTTCTAGTACTGAAAACAATATGCCTATAATCATTGCAAGTGTAAATGTGCAGTGCATAAGAACCAAAATGTATCTCCTATCATTTTTTATAGAAGAAATTAAACCAGATGTTTTATGTATTTGTGAACACTGGCTAGCTGAAGCAGAAGGTGATTTCTATAAATCTGTTGAATACTTAGATATGGCCAGTGCTTGGTTTCGAAGAACTGCAACCCATGGTGGGGTCTCTGCGTATGCCAACAGAGATCATAGCATCAAGGAAATTGATTTAAGCAGTTTTTGTGTGGATTTTGATCTTGAATTAGCTGCACTGTTATTAACAAATATTGATTTAGTTGTTGTTTCTGTGTACCATTCACCAGATGGTGACTTTGAGAATTTTATTGGACATATGGAGAACTGTTTGTGTTACCTAACACGCCTAAAGTCAAAAATCGCACTGTGTGGAGATTTTAACATACACATAGGCGATGGAGATGCCAGAGAGAGGGTCTTTATGAGATTAATTACCAGTTATGGGTTGTTTATTGCCAATAAGTTCCCAACAAGGGGTGGTGCATGCCTGGACACCATAATCACCAACCTCAACATCTGGGATTATAAACTCAGTGTAGTTGAACCTATGATAGCAGATCACTGTGCACTAGTAATGGAAACCAGTATGAGGAGCAAACCGCAGATGGCATTCAAATTACACATTCAAAAGAAGATTTGTTAAAGAAGAGAGACTAAATGATCTCAAAGCAGCTCTATCTTGTGTAAACTGGCAGCAGAAAATTGCAGAGTTAGTAGGCAGTGATTCTTTCTTATGTCTGTTCCAAACCTTAAAAGCAATATTTGATGATATGTTTCCGGTAAGACCAGTGAAGAATCCCCTGGACAAATCACAAGGGAGGCAGAAAGTTTCAATGTGAAACAATGGTACACCGCCGAGCTCAATAAATTGAAGTGTATTGTAACAATGTGCATGGACCGAATGAAATCAGCTTTAGACATTCCAGCTAAAGAATTACATCACCACAACTACCGAAAAGCCAAAAAAGCTTATAGGAAGGCAGTAGTGGAAGCAAAAAAGAAATATAATGATACATACATTAAAGAGGCCCAAAATCCTTGTAAAGCTGCCTGGAATCTTGTAAATGAGAACAGAAAGAAGACTACCTCCTCCTTAAATTCGTGTAGCCCTGATGACTTCAATGAATATTTTGTCAGAATAGTGGAAAAGACAGTGAGTGAAATTCCACACTCTGACCTAGATCCAACTGCAAACATAAGAAATGCAGACAGTTGCAGTATTCAAAACTGGAAGGAAGTACACCCTGAAGACATGATAAAAATTGTGAACTCCTACAAACACTCAGAAAGTGTAGACATCTATGGCATGTCCTGCACACTGCTAAAGAAAATTATTGCAGAATTAGCTCAGCCACTAGCCATAGCAATAAACAAATGTCTATCTTCTGGTGTCTTCCCAGACTTCCTTAAACTGGCACGCACAGTACCAATATATAAGAAGGGGGATCCTTGTGAGGTGTCCAGCTTCAGACCAATCTCAGTGGTACCAGTACTAGCCAAAGTTACTGAGTCTGTGATGCACCGCCGGGTACTGATTTACTTTGAGGAAAACAACTTATTCCAAAACACACAGCACGGATTCCGCAAAGGGAGATCAACAGGGACAGCCACACTGGACTTATTAAAAACAGTTCAACTGAATTTTGAAGAGAGATAGAGTGTGGAACTGACACTCTGTGACCTCTGCAAAGCCTTTGACTGCATCTCACACACAACACTAACAGCCAAGTTAAGATGCTATGGTGTAGGAGGTGGTGTTCTATTAACACTCCAATCTTATTTGGAAAACCGAAAGCAGGTAGTATCAGTGCATGGAGTAACTTCTCTTGAACAAAAACTGGAACATGGAGTGCCCCAAGGATCAGTCTTAGGACCTCTCCTATTCCTCATATATGTCAATGATATGAGCTGTAATAGTCAAATGTTGCAGTTTCCAGATGACACTACCCTTATTGCCAAAGGACATACAGCCGCAGAAGCTCTTGGTGCATCAAATTTGATGTTTGAAGAAATAAAAGAATGGTTCATAATAAACAAAATGAAGATCAATGAAGAAAAAACCCAACATTTGATATGCAGTCTAACCAACATTGAAGACCAAGAAAACATGGAGACTGTCAGACTACTGGGCTACAAGATTGACAGCAAACTCTCCATGAATGATCACACTGCATATGTATGCACCAAACTTTCTCGTGTGATATACCTCCTGAGGAAGCTGAAGAGGGTAATAACTGACCAGTTTCTCACAATAGTCTACCATGCACTCTTCCACAGCCACATTAGCTATGGACTGTTGTTGTGGGGACACTCCTCAGGCAGCAAAGATGTGTTGCTATTACAAAAAAAAAGCCATCAGGATCATAACCTCTAGCAAAAGACTGGACACTGTAAGCCTACTTTCACCAGGCTAGGCATAATGACTGTCTTTAGCCAGTATGTGTATTTCTGCCTCATGTATATAAAAGAAAATCAAAGGTAATTTTAGCATAAGACAAGAAATACATAATCATGACACTCGCTGTAAGAGGAACATTGAAGTGCCAAGGTGTCGCCTGTCAAGTACACAAGACAGCTTTCCAACAGTCGCCCTAAAAATGTACACTCAACTGCCTCCAGAAGTGAAATCCCTCAGCCTATTTAGTGTTCTCCACACTGTATAAGGAAGTTTGTTTCCAGGTGCCATTTGCTCTTGTGGTATTATCTGCAGTGCGGTTTGTTCATTCTCCCATTTACGGACTCTATTATCTTCCTGTAAACCGTCAAGGATCTTGGTTCTTGCAATAAAGCTATTTCTAGACTTAAGCCTCCGAGCCTGAGTGATGTGCCCATTCAGTGGGTGTCAAGAATCTGTTTCTTTCTTTGTTCTCTCAGCGTCTGCTGCCACCTGCCTTCTGATCTTGGATGGGGCAATTCCAGCAAGTAGGTACAAATTACCCGTTGGTGTGGGTCTGGGACAGCCTGTAACAATTCGCATTGTCTCATTTACACTTACATCAACCTGTTTAGCATGTGCAGATGCTTCCCATACTGGCGCTGCATAGTCTGCGGCAGAAACACACAGAGCAAGTGCTGATGTTCTCAGTACTGATGGTTGAGCTCCCCATTCATAGTTTGTCAGCCTGCGGTTGATGTTATTCCTGGAGCAGACTTTAGCCTTGGTGTTTTGGCAATGCTGCTTGAAGGAAAGTGTTCTGTCAGGTACAACCCCAAGGTATTTAGGTGTTGGACAGTGCTTTAGCTTCTTACCTTGCCATGTACTGTCGAGCTCAACTCCAGCATCTCTATTGCACAGATGGAAAGCACATACTTGGGTTTTGTCAGGGTTTGGCTTGAGGTGATTGGCGTCATAGTATTGAGCCAGTTCTTCAAGCACTCTAGAGAGATTTCCAGATGTTGCATTAAAATTGGACCCCTGGACCACCACAGCTGTGTCATCAGCATACACGAACAGTCTTGCATCTTGAGGTATAGGTTGGTCATTAGTGTACACATTATAAAGGATGGAGAAAGTACACTTCCTTATGGTAAGCCATTCTTCCGCAGTCACCATCTACTGTTCTTACCATTTAGGGAGACATAAAATCTTCGATTCTGCAGAAGACTACCAATAACCAACGTCAACCTACAGTCCCCTGTGAGGTGATATAATCTGCGCAATAGCTTTCTGTGGTTTACCGTGTCATATGCAGCAGTAAGATCTATGAAAGCTGCTTCATTCTATGAAAGAAGTTCTTCTATATGTTGCATCAGGTTAAGCATTTGCCCACAATAAGATCTTCCTGGTCTGAAACCGGCTTGTTTCTTTATGAGCTTTTTATCTATAGTTTCTGCCACCCGGTTGAGAATCATCCGCTCCAGTATCTTATAGAGATGGCATAGAAGTGACGCTGGTCTGTAACTTTTGGGGTCCTTTATCTCCTTGCCAGGTTTTAGTAAAGCCACCACTCTTGCCTGCCTCCATAGTTTTGGAATATTCAGCTCTTTAATACAGGTGTTCACCATTTGTAGTAGCCAGTTTCGAGCTTTGGGCCCAAACTGTTTTATCTGCTCCATTCTAAGGTGATCAGTTCCAGCGGCCTTATTCAGTTTCATACTCTGAATGGCGTCTTCCAGTTCAGTTGCTGTGAATGAAGCATTGAGGAGTCCGTAATCTTTTTGTTCTTGGGGTATAACTCTTTCCCTTTCTCTTTTCCCTTTGGTTTTCCCATTCTTCAGAAGTTGGCTAGCAATCTGATTTGCTGTAACCCCATTGTTCTTCTGCTGGTGGTCAGTTGGGTCCCCACTTAAGTTTTTCAGTAATTCCCATGCACATCTGCTGTTTTGTTTCATGTCAAGATTCTCGACTAGTTTGCACCACCGTGATCTCTTATCCTCAGCAATAGCCCGCATTAGTTCCTCCCCAGCCTCCATCGTATTTTCGCTGAAGGGGTCCTGAGTGAACAGCTTTTGGTACATGTCAAGTAAGACCTTGCTGCTGCTGGTCAGACCCTGGATGTACTGGGTACGGCAACCCCTTCGGATGTTTTTCCTTGAGATCCCTTTCACAAGATCGACAAATCTACCATATTCATCTGGTCGAGGAGAGATTTTCTCAATTTCTTCGTCCAATTGCTCTTTAAATTTCTGCCAGTCTGCCTTTTTGAAATTAAACTGTCTTCGGAAAGGCACCTCCTATGGTTTAACCGTGGCATTCACAACACAAATGACAGGTCTGTGTTGTGTACTTGGGATAGGTTCTTCAACAAGCTTCATGCACTGTGCTGCCAACTTCCTACTCGCAAAGATGTTGTCAGGATTATATCCCCTTCTTCATCTTCTGCTGTTGAACGATGCTGGCTATTTTGGGTCATGAATGAGTTGTAGGTCGTTAGTGTCACACCAGGATTCAAGCTTTACACCATTCTCATCAGTCTCATTATATCCCCATGCTTCACCATGGCAGTTGAAATCGCCCATGACAAAATTAATATGGTCATATGTAAAATTGTTTGGTTCATGGAAAACAAAGTCCACATCTGGTGGTTTGTACACAGACGTCACAGCGAACTTCTGGACGTGAATGGTAAGTACTTCAATGTTATTTACTTCTGTCATTGCGGCTGATGTTACGTTGAGCCCGAGTCTGATGAAAATCGCACTCCCATACTTGTCGTGAGGTCTTTCAATGGCCAAATCCATTCCTGCTATTTTAGGTCTGTGGCTGGTGGCTCCCCGGTGTGTTTACTGCATCAACAATACGTCGCATTTATGGTTATAGCACATGTCTGCTAATAAAACACTCTTATGACTAGAGAATCCCTCAATATTTATCGAGATCGTCACAAGGGGTGGTCTTGATAAAGGCCATTGCATCTTGATGTTAATTTGGTTTTGGACTTTAACTTGATCTGGTGTTAGAAGGATTAGCCGGTGAAATCTTTCACCGTTTCCAGGGTACGCCCGGTTGTGTCTGTCTTCAGTCTTTAGGCTCGCAATCTTCTAGGGGGCTCCTTCTATGTACCCCTGTTCTACGCTACTATGCCAGTAACCACCTCCATGAGGTACTATGCATTTTCGGTTTCTCTTTCACTCTCTACTAATACCCGATGTCGTGATTTTATTTCATTAATTTTTAATATTGTTCCGTGTATGTTGCCTTTTAGTATGTTTTATGCAGTAACATCCCTTCTTGACTGATATATTTTGGCAGAAAATTTCTTTTAACGTGAGTTACACTACGTTTCTCTATATAATTTTGTTCGGTGAGTTTTTGAAACTTACAGTAGTCCAGAATATGACCACGCCAGATTTGTTGTAATATCGTAGTCTCCCTTATATTTGCAGATAACCTGATGATGCCGAAACGCGTCGTTCTTGAGTTAATAAGTAATATTCTGCAACCTCCGACTGTATTTTAAATAGTATATTGGAGCAGAACTGTTTTCAGTAATGAGTCTCTCTTCAAAGTGAGCCCCAATGATCAGCAAAGACATGTCTGGAGACACCTCAGTCAGCAGTGGGATACCAACAAGACTGTCGCCTGCCACATGAACCGAGAGCCACAAATGGTTGTTTGGAGTGCCATTTCATTTCATAGCAGGATCTATTTGGTATAATCCGAAGCACTCTTGCAGCTCAGTGATACATCGACGATATTCTAAGCCCCTTGTAGTTATCTTTCATGGCAAGCCATCCTGCTCGCACACGTCGAGAGCTTCTGTTACCCGGCCTTGTGCCTGCCAAACCCTATCTTGGTCAACAAGATCGCTGGAGCTCTCCCCAATGGAGAACATTTGGCAGATTATGGACTGGGCCCTCCTACCAGCACGGGATTTGATGATCTACGGGCGAATTGGACAGAATTCAGCACTCAGGAGGACGTCCAACAGTTCTATCAATCGGTGCCAAGCCAAACGAATGCTTGGATAATGGCCAGAGGTGGACCAACATGTTATTAATTTGTGAAACTGTTTCTCTTGAGTAAATCATCCACTTTTTCTGAAATTGTAATCATTAGTTTGTTTGTACATGTTCATCATATTCACTGACTTTAGTCTCATTCGGATAATTACTTAGCCGTGCATTATTTTTTGGTGTTAAGAGTGTAGGCATTATTGCAGTGACTCCAGTTGCCAGGTGTTTCAGTGTTACTTGTAATGTAATGTGAGCTGGCGCGGCATGTTATGTACGTTTATTAGACTTTTGTACAGAGCGAGAAATATAGCTCACAAATATTTCAAAATTGATTTTACTCATTCAAGATGATTTTAGAACCAAACGTCGGCCTTGGCATTTAACTCCTCCAATTAGTCTACTGGATGTACCCACAATTCCTAAGAGATAGCCAACTTTTGTATGTCTGATTTGTGTTCATCAACGGCACCATAAGACCCCGGTTAAAATTTGCTAAATTCCTGTACTGCTAATTTCACTTGCAGCTAGCTTGGAAGTCTCGTAAGTAGCTTTTCCAACTTCGATGTGTGGAAATTCTAACGTGCACGTAAGCGTAGTGGTGGGGGAATGCACATATAGGAAATTCATGCCTGTTTAAACTCAGTTTAAGTCGCTTGTCTCGCATTTTACGGTTTTTCAAAAAATTCAAACCTCCTTGTTGTCCTCTGGGTCAAAAGTTGAGTATCTTCAATGAATCTGATTATCTTTGCCTGTTTACTGTAGCACGTATTCTGCGAGGCGCGAATTTAAATTATTGCAAAAAATTGCCGAAAGTAATATTTGATGCACCGGAAATTAAATTAGAAGCTGCATATCTGCGAAGAAACCATCAAAATTGAAAGAACAACCAAGGAGGAGTTCGTGGGAAAATGGTACGTGCAATGGGATTTGTTTAGAAATGCTGATTCGTACTTCGCCAGCCATCAGCAATTCGTAATATTACGTAACTCATTATACCCTGTCATTAATTAAGATCTTCTGAGATCAATGTATTGCATTCAGACGACTGAACATCGATTTAAAGGTAGCAGTACTGTCAATGTTTTATACGGTATTCAACTTTCAAGTCCGATCATTCACTTCTGAAAGAGTAGCAAGCCACGCAACAGGTTGTTGCGTGTAAACAATAGCGAACAAGATACATTATTCATAAATTATGTTCAGATTTTGTTTTTATCGTAGAAGTATCATCTCGTATATCATGTATTTACATCGCAGAGCAAATATGTCATACTCGCGTAAATGTGTTGGAATGTAATGCGTAAATTACTGGGTTACGTGTGGCGTAACCGTATGATACTCATTTTATTTGCAACAAGCACTTATTAATAAGCCGATACCAATGCACTTTGAGAAAATCCTATGTGCAAGTAACATTTCGTTTGTGGGCTATTATCGTTCCCCTTGTAACGAACATCGTCATAAATCAGTCAATTTAGCTGTTCATTTATTCAACCAGGAATCATGTTTCAGTGATGTAGGATTTATCATTACAATACGACGAAAGTAAATAGTTCAAAAATTACACACAGTATATGTATATGGCCCTGTACAATATGATGACAGGACAAGTGTTCGACTGTGTTTATTGGATGTTATTGGGCATTTTATTTAAATCTAGTGTTTACTAGGAAAAATATTAACGTATATTTTGCATGTAGATCCTGTATTAGAAATTCAGATATTGCATAGACGAAGTGGTATGGGCCTGTTGAAAATATTTTGTAGTAGGTCTTTCAGATGCATTCCTATTTACTAAGCATGTTTTATTTTGTGACACTTTATTGAACAGTTTTGTTCTCATATAGAATCTACATTTATGAAACATATTTGTATTGGCATAGGAAAGTTGTGTCTCTCCTTGTAATCTTGCTCTGTGCTTGGGTATGTCCCATGTTTCCTCATTACATTTTGTTTTATACAGCTTAGTATATACATAATACATATCCATGATAAAGGTAATACATTTTCTTGTTTTTAAATCATGGTTTGCACTAGTATTTGCTCTTCCTGTAATAACCTTAGCGTTTTTCACTTTGATTCCAAAAGTAGAAGCTGCAGAAGAGTTTTGCCACAATATGAAATCATATTTCAGGCGTGCGTGAAAGGCACTCTTTAAAGGTAACTGCAAGCACTCTACCTGGTACTGACAAAGTCTGCATGTTTGCCGCATTTTAAATCACCCTAGTTTAGTGCGTCATAATAGTTAACTCTCCCTATGGTGTGAGATAAACCATTTTTACAATCATAGTACTATAGCCTCATGCGAACGATATACATGATAGTCTGAAGCTACACTGTGCTGTATTTTTACATAGAGTCGTTCATGCTTAAGTGGTTAGTACTTAAATATGTTAAGTCTCTCTCTCTCTCTCTCTCTCTCTCTCTCTCTCTCTCTCTCTCTCTCTCTGTGCGTGCGTGCGTGTGTGTGTGTGTGTAGGGGGGACAGTTAAGAAAGTTTAGTTTTATATGTTGTACACTAATATTTTGAAGCAATGTCTTCAGTTATTTAAGGCTCTTGTGTCTTTGAGTGAATTGCTAGTTTTTTCTTCTACGTAACGAAATTAGCAAAGTAGTGTTGAGAAGAGAGGCTTGCTACCAACCTTTGAACAACATTTTTTAGTGTGTACATGGTGCCCCAGTCTGTAGCATTGCTTCTTCCTTTCCTGTCCTGCAGTTCTACTTTCTGACTATGCCTTTTCTCTAACTTGTCCTCTATGATGGATTCTCTGCTGACAACCTAGCTTGCTCGTAAGGCATCGTTTCTGACTTCTTCAACTTTATACTCTCATTTTACATTTGGTCCCCACACAAGGGTTTGAGCTCTACCTTTCCCCAAATTCTTTACAGGTTGAGCAGGAGGATCACTCTCTACGCAGCACAATCCGTACGGTGTTGGCTCCCTGACCATTCGGGGAATGCATTATTGATGTCCGGGCTGTCAACTCCCCCCCCCCCCCCCCTCTCCCCCACCCACCCACCCACCCACCCACACACACACACACACACACACACACACACACACACACACACACACACATATCCACACACACACACTCACACTAGCACAGTGCATGTCTGGGTGCACCAGGACATCGGCCACCACACAAGTTGGTCTTTGCTCTGGGTGGGCTATGCCCTACAAGAGAGCCGTCTATCGGAGTAGGTAGCATCGTGGTGGGTATTTGACATTATAAAACATCAAAGTTATCAACTGGTGGCTGCAAGGTCCTGGCAGTCTCTTCAGACAGAGTGCAATTTATTGTCAATTGTTACAGTGCTAGCAACATTCCCTACTTGACTCTGCTGTAGGATAAAAACAAAATCAAATGACTTACGGACAGTTATTCCCCTCTATTCCTGATTTGTGTCCGAACAGACGGATGGTCTTTTCCTTCTAACTAATCTGATTTCTTTTGTAGGCAATATTGAAAGCTTATTTGGCGAACTATCTTCCGGTCATTTCCGGTGCGGTTCCGACGCAGCGTATCACTCGGAATACCAATCGATTAATCAAGGTGTCTTCTCTGCTGGCGGACATACAGAGAAACCTGCGCAACACAGAAGCCCTACCACCTCGGCTGTATGGATTACCCAAGATCCATAAGAACAACGTTCCACTGAGTCTGATCGTTAGCGCTCCTGGCTCACCGACATATAAACTGGCAAAACACTTGGCCTCTCTGCTCCAGCCACACGTGGGGAAGACCGACACATATAATAAGGACTCAGGACATTTCATTGAGAAGCTGAAGAAACTGAAACTTGCACCAAACGCCATCCTGGTCAGCTTTGATGTTGTTTCGTTATTTACGAAAGTGCCACTCAGTGATGCTCTGGAGCACGTCGGTTCCATGTTCCCGCAAGACATCAAAAAGCTCTTCCATGCATGTCTCACCACGAGCTATTTCACGTGGAATGGCGATTTCTACGAACAGCTGGAAGGCGTCGCCATGGGTAGTCCTCTCAGTCCAGTGGTGGCCAACTTCTTCATGGAACAATTCGAAGCACAGGCACTGGACTCGGCGACTTGCAAACCTAAGGTGTGGTACAGGTACGTCGATGATACTTTCGTGGTGTGGAGCCATGGTGAAGAACAGCTCGGTGAATTCCTAAGGCACTTGAACAGCCTCCATGCCAATATAACATTTACCATGGAAGTAGAAAAAGACAAGAAACTGCCATTTCTAGATGTGCCGGTCACAAGGGACGGCGAAAACCTGGGACACAGCGTGTATCGAAAACCGACACACACGGACCGATACCTGCAAAAACTGTCAAACCACCATCCGAGCCAGAAAAGAGGCATGATTAGTACGCTCGTAACGAGAGCAGGACGAATATGTGAGCCGCAACACCTCAAACGAGAAATGCAACACCTGGAAACTGTTCTGAGGAGCAATGGGTACTCCACAAATTACATTAGAAGTGTAACAGAGCCAAACACTCGGCGAAGTAAGGAACCAGAAAAAGAAATGTCAGGTACGGCCTTTCTGCCATACATTCCCAGAGTGACGGACAGAATCGGCCGTATATTGCGCAAACATGGCGTAAAGACGATTTTCAAACCGACAAGGAAGATCAAAGAGTGTCTTAGATCGGTGAATATACCGTATACCATGCACATGCAGAAAAGTTTATGTCGGAATGACTGGACGATCCATTAACACCAGGATCAAAGAGCATAAGCGACATTGCAGGTTGGGGCAGGTGCAGAAATCAGCCGTGGCAGAGCACGCACTGAGTGAGACCAACCACGTAATAAAAATCGCTGACACGGAAGTTCTGGCTGTAGAGAAGCACTATTACACGCGCTGGTTCAGAGAAGCTGTAGAAATACAAAAACGCGCGAACAGTTTGAACAAGAAAGAGGAAAGCCTTAAGGTAAACGGATCCTGGCTTCCCGTACTGCAGCGAACGACCATCGCAGGTACCAAGAGGAGAACCGCACCGGAAATGACCGCGGAGAAGCCCTCGGACGTTGGCGCGCCAGGTACATATAGTCTGCGGCTGCGATCTCGGCTCCAGTTCACCACCGGCAATGGAGGGTGAAGCTTTGACAATGCCAGCCACTCGTGCTGGCAAAAGTCAGAAAAATCATTAGATGAACGTCGGCCGAAGAACCCGAGTCAGAAGCCAATAGGCAGTTTGTCAACAAGTGGCCACGAAAGCCTTAACAATTTTGTAAACTATCTTCCCTTAGCAACTGTGAGTGGTTCCATCATAATTAAGGTGGCCTATCAATTCCCGGGTGGCACACTCATACAAACAGCTTCATGTTGACCTGTTACCATCAAACGGTATAAGAACCAAAACATGATATAGGAGTTAGTTTTTTAGTGGGACCTAACACTGCAGACGGATGAAGAACTATGAGAACACTCAGAGAGGTGAGGGATCCACTTTTTGCTTGGTGTACGTTGGGGGCAGACAGACACAGGTTAGATGCAAGCAAAGTCGTCCTTCCTCATTATGGGGATTTGCTTCCAGAAAAGATCAAAAACATTTGTTACCACTGCAGTAAAGTCGTATTCTCCATCCCCGATTTAGTGTTTTAAAAGCCAACACTTCAGGTAGATGTTTTCCCAGTGAGCATATGACCCAAATTGCGGGGACTGTAACCAACCACTTCATGAAAATTCTCCATGTGCACTGCCACGTGTCTGTGTCGTCTACCCTAATTCCTGGAGTGTGCTGCCCTGCTCAAGGAATGGAATGGAAAAATGCAGAAAATGGAGGTCAGATTGTCCACTCTTAGTGAAATCAACCTTTGCCTCTGTTGCGGACATGTTATTGGCAGTGCCCTGTGTATTTGCCCCCCTTGACATCGACACTGATAGCCTACAAATAAACCTGACTGTGGAGGTGGTGAACGCTCACCTCTCTTGGCTCTTGTGGCACCATCTTCAGGAAACACTTCCCGTATCTGAATGGAGATGCAGCTTCGTCCTCTGGTGTCTACCGGCTACAGGGCATCTTTGAAGAAGGCACCTCCAGTGCCCCCTGAGGTGGCAGATAACCCCTCCCTCCCTCCTCCCTCCCCTTCAAACTCCAAGGCAGCTTTCATTGATGTTGTTCCACTCCCATCCTCAGGACTCCAACAGCTAATTTCCTATTCTTCAGCAATCTGTGTTGCTCTCCAAGAAACACAGTTCGTTGATGACCATTCCCTAACTCTGCACTGCATTCTGCCAGTACTGTGCTGGCCCTGTGAGACCACCTGGGGAGATCTGAACATTGGTTTGCACATAAATCATCGTGCCACACTGAAATAAACATCAGTGCAAGGGCAAACAGTGCTGGCGATCACCATTTTTAATGTTTGTTTACCTCTAGATGGAACACGTACATATCTTAAGATGTCCAACTTAATCCAACCCCCCCCCCCCCTTTCCAATTCTATTTCATCTGTTATGTCAGTATTTGAATGCGCAGCATCCCATGTGGGGTAGCACAGCTTTGTCTCGTACGGCCCTTCTGCTTTTAACTTAGGTAGTTACATGTTCCACAGATTATTTCAATAATTCTTTTTATTGAAATGATTTGAAACGAGTTAGTTTACAGGTATACACTACACATGATCATAGTCAACTTTAATGAACACATTGTTTTTTTTTATTTGCTTTCGTACCACTATACTTACAATCTATTTGATGTGCTTTTTTAAATTTTTATTTGAAAGTAGCTTTCCTGATAAGTTATTCAGAAAACCCATTACAAAACGCGTAAGCCATGGATAACTAAGGGAATTAAAATCTCTCAGACTTAGGGAAATTTATGTAACAGCCAGAATAAGTCAATGTCTGACATTACTTACATACTGTTATATTTCAAGGGAAGCCATTGAAGTGTCTAGAAAAATGCACTTTGTGGCAGAAATTAATGACGCAGATAATAATCAGGTTGGATTGTGTTGTCCACAGAAACTGCAATGTAATTAGAGCAGAAAGGAAGTTAGCAATCAGTCGCAGATAGTAAGATTAAAACTATACAAGATATTCTCCAAGTTTGTTTCCATTAGTAACAGCATGCTCCACGACTGTGTTAATGAAGTCCAAGATAGGAGGAAGGGCATCATTGGCCACAAAATTTTAATCTGCAGATAGATTTCAGGTACTGTGCGGCTATCTTCAGTGCAACTATATCCAAGTCATGTATACTCATCGTAAATAAAATCGGATTGTACCACATTGACCATACAGGTAACAATTTGTTGTTTGTAATGTCAGTGTGGTACCATGTGCGATTGTATTTATGATGTCCATCTTGACTTGGATATAATTGCACTGAAGATAGCTACACAATAGCTGAAATCAGTCTGTAATAAACAGATTAAAAAGTTGTGTCCAATGCTGCTCTTCCTCATGTCTTGGGCATATGGAATATTGTCATACAGGAGACAGGACAGCCAGTCAATGAACAAGATACCAAACGATTAAACAAAATGACAGTGTTGTGACTGACAATTCAGAGGTTGCAAGTACGCTGAAGAATCATTTCCTAAACGGAGCAGTGCAACAAAACTAGGGTTAAATGGTTCAGTTGAAGCAGCAAGACAATACACTAAAAATATCAGTCCAAAAGACTTTGCGCAACAAGAAATAGCACCAGCATCCTCCACTGAAATTAGAATTATAAAAATTCTAAAATATAAAGGCTTATATGGAGTTGGTGAAATTTCCAACAGAATTCTGAAAAGTAGCTCTAACTTAATAAATAATTTTCTTGGTAACATATGTAATGTGTTGTTGGCACAGAGGATTTTTCCAGACAGGTTACAATATGCAGTTGTTAAGCCTCTTTATAAGAAAGCTGACAAGAAAGACTTAAATAATTATCGTACAGTTTCATCACTGGCGTGTACTTAGACGACATCATGGAATCAGGAGGCATCTCACATTTAAGGAGAAACAATTTGCTTAGCATTTCACAGTTTCAATTCCAGAAGGTTTACTCAACTGAGAATACCATTTATACATTCACCCACCAAATATTGCAATTTATATATTATAAAATAATGCCAACTGGTATTTTGTGTCATCTTTCCAAGGTGTTTGATTGTGTAGATCATGTAACTCTTAGAACATCTCAGGTTGTATGAAATTGAATGTTTTTTATAGAACTGGTTTTGATGATACTCAACAAACAGAATGCAAAAAAAAGTTGTATTGAATAACTGAGACATTGTTGGAAAGGTAGAAAATTTTAGTGACAGGAGAAATCACAAAGGGAGTCCCACAGGTTCAATTTTAGGTCCACTCCTGTTCCTTGTATATGTGAATGACCTTCCACTTAACATTCAAGAAGCAGAATCGGTAATTTTTGCAGGCAGTACCAGTGTTATAACAAATCCCATTGAGGAGAAAGCAACAGAAGAGTTGGCAAATGATATTTTCCAAAGAATTATGAAGTGGTTCTCTTAACATACACTCTCTCTTAATTTTGAGAAAAATACACTATAGTCAGTTTTGTGCAACAGAGAGAGTATACCAGCAATTGATATAGCACATGAACAGGAGACAGTAAGTAGGATAGACTGCTCCAAAATATTTGGTGTAGATATTGATGAAAACGAACTGGAATGAGTATATTATGAGCTTCTCAAACAATTACATTTGTCTACATGTGCTCTTTGTATAACTGCTAGTCTTGGAAACAAACGATTATTCTCCTGACATTTTTTGCGTATTTTCACTCGGAAATGTCTTATGAAATAATTTTCTGGAGTAACTAATCATTTAGAAAGTACTGAATGCACGAAAGTGAGCAGTAAGAACAACATGCAGTGTTCTCCTGTGGTCGTCATGTAAGTATCTCTTCAAGAAGTTGGGAATTTTAACCATACCATCACAGTACATACATTCATTAGTGAAATTCATTTAAATAATTTATCACAATTTGAGAGCGAGCGAGGTGGCGCAGTGGTTAGCACACTAGACTCGTGTTTGGGAGGATGGGGGTTCAAACCTGCATCCAGCCATCCTGATTTAGGTTTTCCATGATTTCCCTAAATCACTTGATGCAAATGCTGGGATGGTTCCTTTGAAAGGGCACAGCCAATTTCCTTTCCTAATTCGATGGGACCGATGAACTTGCTGTTTGGTCCCCACCATCAAATCAACCAACCAACCAACAATTTGAGGAGAATAGTGATAGCCGAACCTACAACAATAGAGGAGAGAAATAACCTTTATTACCCATTATTATAGATGTCAATGGCTCAGAAATGAGTTTAATATGGAGCAACAAATTTTTTGATCATTCTGCATTCTGGTTCATGGTGTGGGTTCCTGTAGTCATGTCCTAGTTCATGAACCACGGGCAACGTATGAGTGGCCAAGTAAGTGGTCCCGACAGTCGGGATACCTGTTACTTTGGAATAAGGCTGGGCATCTCGGACATATTCTGAGTCGTGGTCACCTTTGTGCTCATACGGCAAAGACTACCAAATCCACCGGTTAGTCCCTCAGCCGTTAGGGGTAAAACCCAATGGGACTCGGGGCAAGTAAGGCTAGCAACCTGCTTCCCTGGTACTTTAAATATGATGCTGGCAACAATCAGAGCAAAATGCCTCGGACCTTTGGAGGTGACGGAGTCCCACCTCTAACTGACAAACCAGGGACTCCTAAGATACGACTTGGCAAACAAATGGTAATGAGATGGGGAGCTATTAATATCAATGGGGGCTACTCTGGGAAGAAGGTAGAGCTGGCAGAGGCTGCAAGTAAGATGGGGCTGGACGTTTTAGCTGTTAGTGACATTCGGGTAAGGGGTGAGAAAGAAGTGGGAGAATACAAGGTCTACCTGTCAGGAGTCAAAGCAGGAATAGCACAATGGCGTGTAGGGCTTTACATCAGGAAAGAAATGGAACCCAGCGTAGTTGCAATAAGGTATGTAAACGAACGACTGATGTGGATAGATTTGACAGTGTCTAGCAAGAAAATTAGGATTGTGTCAGTATATTCGCATTGTGAAGGGACAGATCAAGAGAATATGGATAGTTTTTATCAGGCACTCAGTGATGTAGTTGTTAGAGTAAAGGACAAGGACAGTGTTCTGTTCATGGGTGATTTTAACGCCAGGATTGGAAATCGAACAGAAGGGTACGAAAAGGTTATGGGTAAATTTGGAGAGGATATGGAGGCCAACAGGAACGGGAAACAACTCTTGGATTTCTGTGCCAGTATGGGCTTAGTAATCACAAACTCCTTTTTTAAACATAAGAACATTCACCGGTGTACTTGGGAAGGCAGGGGAACCAGATCTGTCATTGACTATATAATAACAGATCAGGAAGGCTGTGAGGGACACACATGTATTCAGGGGATTCTTTGATGACACTGATCATTATTTAATCTGCAGTGAAATTGGGATTGTGAGGCCGAAAGTGCAGGAGGTCAGGTCCATATGTAGGACGATAAGAGTGGAGAAACTTCAGGATAAGGAAATCGGGCACAAGTACATAACAGCGATCTCAGAAAGGTACCAGTTAGTTGAATGTAGTCAATTACAGTCATTGTAAAAGGAATGGACAAGGTACAGGGTCACAGTACTAGAAGTGGCTAAAGAATGTCTTGGAACAGTATTGTGTAAAAGTAGGATGAAGCAAACAGCTTGGTGGAATGATACAGTCAAGGCAGCCTGTAAAAGGAAAAAGAAGGCGTATCAAAAATGGCTACATACCAGAACCCAGGTAGACAGAGAAAGTTATGGTGAAGAAAGAAACAAAGCCAAGCAGATAATTGCAGCATCCAAGAAGAAATCGTGGGAAGACTTTGGAAACAGGTTGGAGACTATGGGTCAAGCTGCTGGAAAACCATTCTGGAGTGTAATTAGCAGTCTTCGAAAGGGAGGTAAGAAGGAAATGACAAGTATTTTGGACAGGTCAGGAAAACTGCTGGTGAATCCTGTGGATGCCTTGGGCAGATAGAGGAAATATTTTGAAGAGTTGCTCAATGTAGGTGAAAATGCGATCAGTAATGTTTCAGATTTCGAGGTAGAATGGGATAGGAATGATGATGGAAATAGGATCACATTTGAGGAAGTGGAAAAAATGGTCAATAGATTGCAGTGCAATAAAGCGGCTGGGGTGGATGAAATTAAGTTGGAACTCATCAAATACAGTGGAATGTCAGGTCTTAAATGGCTACACAGGATAACTGAAATGGCCTGGGAGTTGGGACAGGTTCCATCAGACTGGACAAAAGCAGTAATCACACCAATCTTTAAACATGGAAACAGAAAAGATTGTAACAACTACAGAGGTATCTCTTTAATCAGCGTTGTGGGTAAAATCTTCTCAGGTATTGTTGAAAGGAAAGTGCGAGTATTAGTTGAGGACCAGTTGGATGAAAATCAGTGTGGGTTTAGGCCTCTTAGAGGTTGTCAGGACCAGATCTTTAGCTTACGGCAAATAATGGAGAAGTGTTATGAGTGGAACAGGGAATTGTATCTATGCTTTATAGATCTAGAAAGGGCATATGACCGGGTTCCTAGGAGGAAGTTATTGTCTGTTCTACAAGATTATGGAATAGGAGGCAAACTTTTGCAAGCAATTAAAGGTGTTTACATGGATAGTCGGGCAGCAGTTAGAGTTGACGGTAAATTGAGTTCATGGTTCAGAGTAGTTTCAGGGGTAAGACAAGGCTGCAACCTGTCTCCACTGTTGTTCATATTATTTATGGATCATATGTTGAAAACAATAGACTGGCTGGGTGAGATTAAGATATGTGAACACAAAATAAGCAGTCTTGCATATGCGGATGACTTAGTTGTGATGGCAGATTCGATTGAAAGTTTGCAAAGTAATATTTCAGAGCTAGATCAGAAATGTAAGGACTATGGTATGAAGATTAGCATCTCCAAAACGAAAGTAATGTCAGTGGGAAAGAAATATAAATGGATTGAGTGCCAAATAGGAGGAACAAAGTTAGAAATGGCAACATAGTGAAAGAACTGGAAGCGAGGTGTAGCAAAGCTAATGCAGTGAGCGCTCAGCTACGATCTACTCTCTTCTGCAAGAAGGAAGTCAGTACCAAGACTAAGTTATCTGTGCACCGTTCAATCTTTCGACCAACTTTGTTGTATGGGAGCGAAAGCTGGGTGGATTCAGGTTACCTTATCAACAAGGTTGAGGTTACGGATATGAAAATAGCTAGGATGATTGCAGGTACTAGTAGATGGGAACAATGGCAGGAGGGTGTCCACAATGAGGAAATCAAAGAAAAACTGGGAATAAACTCTATAGATGTAGCAGTCAGGGCGAACAGGCTTAGATGGTGGGGTATGTTACACGCATGGGAGAAGCAAGGTTACCCAAGAGACTCATGGATTCAGCAGTAGAGGGTAGGAGGAGTCGGGGCAGACCGAGGAGAAGGTACCTGGATTCGGTTAAGAGTGATTTTGAAGTAATAGGTTTAACATCAGAAGAGGCACCAATGTTAGCACTGAATAAGGGATCATGGAGGAACTGTATAAGGGGGGCTATGCTCCAGACTGAACGCTGAAAGGCATAATCAGTCTAAAATGATGATGATGATGATGATCTGCAATACCACAAAATCTCACAGGTAGAAAAGCAAGTTTTAAATCTAACCTAAAATCATTTCTGCTGGACAACTTCATCAACTAATTTCAATTTAAAAATTCATAGCCTATAAAAAATTAAAAAAACCACTAACTTGTTTCAAGCACAGTGGCATGAACAGGACTAAAAAAAATAATGTGTTCATTAATTAACACTAATTATGTGTACCGGTACATGTAAATTGACTTGTTCCCCATCATTTTGATAAGAGAATCATTCAAACAATCTATGGAATGTGTAACTAACAGATTCTTTTCAATCCTAATTTGTGCTGCCTCAGTGACAGTACCCCTATCCACATCATTGCTGGGCATGGCACCATTTTGCGTTCTGGCTATCAACTTTGCGATTTCTTCCTCAGTTTTGTGGTTTCGCTACAGTCCACGCTACATAACGATTTTTGTGACAGTGACCACTTTTCGGTGATCCTGTCACTTGCTCCTCACTACCTGATAGACCAGTTACCCTGATGGGTTCTTTGAGGATCCATCTGGCATTTGTATATCCTTGCTGTAGCTTCGGCCCTTTTCTGTCAGACTGGACTGGTGAGGTTCTGGGTGATGTCTCTGATGTCGTCACCTGTGCTCCTGTTCCTGTTGGCCTCTCCCGTAGTTGGCTGGTGCCGTGGTGGACCAAAGACATTGCAAAAGCTATTCAGGGTTGTCGGAAGGCCCTCACATGTCTCAAGCTGCGTCCTTTACCCACAAACCTCCTCACTTTTAAGTTGTTTCACCGTAAGGCTCACTGTCTAATTAAATGCAGTGAGAGGAAATCGTGGGAGTGCTCTGTCTCCTCACTTGAGAAAGTATCCTCCTTGTTCACAGGTATGAGCCAACCTCTGTAGTCTTGTGCACTGTCAAAGATTAACAACTGTTATGCGTTGCTTCCTTCATGGTATTATTTGTATCGATGTGTCAGTTCTTGCTGATCACTTTGCAACAGTGCTGGCCCACTCTTCTCACCTGGCTACCTTTTGAACACATAAATGACAAGTTGAAGACATCTCCATATCCTTCTACCCCTCCTGCCAAGGTGAATTATATTATGAAACTTTCACTCATTGGGAACTGCTCCAGGCTCTTGACTTATCATGCAATATGGCACCATGCCCTGATTCGCGTCTTGATCAGATGATCTAACAGCTGAAAGGTTCTCAAAAACGTCATCTACTGAGGGTCTTCAGCAGCATTAGGCTCTAAGCTATTTTCCCTTTGCAGTGGTATGACAGTATCATTGTCCCAATCCTTAAAGCAACGAAAAACCCCACATGCATCAACAGCTACCAGTTGATTAGCCTCACCAATGTACTCTACAAACTGCTTGAAATGGTGATAGCCTGACAATTGTACTGGGTTCTCAAATTGCGGTCAGTGTGGTTTCTGGTTGGGATGATCTGCAAATGACCATTCATTGGGTTAGAAAGAGTAATCCAACAAGCACTTTTTAGTTACCAACACTTTATTCCAGTCCTTCCCCCCCCCCCTTCCCCCCCTCCCCACGCTACTTAAGGCATAAGAGACCACTTGGAACCAATACATTTGACTTAACCTCCATGACTGAGGCTTTCAAGGCAACCTGCTGAATTTTGTCAGTTTTGTTTCGATTTAGAGTTGTACATCTCTCAGCTACCTTTGGGTCCAAGAGAATGGCATCCCAAAGGCTCCATGCTGTGTTACGCTCTTGCTCTTCCTCATTGCCATCAATAGACTAGTGACCTCCACCAGGCAACTGGCCATCCCCGTACTGTATGCTGGTGACTTTTGCATTTGACACAGCTCTCATTCTGCAACTTTGGCTGAACACCAACTCCAAGTCTTCACCCAGAGGGGTTCCACGTGAACCCTGTCATGTGGGTTCCAAGTGTCTTCCGCAAAAATGCAAGTCTCGCTTTTCCGTTGTTGTACTACAGTCCATCCTGACACTGGACTCTTCTTTCATAAAATCTAACATAGCAGTATTAGACTGTAATATCTGTCGGCCGAAGACTAGCTGCATACAAAATTTTAATTCTCTCTGCTTCCTCGCCAACGCCTCTTGGGGTGCAGATTGCACTACGCCTCTCTACGTTAACTGAGCTCTGTTCTCATCCCGATTAGACTATGGTTGCCAGCTTTATGGCCCAGCGGCACATTCACCTTTGAATTTATTGGACCGAAAACATCAGCATGGAGTGAAACTGCCCAGTGGCAGCCCGTTCCAAACTAGTCCTGTAGGCAGTCTCCCTGGCGAAGTGCATATCTATCCTCTTCTGTTCTGACAATATGAACTGTTGCTCATTTATGAAATCACTATTGAACAATTTCCTAATCAACCAACTTATCAAATTATTTTTGCATCCAACTAGTATCAACCCTCTAACACTACATATGTGCAACAGGTGGTTATACCCGGGTACTGAGAAATTTCAGTGTGGGTTGTTTCTGACAGTTGTTTTTGTACCCTAAAGGATATACACACACCTGTGTATGCCTGATTTCATATGCAGTACCTAACTCAGTCCCATATTATTTTGTGGTTGTGCTCATTTACCTCTAGTTGTAAGAAGGTATGTAAATAATTTAGAATGACATTAGAAACATACATAATATTTACGAATTACTAACAAAACAGAGCAGATACGAACAAATGTCAGCACACTGTGCAGAAGAGAAATAGTAAACAAATTTGTATGCACTTACATGCGATATAATTTTATTAAATCAAAACAGTCATGATTTTTTTTTTGCAATTTCTAGTGTTTGTTGAAATGTAACCAACACACAAAAAGCTGTGATGTAACAATACATCCTAAATTTTTTCTAGTTTATCCATTTTTAAGTTAAAATATATCACAAGCTTGAAATCATTTGTCTGCATGTTTATAATACTTGTTAAGAAACAAAAGTTCATCACCATATTTAGGAATTATTTATAATATTTTATCTGAATAATTTTACCTGCCCTACTAAATGTCCTTTCACATGCAGCACTAGTAGCAGGAATACCACAAATACGTTTCAAACAATGGATAATCCAGGATGGAACGTAACAATACCAGAGAAGGAAAGTTGCTGCTCACCATATAGCGGAGATGCTGAGTCGCGATAGGCACAATAAAAAGATTCACACAATTAAAGCTTTCGGCCATTAAGGCCTTTGTCAGCAGTAGACACACATACACACACGCACACCACACTCGCATAAATGCAACTTGCACACACATCTGCAGTTTCAGAGAGCTGAGACCACGTCTAATAGTTATGGAAGTATTGGTGATTTTTGTTTCCACCAATCAAGCAGTCAGTTGTCATACAAGTCTGATATGTCAGTTACTTGACACAGACACACATCGACATAGCTTTGCGCATCATCAACATTGTTACACCAAGTGTTGTAATCAGTTCTGGTCCTCTTGAATTCTCTGCTCCTTCCCTCGTCCAGTTGCTGCTTTTCGATTGCACTTTGCAGAATTCTCCTGCAGAGATCTCTACAGCACATAATATTTCTTCCTTTCCTGCTGGATAGGAAAGCATTCTCATATTTCAGAAATGAGGAGAGAGAAAGTGGAGATCCTGAGATTCATTCCAAAATTAACTTTCCGACACATATGCCACTAAGCTCTCATTGCCAGTTTTTCCATTATTTCAAACTTGCCCACAACACTGAGAATCCCAGACAACAGATTTGCTAGCCCATTCAAATATGCTGTCTGAAAAGCAGCTGTTCCAGTTTCTGATTAAGTCAGCACAGTCGCTGTTTCTCTTCGGTTAATTAATAGAGGTCGACAGCTTTATGATTGGTCTAATATTTCTGCTTCTTCACTGCAGTGTCAACATTAGCCAAAAAATTTTAAAAGGAAAACATAACCTGAAAACCCAAGCACATTTTGCATTTAGATGGAAGCAAAATTCGATTGTAAAAGTGAAAACCATCAGGTAGAACTGGATTTCCACAATTTTTAATTGGTATTGGAAAATCAATTTACAAAATCTGGTTTTTGGAGTGCCAAGTAAATGTAGTGATTCTATATAACTTAGGAGGCAATACTGTATTGTAGGACATGTCTTCTTTTGCAGTTTGTGTTCCATGTTACATCTTTGGTGAAGAAACATCCCCACATTAACCCAAAACGTATTAGGGAACTCACAGGAAACCTAAACGTAAGGAGCTGGAAACTCCTAACTGTCACCCCCTTCCCTACTGTTAGGTAACCACTGTCTTACATCCAGAGAAATTCTCACATTGTTGTGGCAGTGGCAGTGTCGGACTTCTCATCCTATTGCTGGTGTTTCTGCTGAAACGTGCTGTACAAATATATTGGGATAGATGTTACAGTTACAGACAAAAACAATCGGGAATTTTGTATTACCTCATTTTAGAAATATTCTTCAACACAAATGAAATTTGATGGAGCCATTCCTTTTTGAGAGTCACTAATCCACAATGCCAGATTATCAGTGGAAATAGCCCAATTCACATGGGAAAATATTTGCACTGAAAAAGTATTAAGTATATAGAGAAGTTTGCTTGCTCCAGGCTGTAGCACGTTAAAACGCCCGGACAAGATGGCAGCAGATAGAGTAACTTCCACACTTGTGTTGGACACTAAGAGTATGGTTCAAATTTCAAATGCACTTTGGGGGGGGGGGGGGGGGGGCTACAAAAAGATAGAATGGAGGGTGTTAATTAAGCAAGAGAGTTCTAGAGATTCATTGCATGGGGCAGCACAGACCATATCATTTACAGCCTTAGTGACAGCTTGTAGGTGGCCGACAGCTCGAAGCTTTGACCCCAGGTGTGTGTTGCCTCAAGGCTGGCATCTGCCGATACCACATTGTAGAGATGTGATGCAATGAATAGCGAGGCTAGACTCTGCGGATCTGCCTCCCTGGTAATGAGAACTGATGAGCACGGCACCAGACTGCTCTGGCGATGTTTGGGTTAGCGAAGATCTGGTAAGCTACAGATGAGACACAACTGAGCAACAAATGAAAGGGTGCATGGTGTCATCAGCCATTTTATTACATCGGTACTATGACTTCACAACTAAAAACATACTCCATGTTTCCAGCCCTGCAGGAAGCTGTGATGACCTACTCCTGTTATATATGTTTACAGCAGCAGTGAGGACTTTTTTAGCTCTAGGGTTGTCCTTTCCACATGGCACTGACATGAGATCGTGCAGATAAAAGTTTCCCTCCACCATTGCATAGGTCATTAATAAATGGCTGTTGATACCGTTCTTCAAATGCTCCTTCTAATCAAATTGTTTGCCTATGGAGTATCGTCTCTGTTGTGTGACAGGATTTATGATTTCCTGTTAGGAAAGTCACAGTCCATAGTAATTGTCAAAAAGTCATCGGGTAGAACAGAAGTAATAGGCATTCCCCTAGGAAGTGTTATAGGCCCTCTGCTGTTCATGATATACATAAACAATTTAAGATACAGTCCGAGCAGCCCTCGTAGATTGCTTGCAGGTGATGCTGCCATTTGCCATCTTGTGTAGTCCATCAGATGATCAAAAACAGTTGACTCTATGTATGGTAAGTGTGAAGCCATTGACACTAGTACCAACAGGAATCTATTAAATTTTAGTTCCACAATAAATCATACAAGACTAAAGTCTCTCAGTTCAGCTAAGTACTTAGGGACCACAATTACAAATAACTTAAACTGGAAGATATGTTGGGGGGAAGACGAACCAGTGTTTTTTATTAGCAGAATACTTTGAAGCTGCAACAAATAAACTGAAAAGACTGCCTACACTGTGCTTGTCCGCCCTCTACTAGTATACGGCTGTGTGGTAGAATTGAAGGAGAACATAAAAAAGGTCAAAGAAGGGCAGCACGTTTTGTATTATCGAGAAATAGGGGAGTAAGTGTCACGGACATGATACAGGATTTGGGGTGGACATCGTTAAAACAAAAGTGTTTCTTGTTGCGGCGGGATCTTCTCACAAAATTAAAGCCACCAACTTTCTCCTCCTAATGCGAAAATATTTTGTTGGCACTCATGTACATAGGGAGAATAATAAAATAAGAGAAATCAGAACTCACACAGAAAGATTTAACTGCTTATATTTCTCATATACTGTTCAAGAGTGGAACAGTAGAGAAATAGTGTGAAAGGGATATGATGAATCCTCTTCCAGGCACTAAAGTATGAATCACAGAGTAATTGTAAATGTAACTGGGAAGAATTTTTCTTAATCACAAACACTATTTTGGACTTTTTAATAAAAGTGATATATGATAATCACATAATCATTCTAATTCTTGTAGTTTAATCCTTCCACGACATGTTGGTATTTTCAGTATGTCATGCATAATTGATTTACATGCGTAATCAACATGTAATCGGCTCATGATTGTGATCATTCGACTGATAATGTCAGCACCTGTCAGGATGTATTATCAGGATTTAATTACATTGTGTTATAATATATTCTTTCATTGCATGGGCAGAATGTAACAGTTGATGTAGCTTTGCCAATGTGAGTATGTATTGCTTTGGAAAAGTCTGTATTCTACAAGATCAGTTTGGGTATCTTGACAGGATCCTCTGACGTGGAGGTTCTGAGTTCAGTTCCTGGAGAACACCTCCGGTCTCTCTGTGGAATAAATCTCTGATCAGGGTGCTTACAGGCCCATCTGGGTGAACTGCTGCTTCCCATGTCTGCTCCCTAGCTCACTCGTAGAGAAATTATTGGAATGCGTAATCAGAACGGTGCTGTATGTTGGGTCAGATTTCATCATAGTGTCAGGTGAAAGGTTTTTCGACATGGGATTCGGCCTGTCAACCAGCGCAAGAGAGTGACTTGCATGTGTACATTAGGAAGTCCCGGAGTAAAATCCTGTGTGTGTCTACGAACACAGAAAAAAGCAGCAGCAGAAGTAGCAGAGGCCACGGGAGGCGCCGTGAGTGGCTCAGTCTCCACCTCTCATAGTTCTGTCTGGAAACTGAACCGGGTGGCACTCTGTGGCCCGGTTCTGGTGCTGCCAAGCCCCTTCTGAGCTGCTGCTCTCTGTGGAAGGTGGAGGATTCTTCTGAACAGTGCGTTCTTTCCTACACTTTGCGCTCACTGTTTCATTGAAAATTGCTGCTACAGTGATTTTTAGTGCCTGGTTTACTTTCTGCCTTCTGGCTGGTGTAAGCAGTTACTTATCAGCTGTTTGACGGATTCCAAAACTCGGTGAGAATTTATTTCCTTATGCTGTGTTTGTGCTGCTGACCTCTAACAGTCACGACACAGAGCTAATGCGCCCATTGTAAGTGACATTTATTCCTGCCCTATGTATTTTAGCAGTTGTTCTGTAGTCATTGTAACACAAGATCATGTGTGTCCTGTTGTTGTTAAGATTTAGTTCTGTTTCGCATTTGTGTGTTTCTGTTTGACACTATCATAATACATCGTATATGTGTTAAGTATTTCAGAGTTCATTTTGAT
This sequence comes from Schistocerca serialis cubense, assembly GCF_023864345.2. NCBI lineage: Eukaryota > Metazoa > Arthropoda > Insecta > Orthoptera > Acrididae > Schistocerca > Schistocerca serialis. The sequence continues at coordinate 36,389,749 of NC_064644.1, forward strand.
AATAAAAGCATAGAGTTCTTTTTGTTTTAGTTCAGGCTTCTGTGAGGCCTCTTGTCTCTGTCAGATGTTCCAAAGCTGAGCTTTCTACTTCGTGACTACCACATGGAAGATGATATAATGTAATCAGCAATTGATTATTTTATTGTTACAGTGGAAGATATATTACATGCCACTTCTGTGGTAGGTGTTTTTTATGCTGTTTTTTTGACAACTACTTTGTGGTCACACTAGTAGGAGCTGTCAGTGAGTGGCATCTATAGTTTTTCAGAAAATAATTTCCTTGTATTTATTAACAATAATAGGTTGCTGATAAGTGACAATTCATTTTCTTCCCTTATAAATAATTCTTGAAAAATGCTGTGTCTGGCCTTGGCAGTCAGAGACAGTGGTCATAAGTGGAGGAGCTGTGTGTGTGTGTGTGTGTGTGTGTGTGTGTGTGTGTTTTATCTAATTCAGAAGGAGGCCTTTCACTAAAAGCTTAATTGCTTAGCAGTCTCTTGGTTGTGTCTGTCTGTAACTCAACATCTCTACCGTATGGTGAGTAGGAATCTAGGAATCTGTCCTTTTCATAATATTGTCATTATTCCATTCTGAATTTTCCATTGTTTGATTCTTGAAAATTCTTAGTTCATATCAGCAATTTTTAACTATTTTAGAAAATCCAGGTGTATAGACTTGAACTATTTAGCGCATTTACTGTCATCTTTGAGAAGCCTGCATTTACACTATCGTTTTATATATATATAAATGGATTCCTTATTTTCATTAACTGTTTGCTTACAGTCCTGTTGAATTGAACTGTCATTATAAGTAGACTGCACTTCTAAGAGTCTAAGAATGTGGAAGGAAGGCTGTAATGGAGTTTGGAGTGAGACAGTGTCATGGCCCATGTCCCATTTTAACTTTATATTGAGTCCATAATGAAGAAAATTGAGGAGAATTTCAAAAAATGAAAGTTTGTGCTGAAGAAATAAAAATAACAGATTCGGCGATGACATTGCAATTCTGTCAGAGACAACAAAGCTCCTGGAAGATCGCTTAAATGGAGTATATAGTGTCTCGAAAAGAGGTTTTGAAGTAAAACATGGACAGTGCACTGTTATCAAAGATAAACATTTTTGAGAAATGGGAATCGTGTTAACATTGAGTATAAAGCTGAATTTCCAGAGTGAATCTTCCATTCTGCAGCAGAGTGTGCACTTATTTGAAATTTCCTGGCAGATTAAAACTATGTCCCATGATTTGAAATTTCCTGGCAGATTAAAACTATGTCCCGTGAAGTTTCATAAATTTAAACATTAAGGATATTTTCTAATGATATTTGTCTAAAGTGCAGCCTTTTATGGAGGTAAAATGTGGATGATAAACTATTAAGACAAAAAGACAATGTAAGCTTCTGGAGGAGGAGGAGATTAGTGTTTAACATCCCGTCAACAACAAGGTCATTAGAGTTGGAGCACAAGCTCGAATTAGGGAAGATTTGGAAGGAAATCGGCTGCGCCCTTTCAAAGGAACCATCATCCTGGCATTTGCCTGAAACAATTTAGGGAAATTATGGAAAACCTAAATCAGGATGGCCGGAGACGGGTTTGATCCGTTGTCCTCCCGAATGCGAGTCCAGTGTGCTAACCACTGTGCCACCCCACTCAGTATAAGCTTCTGAAATGTGGTGCTACAGAAGAATACTAGACTAGATTGGTAGATTGGATAACTAGGTGAAGAGGTAATGAATCCTGTGGCACAACTTGACTGGAAGAAGGGATCTGTTGATAGGATACATCCTAAGGCACCAACTGATATGTAATTTGGTAATGAAGGGAAGTTGGAGGAAGGGGGGTGGGACAGAAATTGTAGAGGGCGACAATGCCTTAACTACAGTAAGCAGGTTCAAAAGGATGTCAGTTGCAGTAGTTAGGCAATCTTGCACAGGATATGCCAAGTGTGGTGTTTTGTATAATAACAGTATTTGGAACAATGACTGCGACGACAGGAGACATGAAGTAGATAATGACATCTAAAGCCTTCTTACTTCATTACTGTTCATTGAGGAGAAACTGGCATATTATGAATGCAAATGGGCAGGGGACAAAAGTAAGCGATAAATTTATTTCCAATCAGCCTCCTAGGGAGATTATATTGATCTGGCCTCCTTTAGTTCTTAGACTATGAGAGTGACCCCTGTATGCTTTTAGTGTTCGTATCCTTCTGAGGACATCTGGATTTAAGTTTTCCACAGATCATTTAAGACAAATGCTGGGACAGTTCCTTTATTGTTGTGGTGGTTAGTTGTGTCTTCCCCCACCAGTACAACTGAGCAAGGCTTTTTTTCCACTTTTTTCAATTGGATGTTAAACAGTAATTTTCCTTCGCATTTTGTACCAAGCTGTGTCGACAGAATCCCGTTACCTTCTGATTTAATTTGTTGTCAACTCCCACAAATGTAAATACCCATAATGCATTATTTGAGCATGTAACACTTTGATAGATTTTATTTGGAAATAGTCTGAGAAGCAAACAGTTCTCTATTTTATGTGACTTTTTACCTCACAGAGCTCTCCGTTGCTGAGCATGTTACTGCTAAAATCAAACAAACACATACATCTTCTGTATTGTTATAAAGGTGCCAGTCTCTCTCTCTCTCTCTCTCTCTCTCTCCCTCTCTCCCCCCCCCCCCCCCCCCTCTCTTTCAGGCACACTCTTGCACCCCCCCCCCCCATACACACACACACACACACACACACACACACACACACACACAGGGTCTTCCATTTGGTTCAGCTGATGCCAGTATAGATGGCTGTTTGAGCTATATTTCACAACTTTATCATGAGATAAATGGTTATTTTTCAGAGACCAGAGACTTACTCCTGTCAGCTGCTGAATGTCTTATTATGTGCATAATCCAAGAATAAAAACGTTCTTAATTTATTGCATTATATTTGTGGTAGTTGCACTGTTATAAGTGAGAAGGAGCAATAAAGCTGCTGCTGATTCGGAAAATAAAGTGACAGATGTCCATCATGTGTACAGAGTTTCTCTTCAATATTTGTTAAATGTGCTCAGTTAAATGGTTATATACATGAGAATTATTTTTATTTTTCCCCCTCAATTCCTTGTGAATTCAAGTATTATACTTGAAATCAAAACCTAGTAATTTTTACGCGCCTTTGTGAAATACTTAACTTTGGAGACTTTACGGTTGAGACAGTTTCAAACTATTTTTCTCACCCCTCCTCCTTGTTAGACATGATAAGATGATCTTGTTCTATGCCTTTCAGTTCTACCATCTGTCATTTTCTGTGGAACCAGCCATATGAATTAAGTGATGTGGCTGCTTGGGTTCAAGGATCATGACCTTAAGATTGGTTCTTGTTTTTGCTTTGTGACTGTTGTTTTTCTGATAACCTCTGACGTCACTACTGCTCATATATTCCGGACCCCCTGGAAATTCAGTGTCATGTGGTAATAGATTAGAGATAATTCACAGTTGCTTTCAAACCTCTGCTACAGAGTAAGATGGACATCCTTTACCTGTACAAGAAGCCGGGCCTGAGTGTGGCGTCAGAATGCGAGAAATTAAAGCAGCTTCGAGCAGAGGCAAAAATAGAAGCTCTACATACAGAAATATGCTTTTATGTCGAGATAAGCAAACCTCTGTCAACTGGAGAACTGGAGAAATTGAAATGGATTTTGGGATCACCCTTCAAACCTGATGATGTTCAGCACAAGCCTTACCTTCAAGCAAAAGGAAAGGAGAACATGCTTATTGAGATAGGTCCAAGGTAAGCTCATGACAAGAAATATTTTTTACTGTAAGTCACACTTGGAAAAAATATAGTTTTACATTTCAAGGATGGCAGTTGAAAATGTAATATACCAACAAACAAATGTTTCAATATCTCGTGAAAAAGTGCTTTGGTATATAACTATTACATACTGTATTTCAACATTTTACAATTTGTTAAGCTACTTGCCTACATCTCATTTGAGTTTGCCTTTGTAGCCTCAAATGATGATAGAAATAGTAACTAATGCTAGGAAATTTTCAGCTTACGGTTGAATGTAGCACGGTCTTTGTTTAAAATAGTGGGCCTGTAATTTACATTGACATCCACAGTGCCAACGTAAACATAGTTCTACTAGTGGCATATTTTCACAAATAAACATAGGTTCCTCAGCCTTACATTTTCAGCTGAAACTGCATAAGGCATTGTCCACTGTTTCTGTATAGTTTCATCCTGTACATGTGTAGGAAATTATCTACAAATTATTTGCGAATGCGTGAAATACATCTCAATTATGTTGTAGTCAATAATTTAGAAAACAGTAATATGTATACACATTCAAAAATGAAATAACTTTTTTTAATAGTTGGATCTGTATTCTTCAAATAGCTGTTACATTAAATTCTATTTTATAAACGGATTTTTAGATTAAAAAAATTCTCCCACAGTTTCTGTCATAGCCTGCCAAAGTTATTTCAGAAATAAAATCTGGTAATTAAAATATTTGATTAACTAGTGTGTTTACCTTGGCATCATACACATTTCATTGACAGAAAATTCATTTTTGAATCGTTCTGTTGCGTAAATTGCTCTAGCATTTCTTACAAAAAATAGTTTTTGATTACCAGTATTTTGTAAACTAAAAATTTTTGAAAGAAGTTAAGGTGCCTTTTATGGAAGAAAATTAGGGCATTAAAATAAGGGACATCAATCCTGCAACAGAAACTTATTAGTAGGGTTCAAATTTTGAATATGCAGGGTCTTATAGATCTTAAATATTGAATAATTCATTAAAGACAAGATTTCTGTAAAGAATACCTTTGTCCCGATACTCAGCTAAATGTAAATTCTAATTTAAATAATAATAATTGGAGTAATAAAAGTTGTAAAAGAATTTTGGAATGCTGTTTATTACATATAGATTAGGCAAGAAAAAATATTTGTTTATTTATTGAAATTAATCAGGTGCAGTGGATATACTCCACGTTGTTACATTTCCATCTATAATCTAATTCTTGAATTAAGTTCATCATTTGTTACAAACTGATGCTCATCCATAGTATGTATGGATCCATTGGAAGTAGAACATCACATTGGATAGTTTAACATCTCACACAGGAGCTGCCAGGTTATCTGAAACATTAACAAACAGTAACCTCGTACAGTTTTGAAAGATTCTTTAAACAGGTCGGATACATAGGGAACTGTGTGTACAGTTGAAATTATCAGTGTTTAAGGAAACAAAATGTACAAAAAAAGTCGTGCAGTAGGGGCCCATGTGACATAGTCATGATGAATGCACATCTTCATCTAAACACTACAACTACTGTGAAGTGCATAGCAGAGGGTATTTCCCATTGTAGCATTTATTTGTGACACTCATTAGGGCTTCTTTCCATTGCATTTGCACAGGAGATGCCAAAAGAATGACTGCTCGATTGCCTCTGTGTGTGCTGTAACAAGTATTGCTGGTCTTTGTAGTCCATCTGGGGATGGTACATAGTAGGGAGGTGTAGCATAATCCTAGATTCATCACTTGTTGAAACTTTGTGAGTGGACTTTGACGTGACAGTCTGTGTCTGTCTTCAATCACGTGTCAGTTCAAGTTTCTCAGTATTTTCGCAATGCTTCCCCTTGGCTCAAAAAACTGTGACCAGATGCCCCATATGATTGTGCTTTCGTTAATAAGTGTTGTTGTGGTACTGTGTCAAAATGCTTTTCTGATGTCAAGAAATGCTGCAACTACTTGTTTACCTTGATCCACTACTTTCATTGTGTAGAGTGAAAAAGGCAAGTTGTGTTTCACATCACTGATGTTTTTGGAATCCGTGCTGGTCGACGTGGAGTAGATTGTTCTGTTCCAGTTACATTACATTTGAGTTCAGATTGTTGTCAGAGGTATTGGACAGTAGTATTGTGGATCAGTTCTACTACAATTCATGGAGATGGGTTTGTTGCGTGCTTTTTTCCAAGTACTGGAGATAGTTTTTTCTTTGAGTGACCTACAGTATATTATGGTTAATAGAGGAGCTAACTCAACTGCAAATTCTGTGTGGAATGATGGGTGCTCCATCTGGCACTGAAGCTTTGTTCACTTTTAGCAGTTTCAGTGGTCTCAGTGCAACTGACACTAATATCTATGTCACTCATCTTTGCAGTGGTTATTTATTCGACATATGGCAGAACACATTGTGTGAGAACTAAAATGGGGCATAACTTCCATACTTCCGTATGGAAAGGAGCATTTGAAAATGGATACACCATTTCTGTTTTTGCTTTGCTGTCTTCATTATCAGTTTCTATGTCATCCATGAGTCTCTGAACACTAATTTTGATCCCACTGACAGTCTTTACATGCGAACAAGATTTCTTTGAATTTTGTGAGAGGTCTTTCGGTAAGATTCTGTTATGGTAAACCTTGAAGGCTTCACACTTAGCCATTTTGATAGCCAAATGTGCTTTGTACAGTACCATTCTACCAATAGGTGTATCCTTTTTTTTACACCTTTTATGTAGTATTCTGTGTTTCTTTAGAAGTTTCTTTACACAAGTATATACCAAGTAAGATACCTCCCGTCCTGAACTGTACTATTAGGTACATGTCTGTCCAGTGCATGGTCAACTATTTTTCTAAACGTGAGCCACATTTTCCTGTCCAGAGCTAAATGTTTAGAGTTCCTGATTGAGACATGACACCTAACCCTTTATCTCTTTTGTCAAATATGTAAATCTTTCTCATTGTTTTAACTGCCCTTTGTGTTTTGGTAGTCACTGTTGCTACAGCCACTTTGTTTTCATTTATACCTGCTTCAATGTGGTCATCCTCAAAGAGGCCGTACATGTCCGTTTGTTGCCATCATACCTAAGAAACATTGATGAACCAAAACATTATGACCATTGCCTGCTGTGATACTGAACTCCACTTGGTGGCATTGTGGGTGTGTGACGCGACAAGGAAAGTATACATGCGGAGCAGAGACAAATGAGAAATCATTCTAGCACGTTGCAGGGCACAAGTGAAGAAATGCACTGACTAAGCAACTTTGACAAAGGGCAGATCGTAAAGGCCAGGTGGCCGGGAACAAGCATCTCGGAAATGACAAACCTGATCAGCTCTTTGAGAACTACTTTTTGTGATCGTCTGTGGAAATTGGTTGAAGGACAGTGAAACCCCAGGTAGGCGAGAAGTTGTTGGGACATCCGTGAAATGACACGATGGACATTCTGAAGGGAGCAAAATATGTCTATCCTATGGGTATGCAGTCTGGCTACCCTCAGATGAGGTTGATGAGGCTGCCAAGAAAAACAACTTTCATCAAACCTGATGTTCCCTCTGTTAGTTCAGAGTTATTTCATTTAGTCCATACAATGCTCCAAAGGCATATGAATGCACAACTGACAACCTGCTTTGAGAGCTTAAATATATGATGTATCTTTAATAGGTAGGCTACCTCAGTTCTCAAAGACATTTAAAGAGCTTCTAAGTCACCTGATACTTATTCTAAAGTGTTTCCATGACACAGGTCTTTTTCTGGATTCAAAAAATTGCCTCTGTGCTGCCCAAGAGATAAAAATCTTGCAACATCTAGTTAACAGAAATGGAGCCTTTTCTGATCCAGAAGAAGTAAGAGCTGTAGCAATTTTCAACCTTCCCTGGATGGTATTCCTAGCATATATTATTTATTAAGGATTTCTAAAGTCACGGCCACAACAATTTTCCTGGAGCAAGGAACGGGAAACATCTTTCTCTATCCTGAAAGAAGTGCTGATATCTTCAACTGTCCCAGAACTTCGGGTTTGTGTTGTTTTGGTCTTCACTCCAAAGACGGGTTTGATACAGCTCACCATGCTACTTTATCTTGTGTGATCCTCATCATCTCTGAATAACTGCTGCAACCTACGTCCTTCTGAATCTGCTTACTGTATTCGTCTCTTGGTCTCCCTGTACTATTTTTACCTCCCACACTTCCCTCCAATACTAAGTTGGTTTTCCCCTTGATGTCTCAGAATGTGTTCTAACAACTAATTCCTTCTTATAGTCATTTGTGTCACAAATTTCGTTTCTCCCCAGTTCTATTCAGTACCTCTTCATTAGTTACTTGATCTACCCATCTAATCTTCAGCGTCTTTCAATAGTACCACGTTTCAAAAGCTTGTATTCTCCTCTTGTCTAAACTATTTCTGTCCATGTTTGACTTCCATACATGGCTATACTCCATACCATTTTTTCATAAAAGACTTCCTGACCCTTAAATCTATATTCGATGTTAACAAAATACTCTTCTTCAGAAATGCTTTTCCTCTCATTGCCAGTCTACATTGTATAAGCTCTCTATTTCAGTCATCATCCGTTATTTTACCACCCAAATAGCAAAACTCATCTACTACTTTCAGTGTCTCATTTGATTTAATTCTACTACATTCCACTACTCTTGTTTTGCTTTTGTTGTTATTCATCTTATATCCACCTTCAAGACACTGTCCATACCATTCAACTGCTCTTCCAAGTCCTTTGCTGTCTCTGACAGAATAACAATGCCATTGGCAAACTACAAAATTTTTATTTCTTTTCCCTGAACTTTAATTGCTTCTTCAAATTTTTCTGTTTGTTCCTTCACTGATGTACAGATTGAATAACATCGGGGATAGGCTACAACCCTGTCTCACTCCCTTCTCAATCATTGCTTCCTTTTCTTATAATTCCATCTGGTTTCTGTACAAGCTGTAGATAGCCTTTCGCACCTTGTATTTTACCCCCTTCTACCTTCAGAATTTCAAAGAGAGAATTCCAGTCAACACTGTTAAAAGCTTTCTCTAAGTCTACAAATGCTATAAACGTAGGTTTTCTTTTCCTTAACCTATGCTCTAAGATAAGTCGTAAGGTCAGTGTGACTTATGTGTGCCCACATTTCTCCAGAATATAAACTAATCGTCTCCAAGATCAACTTCCACCACTTTTTCCATTCCTCTGTAAAGAATTCGTGTTAGTATTTTGCAGCCAGTTCTTATTAAACTGATAGTTCAGTCATATTCGCATCTGCCAGCACCAGCTTTCTTTGGAATTGGAATAGATTAGATTTAGATTCAGTTTTCGTTGAATAGACCCAAAAATGAGATGACTCTTGTGGGTTTGGAACAAGTAAAAAAGTATAATATAAAATTATTATTTTATTCTTGAAATCTGAGTGTATTTTGCCTGTCTCATACATCTTGCACACCAGATAGAAGAGTTTTGTCATGGTTGGCTCTCCCAAGGTTATCAGTAGGTCTGATGGAATGTCATCTACTCCTGGGGCCCAGGTTCAACATAGGTTTTCCTGTGATCTGTCAAATTCTTCCCACAGTATCATGTCTCCCATCTCATCTTCATCTACACTCATGCTCATAAATTAAGAATAATTGCAGAATGTGCTGCCACACAACGTGGCACTACACAAAACTGGTGTTAATAGCATAGTCTCATAGGGAACACACACGATACAGGTCTGTAAGTCCACAGTATTGGTGATAAGTTGAGAAAACTGTCCCGAAACACATGTGCTACAAAACGCCACTGTTTCCTGCGCATGTACCCCCACATCAGTATAGGATATGATCAACATGCACACGTGCACAGGCCGCACAATGGGTTGCCATACTCTGTATCAGGTGGTCGAGCAGCTGCTGGGGTATAGCCTCCCATTCTTGCACCAGTGCATATCGGAGCTCCTGAAGTGTCATAAAGGTTTGAAGACTTGCAGCGATACGTCGACCGAGGGCATCCCAGACACGCTCGATGGGGTTTAGTTCTGGAGAACAGGCAGGCCACTCCATTTGCCTGATATCTTCTGTTTCAAGGTACTCCTCCATGAAGGCAACTCAGTGGGGCCGTGCGTTATCATCCATCAGGAGGAAGGTGGGACCCACTGCACCCCTGAAAAGGCGGACATAGGGGTGCAAAATGACGTCCCGATACACCTAACCTGTTACAGTTCCTCTGTCAAAGACATGCAGGGGTGTACATGCACCAATCATAATCCCATCCCACACCATCAAACCACAACCTCCATACAGGTCCCTTTCAAGGACATTAAGGAAGTTGGTATCTGGTTCCTGGTTCACGCCAGATGAAAACCCGGTGAGAATCACTGTTCAGACTATACCTGGACTTTTCTGTGAACATAACCTGGGACCACTGTTCCGATGACCATGTACTGTGTCCTTGACACCAGGCTTTACGGGCTCTCCTGTGATCAGGGTTCAGTGGAATGCACCTTCCAGGTCTCCGGTCGAATAAACCATGTCTGTTCAGTCGCCTGTAGACTGTGTGTCTGGAAACAACTGTTCCAGTGGCTGCGGTAAGGTCCCGAGCAAGGCTACCTGCAGTACTCCGTGGCCGTCTGCGGGCACTGATGGTGAGATATTGGTCTTCTTGTGGTGTTGTACACTGTGGATGTCCTGTGCTATTGTGCCTGGGCACGTTTCCTGTCTGCTGGAATCATTGCCATAATCTTGATATCACACTTTGTGGCAAACGGTGGGCCTGTGCTACGACCTGCTGTGTTTGACCAGCTTCCAGTCGCCCTAGTATTCTACCCCTCGTAACATCAGCAATATGTGTTCTTTGAGCCATTTCCAACACAACATTGGCACATCCGAAAACGTCTGTACACTTACTCGCTGCAACGTACTCTGACATGCACCAACACACTTCTTCGTATGTGGACTGCTGCCATTGCCACCGTGCGATGACCACAGGTCAAATGCACCGCATGGTCATACCAAGAGGTGATTTAAACCTGCAAACCACCCACAAGAGTGTTGTTTCACCATGTATCAGCGTTATCCTTAATTTATGAGCCTGAGTGTAGGTGCTCTTCCATTTCTGTAATATTGCCTGCAGGTTCATCTCCATTATAAAGACCCTCTGTATACTCCTTCAGTCTTTCAGCTTTACCTTCTTTGCTTAGGACTGGTTTTCCATCTGAGCTCTTGAAATTCATACTGCTACTTCTCTTTTCTCCAAACGCCTCTTTAATTTTCCTATAGGCAGCATCTATCTTTCCCCTAATGTTATGTGTTTCTAAATCCTTACATTTGTCCTCTAGCCATTCCTTCTTAGCCATTTTGCACTTTCTGTCAATCTCATTTTTTTGTATTCCCTTTTGCCTGCTTCATTTGTTGAATTTTTGTATTTTCTCCTTTCATCAATTAACTTCAGTATCTCCTTATCACTCAAGGATTTTTTTTAATGTGTTTAATCCTCTGCTACCTTCACTGTTTCATTTCTTTAAAGCTACCTATTTGTCTTCTTCTGGATTTGTTTCCGCTGTTCTAGTCAATTGTTGCCTGATGCTCCTTCAGAAATTCTCAACAATCTTTCAACTTATACGGGTCCTATCTTCTTAATTTCCTACCTTTTCCCAATTTCTTCAGTTTTTCATCTGCAGTTCATAACCAATAAATTGTGGTCCGAGTCAACAGCTTCTCCTGAAAATGTATTACAGTTTAAAGTCTGGTTTCTAAATCTTTGTCTAACCATTATATGATCAATCTGAAACATTCCGGTATCTCCAGGTCTCTTCCACGTACACAACCTTCATTTATGATTCTTAAGCCAAGTGTTAGCAATGATTAAATTATGCTCTGTGCAAAATTCTACCAGGCGGCTTCCTCTTTGATACCTTTCTCCCAGTCCATTTTCATCTATTTATACTTCTCTCCCTTCTCCTACTATTGAATTCCAGTTCCCCACCATAATTAAACTTTCATCTCCCTTCACTATATGAATAATTTCTTTTATCTCATCATAAATTTCTGAAAGCTCTTCATCATCTGCGGACCTAATTGGCATCTAATCTTGTACTATTGTGTTGGGTGTGGGCTTTATGTCTATCTTGGCTACAATAAAGCATTCACTATGCTGTTCAAAGTAGCTTATCCACATTCCCATTTTTTTATTCATTATTAAACCCACTCCTGCATTATCCGTATTTGAATTTGTATTTATAACCCTGTTTTCACCTGACCAGAAGTTCTGTTTGTGCTACCACCAAAATTCACTAATTCCCACTATATCTAGCTTCTACCTATCCATTTCCCTTTTTAAATTTGGTTATGTACCTACTCAATTAAGGGGTCTAACATTCCACTGTCCAATCCTTAGAATGCAGTTTTGTTTCGCCTTATAATGACATCCTCCTGGGTAGTCCCCACCCAGAGATCCAAATGGGGGACTATTTTACATCCAAAATATTTTACCCAAGATGATGCATCATCGTTTAACCATACAGTAAATCTACATGCCCTTGGGAAAATTATGTCTGTAGTTTTCCCTTGCTTTCTGTCATTCGCAGTACCAGCACAGCAATGCCGTTTTGGTTGATGTTACAAGGCCAGCTCAGTCAATCATCCAGACTGTTGCCCCTGCAACTACTGAAAAGGCTGCTGCCCCTCTTCAGGAACCACATGTATCTCTGGCTTCTCAACAGATACCTCTTTGATGTGGTTGCACCTACAGAATGGCTATCTTTACCACTGAGGCATGCAAGCCAACCCAGCAAGGCAAAGCCCATGGTTCATGGAGGGGGGGGGGGGGGGGTTCTGGATTTTAATGTTGGAATGTAACTAAAAACACTGGTGCTAGTGGTTACAATTTAGGTGCAGTTCTAGTGTAAATCTGGGAAGGCACTGACTAATTGATTGCTTATGCCTCCAGAATACTCTTGAATTCTGAAAAGAATCACTCCATGACTGAGAAAGAGTGTCTAGCAGTTGTTAGGGCAGTGGGTAAGATCCGATCTTATTTTTATAGCAGACAATTCACTGTTGTGACTGACCATTTATTATGCTGCTTGAAGAGCCTGGAGGGTCCATCAGGATGACTTGCGAGATGCAGTCTGAAGCCTTAGGATTATGACGTCACAGTAAGATATGAAAGTGGATGCAGACACAAATAAGCTGACAGCCTTTCACAGGTTCCGTTGAAATACTATTACAGCACTGGTGATATGCAATTCATCATTGCACCAACAAGCACTGCAGCTGAACAACGGGAAGACCCAGCATTACTGAAGACATTGAGCCCGTGCAGAAGGAAGAAGTTGTCAAAGGAGAATTCATGTTAACTGATGGAATGCTGTACAAAAGAATTTGGGAGCCAGTTGGACAGAAGTGGTTGCCCATCATCCTAGCTCATTTACATTCAGACATGCTGAAGTACTTACACATTGCTCTGATGTCGGATCATTAGAGAGCTGCAAAGACCTTTGACAGGAACCATAGTAGGTGGTAACATTGGCCAGGTGTATGCTGATGTCAGGCACTGTGCAAGGCAGTGTAGGAAATGCCAACAGCACAAATGTGTGCCTCAGTTAACTGTGGTCACCTGCTACCATTTCCTCTTGGAGTTGCTCCATTTCATCAGACTGGAATTGACCTATTGGGGAGGTTCCCCAAGTCAACAAATGGTAACAAGTAGATAATAGTGTGCACTGACTGCATTACTTGCAAAGCCGTCTGTATTTATGGCCAAAACTCCAGAAACTACTTGATGCATGGGACACAACGTATAATGATATCTAATTGTGGGAAAATGCCTCAGTCAAAACTGGCAATGGAAGTAATTTTGTGATGCAGCATCAGTCACAGGATGATAACTGCCTAATATCTGCAGACAAATGGTGTGATAATTACAGTTGCTGGCTGGTGACATGCAGATCATGAGTCTGATTCCCACTTCCTGCAGTTATTTATTGTTCATGACTTGTATCTTCTAGAAATCTATGTAGGGAGTTCTCTCTCTCTCTCTCTCTCTCTCTCTCTCTCTCTCTCTCTCTCTCTCTCTCTCTGTCTCTCTCTCACTCTCTGCTGAGGTACTCAGTTCAACTTCATCTGAACTTTCTTGTGTTGTCAGTATACATGCTTTCAGTGTGGAGTTTCAGTTCTTGCTCTTGTAATTGGTACTCACTTGCAGATCTTATGTGTCAGTATTATTATTTCTTGTGTATTATTTTGTACAGCAAGTTGTTTTTCTAGGATCCTCAACAATATTCCTTCGTTACATTTCCACACTTCTCTTTGGTTGTTGGTCCCACTACTTCCTTCAGTATTTTCTCAGCTATTTATTACGACACAAATTTTTAAGTCAGTTGTGTTTTTGTTCTAAAAGTGTGGAGCTGCACACAGGGACAACAGAGAGACTGCTAAACAAGTATGCTTTCGGCCAAGAGGCCTTCTTCTGAAGTAAACAACACGTGCGCTCACACACACACACACACACACACACACACACACACAAGCACAACTCTCATGCATATGGCCACTGCTTTCAGATACTGTCTGTGACTCAGCATCTCCTGCAGGTGGTGAGCAACAATCTATCCTTTCCATAATGTTATATCATCCTAAAATTTCAAATTCTGGATAATTCTGAATGTAATTCACCCAATTTGCGAGGCACTATTGCATGGTTTAAATGGCAGCAATCCTTGTCCTTTGGATAAATATTAGTTTTCATTTTAATTTAACTTCCAGTGATAATTCAGCAACTAAATTTCTGCTCCTTTGTTAATGCCACTCAAAATTTAGTCAGGTTGCACACTTTCAGAACCCTTTTTACTGTTTGGCGTAGACTTGCTTCAGTAATGAGAATTAATTTTTTTGGTTATGAGAAATGGCACACAACATGGTGAACAATGGTTTGTTGAAAACTACATCAGCCTGATTTGAATTTGCGGACTGCCACCGATGAAACGACACCAAATTTTATATATTTTACTGTCATAGTGAGTCTTTTTAGCTTGTAGAATGCTGTGCCTTGCTGATTAATTGGAGGATTACGCGATGCAAATCTACAGTGATCGGAAACCACAGTGTGTCGCCCATTGCACAGTGTACTTCTTGTGTTCCTTAGGTTGTGCACCATCAACTCTCTAACACCCAGGAGCCTCTGAGACATATATAGAACCTTAATAAGTACTATCCTTTTACTGTACCTAAATGTTGGTATATTAGAGCTAGCCACGCGTAATTAAATTCCTCTATGGCATCATCAGTTCCACTCCTCATTACATATTTGTCACACTTAATTTTTGTTCTGTCACAATGACCATTTTGACATTATCATTGTTGCCATGGTTCTGTAAGTGCTGGAACAAATTTGTTGTCACTAAGACGCTAGATCAGGGTCACACGCAGGCATGATCAAGTTGCTCCAATCATAGGATGTTGTGCGATGTCGTGCCCATCTTGTTAAATGTGGACAGACATCGCCACTAAGGCAAAGAGTCCATTAACATAGCCTTTTGTTTTGGATTGCTCTGTGCATTTTAGTTAAGACCTCACAAATGTCTTAACATTGATCGTGTCACTTGAGAACACTGTAAAATGTCAGAGGCAGAACACCCGGGTGGTATATACCTTTCAGGAACTGAAATTCCAGTCCTCATGACAGGTTGGTCCCTCGCACCCTGTGGCATGCCTCCCTTTCCTGTCCCTCTCTCGAACCTCCTACATCCACTCTCTTTCGTTCCTCTCCAGAGAAGGAAGTAATAGTTCCAAAAGCTAGCATTACTGTTTTCAACATGTATTGCCAGTACTGGAATTTTCAGAGTTGATTGTGTAATTGTAGGACATAACATGTACAGACAACACCCCTGAAAATCCAGAAACATGGTGCACAGAAGTTTTTTTAACTGAAAATCTTCGCTTGAACTTCACACAGTTTGGTGATGTTGAATGTCTCGATTCCACAGATTGTTGTGTACATTCAAGTGTAGCATAAGCCATGAACGTTTTTTCTCCAGTGACAGTTTGACTTGAAAACTCGTCACCTTCATTACTGTGGCACTCAAAGGAATTTGAAGTAGTCCTATTGAATACTCGTCTGTTTTATCCATGTCAGTTTGGGAATTTTCAGTACCTGACATGAACACGGTTTCTGATAGTGTAAGCATTCTGTAAGAATTTTGTGAAGAACACTTCTTGGAATTCAAGTAATCAGAGTAAATGACTTTGAGATAGTAAAGAGTCTGTTTTATTGACCTTTTTCATCAACTTTTTGCACCGAGTATTCAGAAATGACAGATGACCCACTCTGCGTATCATCAGAAACATATCATCACACCCATCTTTAATCACTCTAAATATTTTCTTTCCTTTTCATCACTCATTGTTCTCTATCAACTTCACTATTCCTGTAGCAAATAATACACCACTTTCATGTGTTTTGCACACAGAAAACAAATCGGTCTATACATATTATGTTAGGAGGGATTTTCAGTTAACTTGGGTACTTTAAGTATGTACAAAAAACATACACTGACAGATAATTCTGTGACAGCATTTGTGGGTAACCAACAGATGCAGGTACTATGTGTGCTAGCACAGATTGCCTACCCCAGTCTTGCTGTGATCGTATCTAGAAGTGATAGTTACAAATCATACTATGTACCTGGTTTGTGGAATAAAATAGGTTTGTCTCAAGTAATATTACTGGAGTTGCATTTTCACACAAATATTGTTGTATTATTTGTAAGAGGTCTTTTATTGCAAATAGTGAACATAAAAGTTGTCTCAGGGTTTATGTGTTTTTTTCCTCGGAATCTATCTTGTAACATTAATTCCTGCATTTTGAATGTGTGCTTGAGGAGTAACATATTATAAATGTTTATTGCAGGTTAAACTTTTCTACAGCATTTTCAAGTAATGCAGTCTCGATGTGTAAATCTGTGGGTCTCCAACAAATAACAAGGCTCGAAGCCTCTACGAGGTATCTGCTGTCTTGGAGACACGAAGACGTTGTGATGACTGATGATCTTGAAAATAAGGTTTGTCCGTTAGCAGACAATTCTACACATATGCTAACTGTATATCTTCTGAAACAGTCTTGGTAGGCTAGAAATGGCTGAAAAGTACTGGATTCCTTAGAAATAAATACAAAAAAAGTATTCTTACTGCGACAATAAAAGTATATCAGAAAACGTCGTAGAACATTTGTCACTACATTAGTCTTTTTTTCTTGCCATTCTGTCTTATACCAAGTGTTGGTTATGTTTAGATTTGGGAGAAGTTTGCTTTAAACTGCCAATCCCAATTTAGGATGTTTCTCAGAATCACTTTGAGCAAATATCACAATGTTTTCTGTGGCAGAGCCATGACCTTGAACTCTGACCAGCCTTCCTTGCTTCTCACTAGTCTGAATGTGTTGTTGGAGGGCCTGTCTTTTGCTTTGTTGTTTGTACTGACTAAAAAAAAACTTCACTCCAGCTATGTACCCAGCATTAATCACACTCACTGAGTTAATTCTTTCCTTTCATTTACTCCAAATTAGACAGAATATTTCACTTGGCCATTTATTCTCTGGATATTTTTTATGCAGGGCCTGATGTTCAAAGAACCACCTTTGAAAATTGAAAATTTGTTCCAGACCAGAATCCGAACTCAGTTTTGCTGCTTGTTTCAACACCTCAACCATCAGGCTGTTTGAGCATGACTCCAGTCCTGACTCAAACTTTCACTGTCACCAATGCTTCCACCAATGTTTTCTGAACACTAACTGCCAGAGGTTAGATGGGAATGAAATCAAAGCACCTTGCTAGCAAAAAGCAGGAAATCTGGGTATGAATCTCACTTGGCACAAATCTTCATTTGTCACTGCTATTCATTAGAGTGTGGGTTCAGCATTCCTGAGTAGTGTTTGACGTTTACAGAAACAGGAAAAATACATTTGGTTCATAAAAATGTCTTAGCAACTGTATTCTTAGGATAAAATGGTAAAACTGGAATTAATATGGGCCTCAAAGATGTATTTTCATCAAGATTTTTGTTCCTTGTGGTGAAATATCGCTGTACAGTATGAAACAAATAATTTTATACCATGTCACATGTTTTCTTTCCTGAAAATTGTAGTGCCCATTGCCGGTAGGTTCTTCAATGTCACCCTAAGTAACCGGCATGTAAGAAGTGCAACACATTAGTTACTACAAGAGAATTTATGGTTACTGTCTTAAGACAAAGCTACAATAACAGTAAACATAAAAGTTTAGTTATGTGCCATGAATAAAGAATGAAGACACTTTCACCATTTTTAGGTCACATTCAGAGTTTCATAAAATTGCTTTTGTATTGGATCCTGGAATTTGACCTTATCTCTCTCACAATCCTGAGTCTTCCACTGTAAAGTAGATTCACAGTTGAAAGCCATGGGAAATTAATCTTGTCCTTACTGTTGAGACAGTGGTATGTCTTTCCCACAGTCAAAGTAAATTGTGATTACATTGTGGATTGTCACTACATAGTTTTAGCTTCAGCATTTCGGTAATTTTCGAAGCATTTGGCTTTTTCAAAGCTCATTCAGTGCAGACAATGACCTTGAAATGTTCTTCTATTGTGAGCTTTAAGGTACCCACAAAGACATCTGCAATTGCGTACTTTTATTCAGAAGCATACCAACATTTATTAGGATGTGGAAAATTCAGGCTAAAACTCTGTGGGAATTGTTATTTTGATCTTCTATCCAAAGACTAATTTGATGCATCTCTCCATGCCACTCTGTCCTGTGCGAGCCTCTTTATCCCTGAATGATTGCAGTAACTTACATCCTTCTGAATCCACTTATTGCATTCATCTCTTGATCTCCCTATACAATTTTTACCTCCCCTGCCCCCAGACGCACACATGCATATTCACTTTCCTCCAATACTAAATTGTTGATCCCTTGATGTCTCAGAATGTGTCCTGTTAACTGATCCCTCCTCCTATTCAGGTTGTGCCACAAATTTATGTTCTCATCAGTTCTATTCAGTAATTCATTAGTTACATGACCAACCCACATAATCTTCAGCATGCTTCTATAGTACCACGTTTCAAAAGCTTCTATTCTCCTCTTGTCTAAACTGTTCATTGTCCATGTTTGACTTCCATACATGGTTATACTCCATACAAATACTTTCAGAAAAGACTTCCTAATACTTAAATCTATATTCAGTCTTAATAGATTTGTCTTCCCCAGAAATGCTTTCCTTGCCATTGCATCTACATTTTATATCTTCTCTACTTTGGCCATCATCCATTATTTTGCTACCTAGACAGCAAAACTTATCTACTACTTTAAGTGTCTAATTTCCTAATTTAATCCCTTCAGCATCACCTGATTTAATTTGACTGCATTCCATTATCCTTGTTTTCCTTTTGTTGATATCCATCTTATATCCTCCATTAAAGATACTGTCCATTCCGTGTAACTGCTCTTTCAAGTCCTTTGCTGTCTCTGACAGAATTACAATGTCACGGCAAACCTCAAAGTTTTTTATTTCTTCTCCCTGAACTGTAATTCCTTCTCCAAATTTTTCTATCGTTTCCTTTACTGCTTGTTCAGTGTACAGATTGAATAACATCAGGGATCGGCAACAACCCTGTCCCCACACCCTCCTGAACCACTGCTTTTCTTTCATGCCCCTCGACTCTTATAACTGCCATCTACCATCTGGTTTCTGTACAAGTTATAAATAGCGTGTGACTCTAGGACTGTATAGTGTATGGATATTGGACCTTCCTTGATTACTATACACATTTCTAGAAATTTTTACACTCATCATTTTAGCGAAAGGTAATCTTACATGACATTTTATTACTTTATATACTTTACAAAAACATTTTTTTTTTTAAATAGGTATTCCTATAATCTATAAAAGTAGTGTTTGACCAAGTAATCCTTCACTACTGATTTGAAATTTTTCTGTCCATGATTATTTTTGTGGATTTTGGTAATGCATTATACAGTTTGATGTCAGGATGGAGTATGCCTTTCTGTAATAGTGCTGTATTTGTCTGTTGTAAAAGTACAACATTTGTCTTTTGTGGTAGCTGTGAAAGGCTTATTACAGGTGATGAATGGATTGCTACTGTTTAATTTTTCTTTTATAATAATTGTATTTTCTATTATGTAAAGACATGGAAGTGGCAATATTTTATTTTTCTGAAATAGTGCCTTGCATGATGATCTTTCATCTACCCCTTTCATTAGTCTAATAATCTTTCTTTGTAATGTGAATGATCTCAAACTTGTTCCTCAATTTCCCCAAAAAAACTATGCTGTACTCAATACAGAGCGGAGATAAGCAATGTATTGTTCTTAGATTATCATGTGATATACAGTTTCTTAATACTCATATTATGAAACATGTTTTTCTTAGTTTACTGTTTATTTAGTTTACATGTTGGGGTGTTACATATGAATTGGCTTAGTATGTTGTGTTCCACACCATGCACGATCTGTCACCTGAGTGATACGTATGCTAACTTTTACCTTACCAATATCTTGGGGTCACCATTCTTGAAGCTGTTTCCTGTAGTGCACCTGCTGTGCAACACCACTGGTCTGTGACATATGATTTCTTCACCTTTTGTAGTGGGTGGGTGCTGAAAGAGAGCTCTGATATATTTAAGCTACTTTTACCCTATTATGTCATACTGTATCATATTTTTGGTTAACTCTGCAAACCAAGGCAAAGTTTTTGGACTGCAAAAGGGCCTAATAAGACTCATGTGGTGTAAATTAAAAGACAGCAGGTTTCTTGCTTTGTGACATTTTTACCTCTTTGTTTTCACTGTGAGAACACATAATGAAAGCTGATTCATAATATAACAAATGAGAATCCATGTGAACCCAGAACGGTATAGTAGGTACGTTTATGGAAGGACGACTTTGCAAATCAGAATAGTTCATATTGATTGTTCTAACGATCTCCTATGTTACGCACAATTGGATGACCATTAATTGTAGTAAATGTTCATGGAGTAAAAACTATTGGCCAGATCTAGTGGTAGTTTTAAAGAAAAAATACTCATCGTGTTTTTTGAGGATCTCCTTCAATCCGTTGCTCGAAATTCTTCTGTCTAGAACCCAGATTCTCTTGTAGATCAGGAAACGTATTAGGTTGACGTGTTTCTTGAATAACATATATGACAATTTTCCTTTTTAATAGTCCTAGATGCCTTGCTGCCATCAATTACAATGTTCACTCAGCGAAATACAATCCATTTGTACGCAACTCGAATTTACAATTTGTCCAATAACTGAGCACATCAGGAAAACTTTACATCCCTCCTTCCTGCCAGAAAACACACATCACACACATTTAACATCATTCCAAAGTACGTCAATAAAGATGTAGTCATACCAAGATCGAAAAAAGTGTTTAGTATTTCAGCTTTACTCGTGTCATCCTCTGTTTCAATGTCATCATCACCCCAGAGTGTCTGGATATGCTGTTTCGATCCACTTACCGATTTGAGGTAAAACCAGAACTTCCTAGGATTTTCTGTCAAGTTGGTACATAAAATTTTAGTTTCGAATTCACTGAATGCTTCACGCATAGCCCTCCTTACGCCAACTTTGACACCATTTAGCTTCTGTTTGTCTGAGAGGTTTTGGCTGCGTTTAAACTTGCAGTGAAGCTCTCTTTGCTTTCGCAGTAGTTTCCTAACTTTGTTGTTGAACCACAGGGTTTTTTTTCCGTACCTCACAGTTTTACTCGGCATGTACCTGTCTAAAACTCATTTTACGATTGTTTTGAAATTTTTCCATAAACACTCAACATTGTCAGTGTTGGAACAGAAATTTTCGTATTGATCTGTTAGGTCGCCTGAAATATGCCTTCTATTACTCTTGTGAAACAGATAAACCTTCCTCCCTTTTTTTATATTCCTATTTACTTCCATATTCAGGGATGCTGCAACGCCCTTATGATCACTGATTCCCTGTTCTGCGCTTACAGAGTCAAAAAGTTCAGGTCTGTTTGTTATCAGTAGGTCCAAGATGTTATCTCCACGAGTCGGTTCTCTGTTTAATTGCTCGAGGTAATTTTCGGATAGTGCACTCAGTATAATGTCACTCGATGCTCTGTCCCTACCACCCATCCTAAACATCTGAGTGTCCCAGTCTATATCTGGTAAATTGAAATCTCCACCTAAGACTATAACATGCTGAGAAAATTTATGTGAAATGTATTCCAGATTTTCTCTCAGTTCTGCCACTAATGCTACTGAGTTGGGAGGTCGGTAAAAGGAGCCAATTATTAACCTAGCTCGGTTGTTGAGTGTAACCTCCACCCATAATAATTCACAGGAACTATCCACATCTACTTCACTACAGGATAAACTACTACTAACAGCGACAACACGCCACCACCGGTTGCATGCAATCTATCCTTTCTAAACACCGTCTGTGCCTTTCTAAAAATTTCAGCAGAATTTATCTCTGGCTTCAGCCAGCTTTCCGTAACTATAAGGATTTCAGCTTCGGTGCTTTCTATCAGCACTTGAAGTTCCGGTACTTTACCAACGCAGCTTCGACAGTTTACAATTACAATACCGATTGCTGCTTGGTCCCCGCATATCCTGACTTTGCCCCGCACCCTTTGAGGCTGTTGTCCTTTCTGTACTTGCTCGAGGCCATGTAACCTAAAAAACCGCCCAGTCCACGCCACACAACCCCTGCTACCCGAGTAGCCGCATATCTCTGTGTGCGTTCAGTATCCCCTGTTAGTCCTATTTGGTACGCGTCCCACTCAATGAGCAATAATCAATAGCAGGTCTCACAAGTGATTTGTAAGCAATCTCATTTATAGACTGATTGCACTTCCCAGTATTCTACCGATAAACCACCTGCTTTACTCACAACTGAGCCTATGTGATCATTCCATTTCACATCCCTACAATGTGTTGCACCCAGGTATTTGTATGAGTTGGCCGATTCCAACAGTGACTCGTTGATAGTGTTGTCATAGGATACTACGTACTTTCGTTTTGTAAAGTGCACAATTTTACATTTCTGAATGTTTAAAGCAAGTTGCTAAGCTTTGCACCATGTTGAAATCTTATCAAGATCTGACTGAATATTTATGCTGCTTCTTTCAGATAGTACTTTAGTACAGATAACTACATCATCTGCAAAATGCCTGGTTTTTACTATTGATATTGTCTGCAAGGTCGTTTATATACAATACGAACAGCAAGGGTCCTAATGCATGCCCCTGGGGCACACCCGAAGCTACTTCTATGTCTGACGATGATTCTCTATCCACGATAACATGCTGTGTCCTCCGGACCAGAAAATCCTTAATCCAGTCACAATTTTCACTTGATAGTCCATGGAAATGGAAGAGGATGTAGATGAAGATAAAATGGGAGATAAGATACTGCGTGAAGAGTTTGACAGAGCACTGAAAGACCTGAGTCGAAACAAGGCCCCGGGAGTAGACAACATTCCATTAGAACTACTGATGGGCTTGGGAGAGCCAGTCATGACAAAACTCTACCACCTGGTGAGCAAGATGTATGAGACAGGCGAAATACCCACAGACTTCAAGAAGAATATAATAATTCCAATCCCAAAGAAAGCAGGTGTTGACAGATGTGAAAATTACCGAACTATCAGTTTAATAAGTCACAGCTGCAAAATACTAACGCGAATTCTTTACAGACGAATGGAAAAACTGGTAGAAGCGGACCTCGGGGAAGATCAGTTTGGATTCCGTAGAAATGTTGGAACACGTGAGGCAATACTAACCTTACAACTTATCTTAGAAGAAAGATTAAGAAAAGGCAAACCTACGTTTCTAGCATTTGTAGACTTAGAGAAAGCTTTTGACACTGTTAACTGGAATACTCTCTTTCAAATTCTGAAGGTGGCAGGGGTAAAATACAGGGAGCGAAAGGCTATTTACAATTTGTACAGAAACCAGGTGGCAGTTATAAGAGTCGAGGGGCATGAAAGGGAAGCAGTGGTTGGGAAAGGAGTGAGACAGGGTTGTAGCCTATCCCCAATGTTATTCAATCTGTATATTGAGCAAGCAGTAAAGGAAACAAAAGAAAACTTCGGAGTAGGTATTAAAATTCATGGAGAAGAAGTAAAAACTTTGAGGTTCGCCGATGACATTGTAATTCTGTCAGAGACAGCAAAGGACTTGGAAGAGCAGTTGAACGGATTGGACAGTGTCTTGAAAGGAGGATATAAGATGAACATCAACAAAAGCAAAACGAGGATAATGGAATGTAGTCAAATTTAAATCGGGTGATGCTGAGGGGATTAGATTAGGAAATGAGACACTTAAAGTAGTAAAGGAGTTTTGCTATTTAGGGAGTAAAATAACTGATGATGGTCGAAGTAGAGAGGATATAAAATGTAGACTGGCAATGGCAAGGAAATCGTTTCTGAAGAAGAGAAATTTGTTAACATCGAGTATAGATTTAAATGTCAGGAAGTCGTTTCTGAAAGTATTTGTATGGAGTGTAGCCATGTATGGAAGTGAAACATGGACGATAACCAGTTTGGACAAGAAGAGAATAGAAGCTTTCGAAATGTGGTGCTACAGAAGAATGTTGAAGATAAGGTGGGTAGATCACGTAACTAATGAGGAGGTATTGAATAGGATTGGGGAGAAGAGAAGTTTGTGGCACAACTTGACTAGAAGAAGGGATCGGTTGGTAGGACATGTTTTGAGGCATCAAGGGATCACAAATTTAGCATTGGAGGGCAGTGTGGAGGGTAAAAATCGTAGAGGGAGACCAAGAGATCAATACACTAAGCAGCTTCAGAAGGATGTAGGTTGCAGTAGGTACTGGGAGATGAAGAAGCTTGCACAGGATAGAGTAGCATGGAGAGCTGCATCAAACCAGTCTCAGGACTGAAGACCACAGCAACAACAACACAGTCCATGTGATCGCATTTACGACAATGAGCATAGCTGTGGTACTGAGTCAAATGCTTTTCGGAAGTCAAGAAATACTGGATCTATCTGACTACCTTGCTACAAAGCTTTCAGTATGTCACATGAGGAAAGTGTGAGTTAGGTTTCACATGGTCGATGTTTTCAGGGTCCATGCTGGTTAGCATTAAGGAGGTCTTTCTGTTGAAGATACCTCATTATATTTGAGCTAAGAATATGTTCTGAGAATCCACAACAAGTCAATGTCAGGATTATTGGACTGTAGTTTTGTGGATCACTTGTCTTACCCTTCTTGTAGACGGGTGTGACCTGTGCTTTTTTCCAAGAACTGGGAACTGGGCACATTTTTTTTGTTTCAGGGATCTACAATAGATTATAGTTAGAAGAAGGACTAACTCAGTCACAGATTCAGTACAGAATCTGACAGGGATTTCATCGTGCCCTGGAGCGTTGTTTAGATGTTTCTCAACTCCACTGACACTAATACGTATTTCTCTTTTCAGTGCTATGAGGATTAAATTGGGGCAGTTCTCCTAGGTTTTCCTTTGTAAAGGAACATTTGAAAATGGAGTTAAGCATTTCAACTTTTGCTTTGGTACTTTCAGTTTCAGTTCCTATCTCCTTTCTATGTGGGAGGACACTAACATTGGTTCCACCAACGGCCTATACGTATTACTAGAAATTCTTTGGATTTTGTGAAATGTCATTTGCCCATATTCTGCTATGGTACTCATGTAAGGCATTATGCATTGCTTCCTTGACAACCAACTGTCTTTCATTGAGCATCTCTCTACCTATAGCCAAGCCCTTGAAATATTCTTTTAAACTTGCGCCAGACTTTCTCTACGTGCTCCTGGCCTCTGCAGGAGGTTTCAAGTCCCTCACTGAGATATGATGCTGCTGGTTTTTTAAAAGCTAGTTTACTGAACATATTTCCACTCCCGGGATTGGAATGACTCCTTACCCTCTCCCTTAAAACCCACATCCTTTCGTCTTTCCCTCTCCTTCCCTCTTTCCTGATGAGGCAACAGTTTGTTGCGAAAGCTTGAATTTTGTGTGTATGTTTGTGTTTGTTTGTGTGTCTGTCGACCTGCCAGCACTTTCATTTGGTAAGTCACATCATATATATATATATATATATATATATATATATATATATATATATATATATATATATATATATATATATATATATATATATATCTAAAAACAAAGATGATGTGACTTACCAAATGAAAGTGCTGGCAGGTCGACAGACACACAAACAAACACAAACATACACACAAAATTCAAGCTTTCGCAACAAACTGTTGCCTCATCAGGAAAGAGGGAAGGAGAGGGGAAGACGAAAGGAAGTGGGTTTTAAAGGAGAGGGTAAGGAGTCATTCCAATCCCGGGAGCGGAAAGACTTACCTTAGGGGGAAAAAAGGACAGGTATACACTCGCACACACGCACATATCCATCCACACATATGTGTGGATGGATATGTGCGTGTGTGCGAGTGTATACCTGTCCTTTTTTCCCCCTAAGGTAAGTCTTTCCGCTCCCGGGATTGGAATGACTCCTTACCCTCTCCTTTAAAACCCACTTCCTTTCGTCTTCCCCTCTCCTTCCCTCTTTCCTGATGAGGCAACAGTTTGTTGCGAAAGCTTGAATTTTGTGTGTATGTTTGTGTTTGTTTGTGTGTCTGTCGACCTGCCAGCACTTTCATTTGGTAAGTCACATCATCTTTGTTTTTAGATATATATTTCCTACGTGGAATGTTTCCCTCTATTTTTTTTAGATATATATATATATATATATATATATATATATATATATATATATATATATATATATATGCGCTTGTTTTAGTTGTCCTTTGTACCTTGGTAATCATTGCTGCCACAAGCGCGGTATGATCACTGATACCTGTTTTTATGTGGATATCCTGAAAGAGGTCAGGTCTGTTTGCTGCCATTGGATCCAATGTATTTCCATCATTAGTGGAGTTCCTGAATATCTGTTCTTGATAGTTTTCAGAGAAGGTACTTAATAATGTTTCACAGGATCTCTTATCACTCCTGCCACTAACAGAACTGTAATTTCCCCAATTAATTGTTGAATGTTTGAAGACTCCACTGATGATTGCTGTATGATTGGGAAACTGAAGTATAAGTGAACTGAAGTTTCCTCTAAAGTTTCCAGTAATGTCAGGAGATGAATCTGGTGTGCAATAGAAGGATCCAGTTACCATTTTTGCCCACCCCTGATACTGAGTCCTGTTCAAACAATCTCACATCCAGCTTCAATTTCTGTATCGGTGGATTTGAGTTTCTTGTCTCATGCGACAAATACACCACTTCCATTTCCCATTTGCCTGTCCTTTCGATTTTACACAGAGTACGCGAAGGAACTTTCCCCCCTTCTTGCAGCGGTGTACCGTAGGTCTCTAGAAGAGCATAGCGTTCCAAAGGATTGGAAAAGGGCACAGGTCATCCCTGTTTTCAAGAAGGGACGTCGAACAGATGTGCAGAACTATAGACCTATATCTATAACGTCAATCAGTTGTAGAATTTTGGAACACGTATTATGTTTGAGTATAATGACTATTCTGGAGACTAGACATCTACTCTGTAGGAATCAGCATGGGTTTCGAAAAAGACGGTCGTGTGAAACCCAGCTCGCGCTATTCGTCCACGAGACTCAGATGGCCATAGACACAGGTTCACAGGTAGATGCAGTGTTTCTTGACTTCCGCAAGGCGTTCGATACAGTTCCCCACAGTCGTTTAATGAACAAAGTAAGAGTATATGGACTATTAGACCAATTGTGTGATTGGATTCAAAAGTTCCTAGATAACAGAACGCAGCATTTCATTCTCAATGGAGTGAAGTCTTCCGAAGTAAGAGTGATTTCAGGTGTGCCGCAGGGGAGTGTCATAGGACCATTGCTATTCACAATATACATAAATGACCTTGTGGATGACATCGGAAGTTCACTGAGGCTTTTTGCAGATGATGCTGTGGTGTATCGAGAGGTTGTAACAATGGAAAATTGTACTGAAATGCAGGAGGACCTGCAGCGAATTGACACATGGTGCAGGGAATGGCAATTGAGTCTCAATGTAGACAAGTGTAATGTGCTGCGAATACATAGAAAGATAGATCCCTTATCATTTAGAATAGCAGGTCAGCAACTGGAAGCAGTTAATTCCATAAATTATCTGGGAGTATGCATTAAGAGTGATTTAAAATGGAATGATCATATAAAGTTGATCGTTGGTAAAGCAGATGCCAGACTGAGATTCATTGGAAGAATCTTAAGGAAATACAATCCGAGAACAAAGGAAGTAGGTTACAGTACGCTTGTTCGCCCACTGCTTGAATACTGCTCAGCAGTGTGGGATCCGTACCAGATAGGGTTGATAGAAGAGATAGAGAAGATCCAACGGAGAGCAGCGCGCTTTGTTACAGGATCATTTAGTAATTGCGAAAGCGTTACGGAGATGATAGATAAACTCCAGTGGAAGACTCTGCAGGACAGACGCCCAGTAGCTCAGTACAGGCTTTAACGTTTCGAGAACATACCTTCACCGAAGAGTCAAGCAGTATATTGCTCCCTCCTACGTATATCTCGCGAAGAGACCATGAGGATAAAATCAGATAGATTACAGCCCACACAGAAGCATACCGACAATCCTTCTTTCCACGAACAATACGAGACTGGAATAGAAGGAAGAACCGATAGAGGTACTCAAGGTACCCTCCGCCACACACCGTTAGGTGGCTTGCGGAGTATGGATGTAGATGTAGACGTAGATACTCTTAAATTTTCCCCAGATTCTCACTGCTATCAATTTCAAGTTTCAATTAGCTTTCGGTAGCTAGTATTATGTGAGCTTCACTGCTTTTCATGAGTGCTTCAAACTCTGGCACTCTGTTGCAAATGCTTTGGCAGTTTACGTTTAGGATTTTAATACTGTCACCAATCGGAGGCTTTTCTTTCGCTCTTTTGCACTGATACTTCTCGGTTTCCTACAGCTATTGTTATTTTGATTGCATGGACAGTCTCTTAATTGAAAAATCCTCATGTGCACCCACACACAGTCAGCTACCTCAGTAGCAGCGTCTGATGAGTAGTGCACACCTGGTCCATTTAGGAATATACAGTTCTCAACCCTAAGGTGCAAGTCTAGGAAGTCACAGTCTAGCTTGTCACAGAACTGTCGAAGTCTCTGGTGACTGAATTCCTTCCACTCGACTCAGAACCAAAGGCCCAAGATCAGTTTTGGGGACAATGCTACAAATGATGAGCTTCATTGAAACTCCATGCACTAGGCTGGTCTTCTCAACCCTCTCTGACAGTCACTAGAATGGTCCAACTTTGACTTTGGAGACCAGGCAACAGGCATGCACTACAGTTGTTTGCACTCTGTTCCCTCAGTGGCTGCCAGGAATGGCCTTTTCAACGTGTTGAATGAGGCCTTCAGGCATACACACTGAGTGCACCTGGTATTTTTCCTGTCCATTGCTACCATTTCCCTAAGGAGTACTATCATTTGCCGTATGTTTGAACTGCCAATGATTAATAGAACCCTATCCTTTCATGTTTGCCTCCTCTTGACACTCATTGCGGTAACTTATGAAAATATAACTTGTAAGCATCCAAAAATTCTCAAAAATACCTATTCCCTAAATAATTGTTCAATGATATTAGAGCACAGTTGTTTTGAATGAGGATATACCTTCTGATTTCAACAATTTTGAAAGAGCACAAAAAAGTTTAATCCTATAATTGTCGTTAACATAAGAGTTTATCACAGCACTCACGAATGTTCAAAATTTCACAATATATCACAATACAAATAGGTATTGATACAGTCAGTGAAAGATTATGTATAAGTGACCCGAACAGTAAAATATTCAAATCTAGGACTCAAATTGACATATGAATCTTGTACACGCAGTCTCACACAAATGAAAATTCTGAAGTCGGCTTTTATATTTAAATAAAGAAGGATATTGCGCGGATTTTTCGCTTAGCTGTTTCTGTGTACACTTCTAGTTTGGCATGCTGAAGAAGAACACTGCAGCGTGGGTTTATCTCGGTCAAAATCACTAAAATGTGCAGCACTAACTAAGCATGTCTTCTGCTTGTTGCAACTAACAATCACATCACAAATTTTGAGTACATGAGAACATATAAATCTTAAATTTTTAATATTTCGTTTAATTAAATGTGTTTACGAAGAATATTTGCATTATGGTAATCAACCAAATGTAAATTCTATTTAAAACAATAAGATTCACAAAAATACAGCCTGTAAAAAAATTTGGAGATTTTTGGGTGATTGTTTATTTGTAGATTAAATGAACGTGTTTGTGTTTGTGTGTGTGTGTGTGTGTGTGTGTGTGTGTGTGTGTGTGTGAACAAATTAACAGTTCTGTTGTTCAAGTCCACAACTTTTATTGTGCTTCCTCATGCAATATAATGGCATTCATAAACAGAATCTTTGAACATGGATTTTTTTAGGCTTGTTTCATCATGATAAATGTTTTTTTTGGGCTTGTTTCATCATGATAAATGTTATTATTTCAGTTGGTTGCTGTCCTACATGACCGAATGACTCAATGTCGTTATGTGAAACCGATCAAGAGTTTTGACTTGGGCATTAGACCTGAACCATGGTTTGAAGTGGACGTCATGACAAAGGGGCGGAAGGCGCTCGAAGATGTTAATACGAGCTTGGGTAAATATTTTCAGTGTAGAGAAAATAATAGTAGTTATTGTTGGTTTTATTCAGAATACAGTGCATCTTTATTTTTGTTGCCACAGGTTTAGCCTTTGATAACTGGGACCTGGACTTTTATACAGATCTATTTAAAAATAAGTTGAAGAGGAATCCCTCAACTGTGGAGTGCTTTGATTTGGCTCAGTCAAATAGTGAACACAGCAGGCATTGGTTTTTCAAGGTATTTATTTCACATATGACTGTGTAAATGTGATCTTAAAAAAATGCTACATTTAGCATTTCGTCTGATGTTTCCTTATTAGTTAATTTCACGCCCCCTCCCTCCCACTCCTTCTCTCTTTCTAACTTTTTCATGAAATGTTCATAAACTGATTGAGTGACCGAGCTGCAGAATAACAATTTTCATACTTAAGCATACAATCTTACAGCACTTGCTTATTGAGCTTTCCTATGATGCTCCGCATGACACCGTGAAGAACACACTGTGAAGCACCGTGTAGTTGACACTGGACCAAGTTGCATGTTGCCACATACCATATTCCAGAAAATCTAGCAACAGAATTAATATGATACACACAAGAATTTCCTCACATATGTATCACTTAGCATGACAAGTAGATAAGATAAATAATTTTCCTATGTATCTACCATAGCGCGCCTCATTCAGTTGTAGGAAAATTTAAATATATATAATGTATCTTGCCTATTGCTAATTTTTGTGACATTACAGTGTTTTCCATTAAATTACATCTGCAGCATTGAAAATACAGTCTGTGTCCTTTGCTGAGATACAACTGACAGTTCCAACTGAACATTAAGTATTCAATATTGCCAGGATTCGTAAGAGTTTTATTTGAGAAGTGCCAGCAAGACTTCTGCCTGTAGTTCTGTTCTCTTTGTGAGCAGGTTAAAATTGTGCACCTGACTGGGACTCAAAACTCTGAGCCATTTGGTCAAAAGGCAAAATCAGAGAGGCCATCGAAATACTTAAACACCCTAATAACATGAACAGGGAGGATGGACTCAGGCTTGCCCCACGTTGGCTGCAGCAATCAGAGCCCAACAGACCGCACTGCCAACACAAGGCACGAGCACTAGCGGCGAGTAACTGACGCCGCGTGGCCGACGTCCAGCAGTTGGTAAACAGCAGCAAACTTCTCATTCTACGGTGACCACCAGCCATGGTACACAACACAAGAGCCAATAGACAACAGAGGTCACATTCCCCCTCCACCACAATAACCTATTAAAATCAAGTTCCCTCTCCTTCTTCCTTAAGTGACCAATGAAACTAACTAGCTTTTCAAAATTCTGACGTAATGGCATGATCAGTGAACAGTAACAACAAAATATAAAGGACACTGCATAGCTAGAATGCACCATTAGACCCAGAAGAAGGCCGCTGCAACTGTGACTGAGACGTTGGTTTTCCCCAGCAGCAGTAGTTTTTTTTTTTTTACAATATGATGCGGTACCATTCCCAGAAAACTTTTATGTCGACTGACTCTGGCCGCGGAAGCCTACGCAATTGTGATAACACCATTAACCCTATAGACATCCGCAAGGTAAATATCCGTTTGTGGCTTTCTCGCTTGCAGTGGAATTTAGGAATATGAGTCCCCTTTTTTATTCTGTGGCCTATAGCTAAAGGGAATAGCATGTTACAGACCTGCTAAGCTTGCTGTGTTGTTTAATTGAAGCTCCTTTCTCCAAGTGGTAGCGATCATCAGTGGGTGGGTGTAGCAATATTTTTCTCAAGCAAGCTCTTACACTGTGCATCAGATAGCACACTTTTGTTGCTAATGCTTGATCTGTGTCATAGTCTTTCGTAGTGGTGCACCTGAAGAAGATCTTCTTGGTATACAAGCCACATCATTTTGAATAAAATTATTGACATTTCGACACCTTGCTCTGCTATTGTCTTCAGGAGTAAAATTACTGAACACTGCTGAGAGAACGGGGGCACCGCACATAGTTCGAAAAGATCAGTGTTTCAGTCCGTGGCTGGTCATTTTGGTATTCCATTAGTTAAACAGTTGTCAGAGATCAAATTAAATTGCAAAAATATACAATATTCCTGGATGGAATAATGCATAAAATAAAGGAAAGACAACCACTCTCCTATAGCTTACTGACGTGTGGTGCATAGAAATGTGCAACATTTACACCATCTTCAAGCTCGTATCCGCGCACCCACACACACAAACGTACACACCTGCAACCACAGTGAGACTGAGTCGGTCAGTCTTGTCACTGCTGCTGGTGTGTAATTTTGGGTGTAAGTCTGATTGTGTGTAGTTTTGCTACCGAAAGAGCAAGTGATCAAAAGCTACTGTCAATATTGTTGTCTGCTGTGTGTCTGAGCGCTACATATGTCAGCTATAGCTGAGTGGTTGCTGTCCTTTATTTTACTTATTATAGATTGTAAAGCTTTTATGAAAGGGGGGTACACACTTAGTAATGCACAGCGGCTGGCTTTGGGTACCAAATGAAAATAGAAACATGCAGCAGTTATATGGAGTCATACAGTGCCGGCTTTCACAGCTTTAGAGTTGTTTTTGTTTCTTGGGCATTTGATTGTGTTTCAAGGTTTATTTCTCTGCCTAACGTTTCACTCTCCAATGCTGTAGACATGATCAGGAGCTATAACGACTCAGAAAACAGTTACAGTGCCAGACATGCTTAACAAACTGAACTGTTTGCATGTATTCACGGAACCGTAAATTTGTGTTGCCATCTGGCCAGAGCCTTAGATTGCGGAGCTGTGTCACTGTGAGTTACAAAGCTCATAGTGGGGAAGAGTTGCTGCAGATTGCTTTATTTAATGCTAAGGCCCATGACTTATCTAATTTCAGCCGTGCTTCTTTTCTGTTAAAGTTATTTGTATACTTTTGAATTTCTATGTGGAAAAATGAACATGTGATTCCCTGGTCTGAATGCATGACTTGCTACTTCCGATTAATCCATGTTGCCCATACAGTTGCTTAGCCGTAATGCAGTTGTTAATTAAATTAAATTTAAGAAGGCATTAACACCCACCTTGAGGAACACAAGAGCAGTTCTCTGTGCAACACAGATAAATCGGCAGTAGCAGAGCATGCACTGGGACCAGTGAACAACAAAATTTGTTTTTTGGATACTAATAGATTTATGAATCTTTAAATCATTATTATGCTAGGATATGCTGAGAGACTGTAGAAACTGAAAAGCATGAAAACAACTCTTAACAGAAAAGGAGGATGGTTGAAATCAGGGAACTTGTTGGCCTTAGTGCTAAATAAAGCAGACAGCACCAGCTCTTCCCCACTACCCCTCTAAAAGCTCAACAACACATATCAATGCGTCTCCATGATATTAAGTAGCAGTTTGATGACATTACGAACTAACTTTTTCCTGGATACGTATAAACAGTTGGGTTAGCTGAGCTTTTTTTGAGGTTGTAACTGCTTTCCAAGTTGTTATAGCCATTGATGATGTTTCCACTAATGGAAGATGAAATTTTAACCACGGAAATACGGCTTGGACCGTGGCCTAATGCTCATAACACAAGTCACCAAGGATGGTTATAGGAAGGCTGGAGTGGCAGTTTGGGACATGACACCAGCCCCCTTCCCCCTTCACCCCCCCCCCCCCCCCCCCCCCCCCCCCCCCCACACACACACACACACACACATACCTTGTGATGTTATTTGGTTCCTTGCAGCCTGGGGCCATCAAACTCGACCTCACACACACACAGCTGCATTGCCTGCATTTGTGGAAGGCCATACCAGACCCAACAGTCAGTAGTTTTACTCCTGATGCTGATGATGATGATGATGGCAGTGACAGCTGTCGAAAGATCAAGGATTTTATTTGAAATGACCCAACTGGAAAATGGAGAGTCAGTTGTTAGGTACAATTAAAAAAGAAGTAATAATAATAAGAAGAAGAAGAAGAAACTGCCTGTAGAGATTGATGATAACTTTAATGGCTACTTTCACAGCTGGTGAGGCACAGACAATGAGGGCATTCGAAAGTATCTCACTACCGTAGAGGCGCCAGCAACTGTTCCGGTTCAGCTCACTGTTGCCGTCTAACTCTGCTGGTAAGACCGGTCCTGTGGTGACGGGGTACCAGTTCTGTAGACACCGCTACCTGAGTTGGGTAGGTTAACACTGAGAGCTGTTCTGCAACCTATTTGCTGCCTTGTGGATCGAGCTGGGGGCACACAGTAAACTGTATCATAATTACTTCTTATCCCCTCCCTCTAGGGCGCTTCGATGTAACAGGCCATTCAAAATTCCAACTAGAAATTTGATGTATCTTATCATTTTAGTTACTTTGATAAGGACTTAGTAATCACAGAGCAGAGATGCTGTTTTGTTTCATCAACATATGAAAGCGGAAATAATTCGAAGTTCAATATTCCCTCACATCACTGTAACATGGGTTAAGTATGTGTCATTTGGTATTGTCATAAAAGTGTTAAATCATACAGAATGTGAGTGCAAATGTGGAAGTTTCTCTCCAATGCAGAAGATGAATGTTATGTGGTCAGACGCAGATAATAAGTAACATATTATACAGGGTTATTTTAAATGATGGACCCATTTTCAAAACTTCATATTTGTTCAAGTACAGATCCAAAATGAACAAGCTTTATACCGATGAAAAGAGAAAGTTTCAAAGTTTTTTTCATAATGTTTTATATCAAATTAATAAATTTAATAATTTGTAATTAACTAGTGTTTAATAATTATTTGATAATGAGAAATGTGATAAATGTTATAAATGTTCAATGTGGCCACCGTGGTTGGTGGTTGAATACCAATTTTGGTACGAGATGCTCGCTGCACTGAGACTCACTTTTCATCAACTGGAGAACACAGAAAACCTTGTGTTCCACAGTCGCTTTCTCACTCTCAATTGATAGTGAAACAGAATGACGGCCCTTATGCCATGCGAACTCTGCTAGCCGGTTCTGAAACCATCACCACCTGCCCACCAAAAACTTTGAAACTTCCTATTCTCATTGGTATAAAGTTTGTTCATTTTGGGTTTGTACTTGAATACGTACGAATTTTTGAAAATGGGTCCATCACTTAGAATAACCCTGTATTTCACTAACATTTCTCTGATTAGTCCCACCTGAGGCAGTTTTCTTGTTAATAATGACTGTTGTTCTGTTACTGTTAGGTGAAAAACTGAATCAGACATAAGGACTGTTATGTCTATACTGTCCTTCAAAGTGGAGTTGTAATTCCGAAACCCATTGGACAGTAATTAGGTAATAAAAATATTGTGACTGAAGATGGAATATTATTAGTAAAATATATCACTAAGCTAGAAGTTGCATCCATGGACAGAACATGACGGAATGTTATTAATAGCATTGACAGTGCAGTTGTGAAAGAGAATTTTAGGAATTTGATGTAAGATATGGCTCTTCAACCTGTGTGTCTTTCCCCATAGTGAAAACAAGCTTGATAAAAATAATTTATACTAGAGAGGCCTGTAAGAAAACTTTCATCTTCATATATTTTTTCTGCCTTTCTCTCTTGGTTCATTTTTACACAACTAATTCAGAAGTAAAGTCAACATTATCACTGAATAGTCAGTGCCTCTACTATTCAGTTATCTTTACTCCTAAATTATTTACATTCTACCAGGACTTTCCATTACCATATCTTTTTATTTTCAGGGCCGCATGATTATTGATGGAGAGGAGCAGAAGGAATCCCTAATTGACATGATTATTGATACGCAGAATTCATCAAACCAAAACAATGTGATAAAATTCAATGATAACAGCAGGTAAGTAAACCATACTTTAATTCTGCATCAGCACTAATAATATGCGATTGCCCTTTCCTACCTTTTTACATTACATTCATTGGTCAGATACTAATTATCCATTTGGACCATTGTATAGTTTCAGTTAGTGGCTTAAGGCAAATGCTGGGTTGGTCCCCTAAATGACAACACGGACAATATCTAAACTCATCTGTGCCAAGCACATGACCTCAGGGTCATTTGTCGTTGTTGTTGTGGTCTTCAGTTTGAAAACTGATTTGATAAAGCTCTCCACATTAATCTATCCTGTGCAAGCCTCTTCATCTTTGAATAACTGTTGCAACCTACATCCATTTTAAAACTGCCTATTGTATTCATCCCTTGGTCTCCCTCTGAAATTTTTCTCCCCATACTTCCTTCCATTACCAAATTCTTGAGCCCTTGGTGCTTCAGAATGGGTTCTATCAACTGAGCTGTTCTTTTAGTCAAATTGTGTGATAAATTTCTTTTTTACCCAATTCTGTTCACTATCTCCTTATTACATACTTGATCTACTTGTCTAATTTTCCAAACCTCGTGCGGTGCAGTCCCCAACAATCAGTCTTTCCTTCTCATCCTGTCCTGTAAGTCTCCCCTGATCTGGGGTTCTGGATGACTTTTCTAAACTGTACCCCTTTCCCTAAACCTATCTAGTCCTTTTCCTTCACCCCTCTTCCTTTCCCTTCTACTCTTCTGCCAGAAGAAAGAGCCACTGGCTCCGAAAGCTTGTGAAAGTTAAATCGTTTTGTGTGTGTGTTCCCCTGCTGCTGCTTGGTGAGTAGATTTTTTTATCTGTC
This sequence comes from Schistocerca serialis cubense, assembly GCF_023864345.2. Lineage (NCBI taxonomy): Eukaryota > Metazoa > Arthropoda > Insecta > Orthoptera > Acrididae > Schistocerca > Schistocerca serialis. Next base: position 36,426,810 of record NC_064644.1, read on the forward strand.
CATTTACATGATATTATTAGTAACTGATTTTTTTGTTGTTGTATCTAATCTTTAGCATTCTTCTGTAGCACCATATTTCAAACACTTCTACTCTATTCTTGTCAGAACTGCTTGTCATGTACATTTCAGTTCCTCATAAGGTTATAATCCAGACAAATACCTTCAGAAAAGACTCCCTAACATTTAAACTTACGTCAAACATTAGGAGATTCCTCTCTTTCATAAATACTTTGCTTGCTGTTGTCAGCCTCCATTTTATATATCTCCTCTACTTCAGCAAGCATCAGCTATTTTGCTGCCTAAATAGCAAAACTCTTCTATGAAACAATGGAAACTCCAAGTAGGAATATTAATCAAGGCTAGTGAAGATGTAGGTCTAAGGATAAGTGAAGACAAAACTAAATACCTGGTTACTACTAGAATGCCAACAGCAGTAGATCAGGAAATGTTAAGAGTTGGTGACATGCAGTTTGAAAAAGTGAACACATTTAAGTATCTAGGCGTGGACATCACTTTGAGAAATGAGATTGAATCCGAACTGAAGAAGAGATTACGGGCAGGAAATGCGTGCTACTTCTCACTGAATAGATTACTTTCATCACAGATATTGTCTAGGAAATTAAAGATTAGAATATACAAAACTATTATTCTACCAGTTATGCTGTATGGGTGTGAGACTTGGTCTCTCACTGTGCAAAATGGAAAAGCCGTTTCGAGTATTTGAAAACAAAATTTTGAGGAAAATTTTTGGAGCAAAAAGGGATGACATTAGCAGGGAGTGGCGAAAACTGCGTAACAAAGAGGTTCACAAACTCTATTCAAGCCCTGACATAATCAGTATTATTAAATCACGTAGGCTGCGATGAGCGGGTCACGTAGCTTGAATGGATGAGGGCAGGGCAGCGCGCAGAGTACTGGTAGGGCACCTAGAAGGAAAATGTCCTGTGGGGAGACCGAGGCGTAGATGGGAGGACAATGTGAAGGCTGATTTGAGGAGCCTAGGTATTGAAGGTGAATGGAAGGAAATAGCCCAAGACAGGGACAGATGGCGAAAATACGTTGCTGCGGTAATGGACTCTCGAGTCCGTTATGACCAGTGAGTAAGTAAGTAAGTAAGTAAGTAAGGTAGGAATATCAACAATGTAGGAAAAGACAGATTGAAACTTACCATAAAGAAGACAAGTTAAGTTGCAGACAGGCACAATTAAAAGAGACTTACATAAAGCTTTTGGCCACATCCTTCATTAGTAAAAGAGAGACACATACAAGCAAGCACAATTCATGCACACATGACCGCCATTTCCAGCCTCTCAGTCCGGACTGCAACTATCATGTGGGATGCAACCAGCAAGCTAGAGGGAGCAGAAAAGGGGAAGGAATAGAAGTGTATGGATGGGAAGAGAGACAAACACTGTTTGGTGGAGTGTGCAGGGACTAGAATGCCAACAGGCACAGTGTCAGGAGGTTGTGGCGCAGGGAGTTGAGGAAAAAAGGAGAGGAGTGGGGAAAGGCAGCGGGTGTGGTGGTAGAGGGTGGGAGATGAGAATGGGGAGGTGATGATAGGACAGAGGGCGTGGAAACTGTTGGGTGGAGGGTGTGGGGCAGTGTGTTACCATAGGTTGAAGCTGGGATAGTTATGGGAGTGGAGAATGTGTTGTAAGGGTAACTCCCATCTGCATAGTTCAGAAAAGCTGCTGCTGGGTGAGGGGAGGATCAACATGGCCCAGAAAGTGAAACATCCATTAAAATAAAGTGTGTTATGTTCAGCTGCACGTTGTTCCACAGGGTGGTCTACTTTGCTCTTGGCCACAGTTTGGCTGTTGCTGTTCATCCTGGTGGACAGCTGATTAGTTGTCATACCAGTATAAAAAGCTGTGCAGTGTTTGCAGCAAAGCTAGTAAATGACATGGTTGCTTTCACAGGTGGCATGGCTCCTGATGGGTTAGGATAAACCTGTTACAGGACTGGAATAGGAGGTGCTGGCTGGGTGGATTGGGCAGGTTTTGCACCTGGGTCTTCTACAGCGATACAATCGCACCCGTTCCAGATTGCTGCTTGCATCCCAAGTGATAGCTGTATTCCGTCCCGAGATGCTAGAGTTGGCGGTCATGTGTGCATGAGGTGTGCTTGCTGCTGTGTGTCTCTTTTTTACTAATGAAGGCTGTGGTCGAAAGCTTTATGTAAGTGGCTTTTAAGTGCGCCTGTCTGCAACTTAACATTCATCTTTATGCGAAGTAGCAATCTGTCTTTTTGCCTGTTTGAATCTTGTTCTGCCTTCACTGGTTCATCTGTCAAGTCAATGCATTTGTCTTTAGTTGTGTTATTTATTCTTGTTTCTGTCAGTTGGCACCTAAAACTCCTTTTGAAACTTTCAGAAACTGATCTTTTTAAGTTACCCAAGTCCCATCTCCTTACTTTCCTTCCTTTTTGTAATTTCTTCAGTTTTAATCTACAGTTTATAAGCAATATATTGTTGTTGTTGTTGTGGTCTTCAGTCCTGAGACTGGCTTTGATGCAGCTCTCCACACTACTCTATCCTGTGCAAGCTTCTTCATCTCCCAGTACGTACTGCAACCTATATCCCTCTGAATCTGCTTAGTGTATTCATCTCTTGGTCTCCCTCTATGATTTTTACCCTCCACGCTGCCCTCCAGTACTAAATTGGTGATCCCTTGATGCCTCAGAACATGTTCTACCAACCGGTCCCTTCTTCTAGTCAAGTTGTGCCACAAACTCCTCTTCTCCCCAATCCTATTCAGTACCTCCTCATTAGGTATGTGATCTACCCATCTAACCTTCAGCATTCTTCTGTAGCACTACATTTCAAAAGCTTCTAGTCTCTTCGTGTCCAAACTAGTTATTGTCCATGTTTCACTTCCATACATGACTACGCTCCATACAAATACTTTCAGAAACGACTTCCTGACACTTAAATCTATACTCGATGTTAACAAATTTCTCTTCTTCAGAAACGCTTTCCTTGCCATTGCCAGACTACATTTTATATCCTCTCTACTTTGACCATCATCAGTTATTTTGCTCCCCAAATAGCAAAACTCCTTTACTACTTTAAGTGTCTCATTTCCTAATCTAATTCCCTCAGCATCACCCGACTTAATTCGACTACATTCCATTAGCCTCGTTTTGCTTTTGTTGATGTTCATCTTATATCCTCCTTTCAAGACACTGTCCATTCCGTTCAACTGCTCTTCCAAGTCCTTTGCTGTCTCTGCCAGAATTACGATGTCATCGGCGAACCTCAAAGTTTTTATTTCTTCTCCATGGATTTTAATACCTACTCCGAATATTTCTTTTGTTTCCTTTACTGCTTGCTCAATATACAGATTAAACAATATTGGGGAGAGGCTACAACCCTGTCTCACTCCCTTCCCAACCACTGTTCCCTTTCGTGCCCCTCGACTCTTATAACTGCCACCTGGTTTCTGTACAAATTGTAAATAGTCTTTCGCTCCCTGTATTTTACCCCTGCCACCTTCAGAATTTGAAAGAGAGTATTCCAGTCAACATTGTCAAAAGCTTTCTCTAAGTCTACAAATGCTAGAAACATAGGTTTGCCATTTCTTAATCTAGCTTCTAAAATAAGTCGTAGGGTCAGTATTGCCTCACGTGTTCCAATATTTCTACGGAATCCAAACTGATCTTCCCCGAGGTCGGCTTCTACCAGTTTTTCCATTCGTCTGTAAAGAATTCGTGTTAGTATTTTGCAGCTGTGACTTATTAAACTGATAGTTCGGTAATTTTCACATCTGTCAACACCTGCTTTCTTTGGGATTGGAATTATTATATTCTTCTTGAAGTCTGAGGGTATTTCGCCTGTCTCATACGTCTTGCTCACCAGATGGTAGAGTTTTGTCAGGACTGGCTCTCCCAAGGCCGTCAGTAGTTCTAATGGAATGTTGTCTACTCCTGGGACCTTCTTTCGACTCGGGTCTTTTAGCGCTCTGTCAAACTCTTCATGCAGTATCGTATCTCCCATTTCATCTTCATCTACATTCTCTTCCATTTCCATAATATTGTCCTCAAGTACATTGCCCTTGTATAGACCCTCTATATACTCCTTCCACCTTTCTGCTTTCCCTTCTTTGCTTAGAACTAGGTTTCCATCTGAGTTCTTGATATTCATACAAGTGGTTCTCTTTTCTCCAAAGGTCTCTTTAATTTTCCTGTAGGCAGTATCTATCTTACCCCTTGTGAGATAAGCCTCTACATCCTTACATTTGTCCTCTAGCCATGCCTGCTTAGCCATTTTGCACTTCCTGTCGATCTCATTTTTGAGACGTTTGTATTCCTTTTTGCTTGCTTCATTTAGTGCATTTTTATATTTTCTCCTTTCATCAATTCAATTCAATATTTCTTCTGTTACCCAAGGAGTTCTACTAGCCCTTGTCTTTTTACCTACTTGGTCCTCTGCTGCCTTCACCATTCATCCCTCAAAGCTACCCATTCCTCTTCTACTGTATTTCTTTCCCCCATTCCTCTCAATTGTTCCCTTATGCTCTCCCTGAAACTCTGTACAACCTCAGGTTTAGTCAGTTTATCCAGGTCCCATCTCCTTAAATTCCCACCTTTTTGCGGTTTCTTCAGGTTTAGTCTACTGTTCATAACCAATAGATTGTGGTCAGAGTCCACATCTGCCCCTGGAAATGTCTTACTGTTTAAAACCTGGTTCCTAAATCTCTGTCTTACCATTATATAATCTATCTGAAACCTGTCAGTATCTCCAGGCTTCTTCCATGTATACAGCCTTCTTTCATTGGTGATCAGTTCTCAAGAATCAGTCAAATGAGTGTTCCATAAACCACTTTTTTGGTGGATGAATTGTATTTCCTTAAGATTCTCCCAGTGAATCTCAGCCTGGCACCTGCTTTTCTTACAGTTAGTTTTGAGTGTTCATTCCACTTTAGGTCACCCTAGACTCCTCAGTATCAATTTTCTGTATTCGCTCCACTTGATATCACTTCAGTCAGTTACACCTGGGTGTCCTACAGTCATTACTGTTTTCAGTGATTTGTCACCAGTAGTGCAACAGAACAGTTATGGTTCTCTTCACCTACTTATGCGCAATATGTTACATTTATATAATGGAAGGAAACATTCCACGTGGGAAAAATTATATATAAAAACAAAGATGAGGTGACTTAACCGAACAAAAGCGCTGGCAGGTCGATAGACACACAAACAAACACAAACATACACACAAAATTCAAGCTTTCGCAACAAACTGTTGCCTCATCAGGAAAGAGGGAAGGAGAGGGGAAGACGAAAGGAAGTGGGTTTTAAGGGAGAGGGTAAGGAGTCATTCCAATCCCGGGAGCGGAAAGACTTACCTTAGGGGGAAAAAAGGACAGGTATACACTCGCACACACGCACATATCCATCCACACATACAGACACAAGCAGACATATTTAAAGACAAAGAGTTTGGGCAGAGATGTCAGTCGAGGCAGAAGTGTAGAGGCAAAGAAGTTGTTGAAAGACAGGTGAGGTATGAGTGGCGGCAACTTGAAATTAGCAGAGATTGAGGCCTGGCGGATGACGAGAAGAGAGGATATACTGAAGGGCAAGTTCCCATCTCCGGAGTTCGGATAGGTTGGTGTTGGTGGGAAGTATCCAGATAACCCGGACGGTGTAACACTGTGCCAAGATGTACTGGCTGTGCACCAAGGCATGTTTAGCCACAGGGTGATCCTCAGTACCAACAAACACTGTCTGCCTGTGTCCATTCATGCGAATGGACAGTTTGTTGCTGGTCATTCCCACATAGAATGCATCACAGTGTAGGCAGGTCAGTTGGTAAATCATGTGGGTGCTTTCACACGTGGCTCTGCCTCTGATCGTGTACACCTTCCGGGTTACAGGACTGGAGTAGGTGGTGGTGGGAGGGTGCATGGGACAGGTTTTGCATCGGGGGCGGTTACAAGGATAGGAGCCAGAGGGTAGGGAAGGTGGTTTGGGGATTTCATAGGGATGAACTAACAGGTTACGAAGGTTAGGTGGACGGCGGAAAGACACTCTTGGCGGAGTGGGGAGGATTTCATGAAGGATGGATCTCATTTCAGGGCAGGATTTGAGGAAGTCGTATCCCTGCTGGAGAGCCACATTCAGAGTCTGGTCCAGTCCCGGAAAGTATCCTGTCACAAGTGGGGCACTTTTGTGGTTCTTCTGTGGGGGATTCTGGGTTTGAGGGGACGAGGAAGTGGCTCTGGTTATTTGCTTCTGTACCAGGTCGGGAGGGTAGTTGCGGATGGCCAACTTCACACATCCGTCCACATCAAACCCACCAACAAGCAACAGTACCTCCATTATGACAGCTGCCACCCATTCCACATCAAACGGTCCCTTCCCTACAGCCTAGGTCTTCGTGGCAAACGAATCTGCTCCAGTCCGGAATCCCTGAATCATTACACCAACAACCTGAAAACAGCTTTCGCATCCTGCAACTACCCTCCCGACCTGGTACAGAAGCAAATAACCAGAGCCACTTCCTCGTCCCCTCAAACCCAGAATCCCCCACAGAAGAACCACAAAAGTGCCCCACTTGTGACAGGATACTTTCCGGGACTGGACCAGACTCTGAATGTGGCTCTCCAGCAGGGATACGACTTCCTCAAATCCTGCCCTGAAATGAGATCCATCCTTCATGAAATCCTCCCCACTCCGCCAAGAGTGTCTTTCCGCCGTCCACCTAACCTTCGTAACCTGTTAGTTCATCCCTATGAAATCCCCAAACCACCTTCCCTACCCTCTGGCTCCTATCCTTGTAACCGCCCCCGATGCAAAACCTGTCCCATGCACCCTCCCACCACCACCTACTCCAGTCCTGTAACCCGGAAGGTGTACACGATCAGAGGCAGAGCCACGTGTGAAAGCACCCACGTGATTTACCAACTGACCTGCCTACACTGTGATGCATTCTATGTGGGAATGACCAGCAACAAACTGTCCATTCGCATGAATGGACACAGGCAGACAGTGTTTGTTGGTAATGAGGATCACCCTGTGGCTAAACATGCCTTGGTGCACAGCCAGCACATCTTGGCACAGTGTTACACCGTCCGGGTTATCTGGATACTTCCCACCAACACCAACCTATCCGAACTCCGGAGATGGGAACTTGCCCTTCAGTATATCCTCTCTTCTCGTCATCCGCCAGGCCTCAGTCTCCGCTAATTTCAAGTTGCCGCCACTCATACCTCACCTGTCTTTCAACAACTTCTTTGCCTCTACACTTCTGCCTCGACTGACATCTCTGCCCAAACTCTTTGTCTTTAAATATGTCTGCTTGTGTCTGTATGTGTGGATGGATATGTGCGTGTGTGCGAGTGTATACCTGTCCTTTTTTCCCCCTAAGGTAAGTCTTTCCGCTCCCGGGATTGGAATGACTCCTTACCCTCTCCCTTAAAACCCACTTCCTTTCGTCTTCCCCTCTCCTTCCCTCTTTCCTGATGAGGCAACAGTTTGTTGCGAAAGCTTGAATTTTGTGTGTATGTTTGTGTTTGTTTGTGTGTCTATCGAGCTGCCAGCGCTTTTGTTCGGTAAGTCACCTCATCTTTGTTTTTATATATAATATGTTACATTTATTTACTTGTGGGGTCCACTGCCAGTTGCTGTACACTCTGTAGATCTTTTGGCATTGCAGTCTTCCTATAGATAACAGTATCATCAAGTCGTAGCCTCATGAAGCTGCCATCATTAATATATACTGTAAACAGTAATGACTCATAACATTCCTTGGGGTATTCAAGAAATTCCCTTTACTTCCATCAGTTTCATCCCGTTACAAACAAGTTCAATGTGACATCCTGAATTAGTGACAAATGGCCAACACTCAGCAAGTTCATATTTTGTTCACCAAACAACAGTGAGGAATTGTACAGCATGGCTTCTGAAAGTCAAGGAATAGGGAATTGGCCAGGGCAATATTGTCTGTGGCACCGTGGATGAAAAGAATGAACTTAGATTAGATTAGATTAGATTAGATTAATACTAGTTCCATGGATCATGAATACGATATTTCGTAATGATGTGGAACGAGTCGAATTTTCCAATACATGACATAATTAGGTTAATTTAACAACATACTTAAGTTAATATAACAACTTTATTTTTTTGTGTTTTTTGTTTTTCTTTATTTTTTTTTATTTTTTTATTCTTTTTAAATATTTTTGGTTTTTTTTCTTTTATTTTCTTAATTTATATCTAAAAATTCCTCTATAGAGTAGAAGGAGTTGTCATTCAGAAATTCTTTTAATTTCTTCTTAAATACTTGTTGGTTATCTGTCAGACTTTTGATACTATTTGGTAAGTGACCAAAGACTTTAGTGCCAGTATAATTCACCCCTTTCTGTGCCAAAGTTAGATTTAATCTTGAATAGTGAAGATCGTCCTTTCTCCTAGTATTGTAGTTATGCACACTGCTATTACATTTGAATTGGGTTTGGTTGTTAATAACAAATTTCATAAGAGAGTATATATACTGAGAAGCTACTGTGAATATCCCTAGATCCTTAAATAAATGTCTGCAGGATGATCTTGGGTGGACTCCAGCTATTATTCTGATTACACGCTTTTGTGCAATAAATACTTTATTCCTCAGTGATGAATTACCCCAAAATATGATTCCATATGAAAGCAATGAGTGAAAATAGGCGTAGTAAGCTAATTTACTAAGATGTTTATCACCAAAATTTGCAATGACCCTTATTGCATAAGCAGCTGAACTCAAACGTTTCAGCAGATCATCAATGTGTTTCTTCCAATTTAATCTCTCATCAGTGGACATACCTAAAAGTTTGGAATATTCTACCTTAGCTATATGCTTCTGATTAAGGTCTATATTTATTAATGGCGTCATACCATTCACTGTACGGAACTGTATGTACTGTGTCTTATCAAAATTCAGTGAGAGTCCGTTTACAAGGAACCACTTAGTAATTTTCTGAAAGACAGTATTGACAATTTCCTCAGTTAATTCTTGTTTCTCAGGTGTGATTACTATACTTGTATCATCAGCGAAGAGAACTAACTTTGCCTCTTCATGAATATAGAATGGCAAGTCATTAATATATAATAAGAACAACAAAGGACCCAAGACTGACCCTTGTGGAACCCCATTCTTGATAGTTCCCCAGTTTGAGGAATGTGCTGATCTTTGCATGTTACGAGAACTACTTATTTCAACTTTCTGCACTCTTCCAGTTAGGTACAAATTAAACCATTTGTGCACTGTCCCACTCATGCCACAATACTTGAGCTTGTCTAGCAGAATTTCATGATTTACACAATCAAAAGCCTTTGAGAGATCACAAAAAATCCCAATGGGTGGTGTTCGGTTATTCAGATCATTCAAAATTTGACTGGTGAAAGCATATATGGCATTTTCTGTTGAAAAACCTTTCTGGAAACCAAACTGACATTTTGTTAGTACTTCATTTTTACAGATTTCCTCACAGTGCTGCAATGGATGTTTCAATCTGGCTAAGAGCTTCTTGTGATGAATTTGGATCAGAATGATCTATGTTCTGTAACACTGAATACAAAAGCACAGATAGGTCAACTAAATCTATCTGCTCTCTTTTCTTAAGCCTGCTGTAAAATTCCTTGAGAAGAGCAGCTTTTGAGATGGTGGTCATACCCAGTTTCGGAGGCCAGATATTTACCGACTAGAAGAAACAACTTCATAGCTGCAGTGTCTCTCCTCATAGTTCTCTCATCGGCTGCTTTACATACCATAAAAAATTTAACACTTTCCAGGTCTACGGGAGTTAATTAATGTAATTTTAGAATTGGTTAAAGAATCTTCATTGTGTCAAATTTGTTTGACAGGATATGTGCTCACCAGTGAGTGGTTACATCCAATACTGACCAAAATTATATAGAGAACAGAATTTCAAAAGTCCATAATATATGGAAGTTGTTTCAATATTGCAAAGTCACCGACAGTAAAATACGTCTATAAATATCATTATAGAATGAGATTTTCACTCTGCAGCGGAGTGTGCGCTGATATGAAACTTCCAGGCACATTAAAACTGTGTGCCCGACTGAGACTCGAACTCGGGACCTTTGCTTTCGCGGGCAAGTGCTCTACCATCTGAGCTACCGAAGGACGACTCACGCCCGGTCCTCACAGCTTTACTTCTGCCAGTATCTCGTCTCCTACGTTCCAAACTTTGCAGAAGCTCTCCTGTGAACCTTGCAGAACTAGCACTCCTGAAAGAAAGGATACTGCGGAGACACGGCTTAGCCACAGCCTGTGGGATGTTTCCAGAATGAGATTTTCACTCTGCAGCGGAGTGTGCGCTGATATGAAACTTCCTGGCAGATTAAAACTGTGTGCCCGACCGTGACTCGAACTCGGGACCTTTGCCTGTCTCCGCAGTATCCTTTCTTTCAGGATTGCTAGTTCTGCAAGGTTCCCAGGAGAGCTTCTGCAAAGTTTGGAACGTAGGAGACAAGATACTGGCAGAAGTAAAGCTGTGAGGACCGGGCGTGAGTCGTGCTTCGGTAGCTCAGATGGTAGAGCACTTGCCCGCGAAAGGCAAAGGTCCTGAGTTCGAGTCTCGGTCGAGCACACAGTTTTAATCTACCAGGAAGTTTCATATCAGCACACACTCCGCTGCAGAGTGAAAATCTCATTCTGGAAACATCCCACAGGCTGTGGCTAAGCCGTGTCTCCGCAGTATCCTTTCTTTCAGGAGTGCTAGTTCTGCAAGGTTCACAGGAGAGCTTCTGCAAAGTTTGGAACGTAGGAGACGAGATACTGGCAGAGGTAAAGCTGTGAGGACCGGGCGTGAGTCGTGCTTCGGTAGCTCAGATGCTAGAGCACTTGCCCGCGAAAGGCAAAGGTCCTGAGTTCGAGTCTCGGTCGGGCACACAGTTTTAATCTGCCAGGAAGTTTCAATATCATTATAAATAATTAAGAAGTAAAGGTAACAACTTGGCAAGCACATGAACAAGAATGAAAACTTTGCTAACTTCCAGACGAATGCTTCTTCAAGCTAGAGTGCACACAAACATGCACACTGCCAGAACTTTCCATGCCAAAAGTGTATTAAAATAGATTTTATTTCTATGAAATATTGATGTTTTCAATATATCAATGCATTGTTGTCATGTCTTCTTATGGAAAGTAAGCACCCTGACAGATGGCTGTCGTGCTGCCAGTTTTCAATTGTGACACACAAAAGTCTGCTTGTGGTACTGAAGTTGTCTGTAGAGCTGGAACAATTCTGAGGCCTTTATAACAACAAAAACAATCAATATTTGACAAAGTAATTTAATTGGATAGATAAAAAAATGTACTCACCAAGTGGCAGCAGAAAACACACACACACAGCCGCGCGCGCGTGCACACATCCACACACACAAAAGAAAGTTATAATTAGGCAAGCTTTCAGAACCAGTGGCTCCTCCTTCAGGCAGACGGGTTGAAGAGGGAGGAAGAGGGGTGAAGGAAAAGATCAGGAGAGGTCTAGGAAAAGGGGCAGATTTTGGGAAAGTCACCCAGAACGGCAGGTCGGGGGACACTTACCAGAATTCTATTGTTTTTTATAAATTTGCATATAACTATTTACGGTTCACTACACTGCAGGACTTTCTCCCAATCGTCTATTGCTTATTCAGAAATTTGACAGCTATTCTCTTTCCCACCCTCCACTTATTTTGTTTATTTGTAATTCTTTTATGTTTTTGTGCGTTTGTTTTTCACCAAACCGCTCTGATCGACTTTTACTGCTATCTCCTGCGTCACTTTAACTGCCAACCTAATTAGTTTACATTTTCTCCTATGACTTTGTCTTTCTGTTTTCCCAGTTTTTAAAATTTTGTCTGTTTTCATATCATATAGAGCACCTCTCTCATTACTTATTGTCTGTTGTCACAGTTTTCGTATGAATTTTTCTGATTTTTCCAAATTTTTTCCTTGCTTTTCTTCTGTTTTTCTAGATTATATCCTCACTCTGTTTATCTTTTTTGTTATTCCCACAATTTCTAGCCCTTCAAACTGTCCTCTCTAGCCATGATGAATCCCATCTCATATTACATCTGTTCTTTTCAAAAGCGTGCTTTTGCACTGTCAAAACTAAGTCCCACGTTTTGTTTCTTGAAACCTGCTTGTCCCTTAGAGTTACTCCAAAAGGGCTAACATTGAAAGTTCCTGTTTCTGGATGTAATCCCTCTCTACACCAGGTTCTTTTACAGTTTCAAATGCAGCCCTCTCTTGCTGTTACCCGGCTAATCTGTGACGTGTATGCCTTGTCCGCCAATTTCCACTTTACCAGACTTCTTTCCTTCTACAAAATCCTGCAGTTATCTGCCCCTCATGTTTCCTTGGTTGATATCATCCACCAAGCCTAATTCAAACTGTGACAATATGCCAGATTTCACCACAAAAAGCTATTCGACCTTCTCCTAAACTACGTGAAAAAATGTGTTTCCCTTCCTGTCCCTCTGCTGCTCCCTAAATAGCCACACCATCGACCACCACTCCTCTCCTACAAACTGAGCTTGGCCAACCTCCTTAACATCCAACAGCCTTCGCTACTGCCTCTCAGACCAAGAATAACCCATAATCACAAGAACCAATCAAAACAGTACAGTGTCCTCAGCCTCTTTGTAACGTGCCGGGCTGTATCCTTGTATTAGTGCCACTTAAAGTTCACGTCACAACCGAATGTATTGGAAACATTTCCTCACCCAGTAGATAGTGCGCAGTGTTACCGACCTACCTTGCTTTGCTTATTCAATATTGTCTTCCCGGTAGCTGCGTCCGTCTCACCTAAATCACACTGAAATTAAGAAGCCAGGATCCTAGATTAAGTTTTCCAAAATCAAAATTCAAGACCATATTCATTGTTGAACATTTATGACAACCACAGTGCGATTTATTTGCTGTCAGTCACACACACAATATTCATGTGACCAGGCCTCTTACACTTAATCGTCACATTAGGTAGGTCAAAAACTTCCAGTCTTTAACAATGTTCAAAATTACGCTTTTTTGGTACCGACCAGAAAATTTAACCAACTTGCCGCACTTTTGCTCCATGAGAATCTGACCGAGAACTAACTGAGAACCGCACCAGCTCGGACCTTATATAGACGAGTGCTTGAATATTTGACTATTTCTGTTCATATATTATAGTTTATAATTTCCCAGGGTTAAAATGATCCTTTCTAATTGGTTTTGAAGTTAACTATTGGGTTTTATTACTTAAATAACATGAGTGAGCTGTATCAATTTAAATACGAGGAACTAACTTATGCATCCGCAGTGGGAATTCCCGATTTTTAACCGTGGCAGCCCTCTTCAACAATAATTTTTACTTATTCAAATTTACTTAATTCTTAATTAATGCACTTACAAAGTTGAGACTGGAGTCATTTTATGTAGAAAAATAAAGGTAGCAAAAGTATCAAAACAGGTCTCGGAATTATTTAGTAGTTTGGTCACAATTGACACTGAAAGTCATACAGGCTACAGATTTCAAGTCTTAATATCTATTTAACTAATAGATTTTAGGTTAATTTAAACACTTTGCTGGAATCAGTAAAATTTAGGCTTTCTTTTGGATGCAGTCTTATAGCTGAATTCGATCTATTAGCTCACTCAAATTTTACTTAATATGTATTGCACAATATATGTCATTGTTCATAACTTTTAATAGGATGCATTTCCAATAAAACTAATTAGCTCATTACTTTCTGAATAGAATGTACTGAAATAATAGATTTTACTAGGGGAATTTTATTTAAACTATCTCTGAATTCTGTACTATGAGGCTGAAGGCCACAGAATCTGTAGTCGGAATCTGAGTAGTGAAAATGAAAAAAAATAAAAGTTCATTGCTTAACTAAGTTACTGAATGACTGTAAAACCAAAACAGGATAGCAGTGGGCAACTGTGCTTCGTTACATCTTGTCTAAAGCACTCTCCCTTGCATTTGATAATACTGCTTTGGTGATGGACATACTTTCCTTCATTTGTAATGTCAACTGGTAATATCACTTTGCAACCCAATCCCAAAACCTTCCCAACAGAAAACCTGAAATTGGACCCTGCCTTGAACAGTTCTGACCATAGTACCAACTTGATCTACCACCACTACCTCAAAATTATCGCGTATAAGCCTTCCAAGAATTCCTCACATCCAGCAGTGCTTCACAGCACTTCCACAGGTCCCTTCAACATTACCCTAACTTGTCCTCTGCAGAACTCCAGGCCCTACATTCCCTAAAAGCTGATGACTCCATCATTATCTTTCCAGTAGACAAAGGAACTACCACTGTGGTACTTGACCGTAAGGAGGATGTTAGCGAAGGTCTACCATCCATCTGACGCCTCTACATACAGCAGCTGCCATTAACATCCCGTGCCTGTGATCCAAACTGATCTCCAGTCCCTCTGTAAGTCCGCTCACAAGGACTAACAAGTCAATCCGTAAAACTTCTCACCCCACCAGAACAACGCACCCCAACCTTTTATCTTCTTTCTAAGATCCACAGATCCAACCAACCTGGTCGTCATAATTGCTGGCTTCAGAGCACCCACTGAACATATATCTGCCTTAGTTGATCATCACCTGCAAACCATAGTACAAAGACTTCGTTCCTATATCAAAGATACCAATCAGTTCCTAGATCTTCTGAAATCCATGCCTGTCTCAGTTCCGCCACACACCTTGCTTGTCACTATCGATGTCATCTCCCTCTATATCGACATCCCCCACATACATGATCTGTCTGCTGCTGAACATGTCCTCGGCCAGTGCGCACATGATTCCAAACCATGGTATCCTTTTGACTCACCTTAATCAACTTTATACTTACCAACTACTACTTCACATTTGAGGTTATGTAAACACTGTTTGGCATTTTACATCGGCATGACTACCACCAGATTATCAGTTATGATGAATGGGCATAGGCAGAGGGTGTACACAGGCAACACACAATATCCTGTTACAGAGCATGCTGTACAACATGACAGTCATGACCTCGGTGCCTGTTTCACCACACACCATCTGGATTCTTCTCCCAGACACCAGTTTCTTAGAACTCCACAGGTGGGGACAGCATCTCCTTGGCTCTCGCCATCCACCTGTCCTTAATTTATATTAATTCCTTCTGTCTCAGCATGTCTTCAAAGTAACTACTCTTTTCTTCACTCCGTTTTAGTTTTCCACATCTTTCATTGTCTTACCCATCTATTTTTCACCCCCCCCCCCTCCCCCTCACCGCCCTCTCCCTTCCAGCTCTGTTATGTGCGATGCACTTAGCTTTTCACTCTTATTAACCATGCACAATGTTTAAGCAGTAATCCCTGTCTTCCATATTACCCTGTCTTCTACCTTTAACCTCTCAAGTTTTCAAAGCTTCTCCAATGCAACAATCAACCTTTCCTTCACATCCCATCCAGTAAGTCTCCCCTGCCCCGCATTTCTCCGTGAGTTTCCCAAAATCTTAACTTTTTCCTAGAGCTCTCCAGTCCTTTTCCTTCACCCCTCTTCCTTCCCCTTCAATCCTTCTGCCTGAAGAAGAAGCCACTGGCTCTGAAAGCTTCCCTAATTATAACTTTCTTTTGTGTGTGTGTGTGTGTGTGTGTGTGTGTGTGTGTGTGTTCTGCCACCGCTTGGTGAGTAGATTTTTTACCCATCCAATTAAATTATTTTGTCAAACTCTGAGGCTTTGCCATAGAGGCATATATAAAATCACATTAGCTAATCAGTGTGGTTGGTGTGTGAAGCAGCCATGCCTAGCCCACTGTTGGGGCTGTTCTTTTGCTGTTAGACCTCTTTTGTGTGTCCTAATGAAGTATTAGGCTGATGAGCAGATGTGAGGACATGGAATCCACCATTTTAATTATCATTACTGTTATTATTATTATTATTATTATTATTATTATTATTTCAGTGCAATTGAAGGCTTTCAAGTCAAAAAATTCCATCCAAAAGTGGCAAAGGAAGCAAGTAACTTCGAAATAGAAGAAGGAATGTTGCACATTGTCTTCACTGCAGAGACACACAATTTCCCTACAGGTGTTGCACCATTCAGGTAATGATTTCGTGTCTCAGTAGTAATACTCCCAGTACAGCAACAAACTCAATGCTACTGATGTGTTCTTGATACTCTACAGTGGGGCAACAACGGGCACCGGGGGCAGGATAAGAGATGTACACGCTGTCGGAAGAGGCGGCCATTATATTGCGGGAACTGCCGGCTACTCTGTTGGAAATCTATTGATTCCTGGTGAGCACTTATTTAATTTTCTATTACATAATCAGTGCTGCATAATGCAGATAAAAATAGATTTCCTGTCTTTCAGTTGTAGTGTTACTACAAACATTTTTCGGTTGTGGAATGTGTGAGAATGGATTCTTCTGAAACTGTCAGTGTCTCAGCTTGTAATATATATGAGTCTTATATCAGCATCTACATCTACATGATTATTCTGCAATGCACAATTAAGTGCCTGACCGAGGGTTCATTGAACCACTTTAAAGCTATTTTTCTGCCATTCCACTCTTGAACAACATGTGGGGAAAAAAGAACACTTAAAACTTTCCTTGTGAGCTCTGATTGCTTTTATTGTATTACAATGATCATTTCTCTCTATGTAGGTGGGCACCAACAAAATATTTTCACACTTTGGAAAGAAAGCTGGTGATTGAAGTTTTTAGAGAATATGCTGGCGCAACAAGAAATGTCTTTTGTTTTAACAATTGCCACCTTAAATTGTGTATCATATCCGTGGCACTCTCTCCCCTATTTCACAATAATACAAATTGATAAGTGGTTTTGAAAGACTTGACTGTCATTTTCTGGACTTCAAAAATTTTCACTACAAAATGTGTTCATTGTGAGTTATACCCTCATGCCAAATTGTAATATTCTTGGATAAAATGTAACACATTATTCAAAGGTTTGTCAGAAATAATTTACAATCAAAAAGCACTTTGTGCACATGACCACGTCTGTATAGGTAACGCCCACAAGTGATCATTACAGTTTAAACATCAAAACATACAGTGAAATGCACATCAGCACATTTGTTTATGTTAGTTTGTCTTGTTCTATTCATTGATGAACATGTCATGATAAATTAAACAGATGTGCTGATGAACATTTTACTGTATATCATGATTTTTAAGACTTAACAGTTGTTTGTAAAGTGTTAGATATATGGACAAGATCATGTGCACAAGGTGCTTTCTGATTGTGACTGCTTTATATCTGACAAATATTTATATAACAATATAATGAAAAGGATAGCTGCTATTCACCATATAGTGGAGATAGTGTGTTGCAGAAAGGTGCCACAAAAAGACTGTCGCAAGATTACCTTTTGGCCAGCAAGTACTTTGTCAAACTTTGACAACACACACACACACACACACACACACACACACACACACACACACACACAAGCCTATTATGGGAGAGGCAACCAGCTGGGGGGTAAGGAGGAGGCTGGAGTGGGAAGGGAGAGGGATAGCAAGGTAGGGGTGGGGGACGGTGAAGTGCTGCTGGGAGCAGGCAGCTAAGTGCAGTTGGGAGGTTAGACGGAGGGCAGGGGAGAGAAGGGGGGAAGGGTAGTGAAAAAGGAGAGTAGAGCTTCCACCTGCACAATTCAGGAAAGCTGGTGTTGGTGGGAAGGATCCAGGTGGCACAGGTTGTGAAGCAGTCATTGAAATGAAGGACGGCATGCTCAGCAACAGGGTGGTCCAGTTGTTTCTTGGACACAGTTTGTCGGTGGCCATTCATGCGGGCAGACAGCTTGTTGGTTGTCATGCCCATGTAGAATACAGCACAGTGGTTGCAACTGAGCTTGTAGGTCACATGACTGGTTTCCAAGGTAGCCCTGCCGTTGATGGGATAGGTGATGTTTATGACCGGACTGGAGTAGGTGGTGGTGGGAGGATGTATGGAACAGGTCTTGCATCTACGTCTATTACAGGGATATGAGCCATGATGCAAGGGGCTGGGAGCAGGAGTTGTGTAGGGATGGACAAGAATATTGTGTAGGTTCGATGGGTGACGGAATACCACTGTGGGAGAGGTGGGAAGGATAGTGGGTAGGACATTTCTCATTTCAGGGCACGGCGACAGGTGCTGAAAATCCTGGCGGAGAATGTAATTCAGTTACTCCAGTCCTGGGTTGTACTGAGTCATGAGAGGAGTGCTTCTATGTGGCCGGATGGTGGGACTTTGGGAGGTATTGGGTGACTGGAAAGATAAGGCTCAGGAGATCTGTTTTTGTACAGGGTTGTGAGGGTAATTACGATCTGTAAAGGCCTCAATGAGACCCTCATTATATTTTGAGAGTGAGTGCTCATCACTACAGATGAGACGGCCACAGGTGGCTAGGCTTTATGAAAGGGACTCCTTGGTATGGAATGGATGGCAGCTGTCGAAGTGGAGGTATTGCTGGTGGCTCGTAGGTTTGATATGGACAGAGGTACTGATGTAGCCATCTTTGAGGTGGAGCCAACCTGGAAAAAGGTGGCTTAATGGGTTGAGTAGGAATAGGTGAAACAAATGTGGGGGAAGGTGGTGAGGTACTGAAGGAATGTGGACAGGTGTCCTCACCCTCGATCCAGATCACGAAGACGTCATCACTGAATCTGAACCGGTGAGGGGTTTGGGATTCTGGTTGTTTAGGAAGGATTCCTCTAGATGGCCCATGAAAAGTCGGCATAGAATAGCACATGCAGATGCCCATAGCTGTACCTTGGATTTGTTTGTAAGTAATGTCTTCAAAGGAGAAGTAATTGTGGGTGAGAGTATAGTTAGTTATAATGACTAGGAGGGAGATGGTTGGTTTACAATCCAGTGGACATTGGGAAAAGTACTGTTTAAAGCGGTAATTCCATGGGCACTAGAGATGTTAGTGTAAGGGAAGTGGCATCAATAGTGACGAGCAGGGTACCATATGGTAACGGAATAAGAACTGTAGAGAGTCGATGGAGGAAATGGTTGGTATCTTTTATATAGGAGGATAGGTTGTGGGTAATAGGCTGAAGGCATTGGTCAACAAGAGCAGAGATTCTCTTGGTGGGGGCAGAATAACTAGCCACAATGTGGTGTCCTGGGTGGTTGGGTTTATTGACTTTAGGAAGCATGCAGAATGTAGGAGTGCAGGGAGTGGTAGGGGTGAGCAGAGAGATGGACTCCGGGGAGAGGTTCTGGGATGGGCCTAAGGGTTTGAGGAGAGACTTGAGATCCTGCTGCATTTCTGGAATTGAGTCACTGTGACAAGATTTGTAGGTAGATGAATCTGACAGCTGGCAGGTAAACCTTGCTATTTAAAACAAGAATGGTGAAGCCTTTGTCAGCAGATAGGATTATAAGGTCAGGATCAGTGTTTAGGTGGTGAATTGTGTTTCTTTCTGTGGATGTAAGGTTAGTTTGCATGTTGAGTTATCTGGGGAACAATGGTGAGGCAAGGTTTGAGGTTAAGAAGAGGGGTTGATTTTGGGGCAGTGATGGTGGATCGTGGTTGAATGGAGAAATGAACTGGGTCATGCAGGGTTCAACTCTGGTCTCTGGTTGAGTCTGTTTGGTAGGGTTGGTGGCGAGAAAGTGTTTCCACCGTAGGGACCAGGAGAAGGAGAGAACATCTTAAACAAGTCCTGCATGACTGATTTGGGAGTGGGCCAAAAGGTGAGGCCTTTGGAAAGGACTGATACTTTTATGGAATTAAGGATTTTGTAGGATAGGTTCATGACTGTGTTTGGGTCTGTTTAGGTTCTGGATTTTGTGTGGTGGTGGGGGAAGGGGGGAGAGTTTTGGAGGGTGGATAAATGTAGTAGGTCTGCAAGATAGGGTTTGTCAGCTGTGAAGGAGCATGGGGGAGGTCTGGAAGTTGTTGCAGGTGTGGTGGACAGTGGAAGTAGAAGGCAGGAATAGGAACCGAGCAGGTTGGAGAATTTTTTGAAGTGACATTGTGCGTGTCGCCCTAGTTCCTGGAGGGCAAGAGTTTGTGTGTGTTACGGGATCCAGGAATTTGGGATTGCATAGCGGGGGAATTTTATGGATGGAGTGAAGGTATTGCCGAGAGGTTTGGGCCTGATTGAAATGGTTTTGCAGGAGTATGTTGGTAAGGGCTAAGGATTGGTGGAATCTGAACAGATGGATGTCATTGTTGAAGGAAGGGTGGCAGCCAGAGAAGGGAATTTGATGGTAAGGCCATTTGGGGGGATTCAGTGAGCCAAGCAACAACGCAGGAACAGTATATTGGACTGGATTGTGGCTAGTGATAAGGAAACTTTTCTGTATTGATGCCGATGGAAGGAGCAAGGATCCATGGTGGTGGAAAAAATATTTATATAATGTGCTACATTTTACCACTAATATGACAACTTCACATGAGATTGTAACCCAGTGAACACATTTTGCTCCAAAAATTTTTGAAGACCAGAAGCTGACAGCAAAGTCTGTAGAAACAGGTTGTCGAAAATAAATAAGTATTTATGCAATCTTGGCTATAGAAACTTTTTTACCAAGTAAAACAGATTGCTCCATCTCGTTTCTCAGCATGATAAAAAATTCAGTACAAAATGAGCAGCCCTTCCTTCCACTTTTTTGATGTCCTCCATCAATCCTATCTGATGTGGATCCAACACTGCACAGCAATACTCTAGAAGAGGGTGGACAAGCACGTTGTAAGCAGTCTCCTTAGTAGCCCTGTTGCATTTTCTAAGTGCTCTGGCAAGAAATTGCAGTCATTGGTTTGCTTTCCCCGCAACATTATCTACAAGATCGTTCAATTTAAGTTCTTTGTAATCGTAATGCCTAAGTATTTAGTTGAATTCACAGGCTATTGATTTGTGTGATTTATCATGTAATGGACATTCAGCGGATTCTTTAAGTACTCGTGTAGATGACCTTTCATTTTTGATTATTTACGGTCAATTGCCACTTTTTGCAATATACAGATATCATGTGTAAATCATTTTGCAATTGGTTTCAATCATTTGATGACTTTACAGGACAGTAAATGACAGCAAAGTCTGAGACAATCTATGAGGGCTCTTTAAATTGTTTCCTAAATCATTATGTAGATCGGGAACAGCGAAGGTCTATAACACTTCCTTGGGAAATGCCAGATATTACTTCTGTTCGAGGTAATTCATAAGTTTGAACACAGTATGTGTTCCAAAATCACTGCAAATCGACATTAGTGACATGGGTCTGTAATTCAGCAGATTACTCCTATCTCCTTTACCGTACTTTACAGACTACATGATGCACTTTTTTCTTCAAAAAATTGGCTCCAAAATTCACGTGCGTCTTATACGCAAAATTTATATAAAAAAGGCCAGTGTTTATGTAAAATTCTCGCTGGTCCTAAAAATGGCCATATATTCGATGCTGCGAAAAACCTATTTCTATCTGGCAACATTGGATTTAACTGACAGCAGCAGTGCACGGATGCAACGAACATGAGTTGTTGAGATTCACAAGATTGCTAACACTGTCTCTCTCCCTCCCAACCATCACAAACACAGAACACTGTCTATCCTATGATGTGTTACTGCAGTCTAGAGTACCAGTTAACTTGAATTGAAAGTGATTTGTGTTATCAGTAACAGTACACTATTTTTGTTAGTAGCTAGTTTCGTAATGGAAAAAAATAAAAGTTATTCATATGATGCAAGCTATGAATTGAATGTAATAGTATATGCAGAAAAACATGGAAACATAGCAGCTGACTGGCATTTCGGCCCTCCACCAACAGAAACAAACATTTGCGATTGGCAGGCTCGAAAGAAGAACTGAAAAAAATATGGAAGACTAAATGTGCACACAGAGGACTGAATGCAAAATGGCCAAAACTAGATGACGTATTGAAAAATATTGAAGGACACCGTCAAAAGGCATTGGAATTAATACAAAAGTGATTCAAATACCAGTACACGCTCGTAAGCTAGTGCTGTAGTGGAACTTAACAAACTTTAAGGGTGGAGTTGGTTGTTGCTACAGGTTTATGAAGTGTCGTGGACTTAGAATACAAACCAAAATATCTCAGAAAATGCCTTAAAAGTAAGAGGAGAAAATATTATCTTTCCATCACTTTGTTAATCTACATCAAAAGGAAACCAATGTGGAACTAAGCCAGATAGCAAATATGGATGATATTTGATGTGCTGATTAACAGATCAGTTGTGATGAAAGGCACCGAAACTATAACTAAAAAACTATAAAAGCAAGTGGAAATTGAAAAATGCACTACTCTGTTGTCCTTTCATGTTGTGCCGACAGTGCTAAACTAGAGGTAATGATCATTTTCAAGTGCAAAACAGTGCCGAAACCTTCTGAAATACCATCAGATGTTGTATATGTACATAAGGGTAGAATGGATGAGGCTGGGATGAAATTATGAATTAACCGTGTGCAGCAGAGAAGGAAAGGTGCTTTATTGAAGAAGAGCTCTTCTTATGCCAGATCAGTTTAGTAGTTATTTGAAAAATTCTGTGAAAGAGAAGTTGAGATGGGGAAATACAGAGCTTGCTGTTATTCCAAGAGGACATACTTCACAATTGCAACATCTAGATGTCTCGATAAATATACCATTTAAAGTGTATACGAGAGAGGAATGGAACAAATGGATGCTGGATGAAACCCAACACGAATTCATGCCAAATGGAAGTTTAAAATGACCTACAATCATACAAGTGTGTCAGTGGATAAAACAGTTGTGGTCTAGAGTGATCAAAGACATTATTGTTAAATCTTTCAAGAAGTGCAGCATAAGTAGTGCTCTCAATGGCAGCGAATACAATCGTATACATGAAGAGGACAATGATGACAATGAAGAGGAGGAAGAAGAAGAAAGTTCAGATGACTATTTTCCAGGTCTTTAAAGTTCATTTTGATTTTGTAAACTAAGAAGTTTTTTTAGTCAGACTTTGCATTCTAAAAATAAAAATGGTAAAAATATTATTTTTTTTAAAAAGTTGCTTAAAAATTAAGTTGCATCTTATAGTCCATAAATTATAGTAGTAGGTATTGGTGTGACTTGTCCAACTTTCCAGTCTTTAGGTACGGATCTTTCGAGTAGCAGGCAGTTGCATATGTTGCTAAGTGTTGAGCTATTGTATCAGCATACTCACTGGTATACAATTTGAGCTGAAGCCCTTGTCTTCATTAAGTGATTTAAGCTGTTTTTCTGCACCGAGGATTTCTCCTAAATGCATTTGGCTTGATGAATATTACACTATTAAAAACGAGTATGTTATACTGGACAGTGAATGTTCTACAGAAATGAAAGAAAGAGCCGATGTGCCCATAGGAAGCATGGTAGGATCTCCAATGTTCGCAGTTCATATAAACAATTCATTACCAGCACTGCCAGATTGCCTCCTGTCGAGGCTGTTGTCTACAGCAACATATATCGTTTGGGTGAGGCTAGTAACCGGAACTTTGCAAACCGTCTGTAGCTGAACTTGGATAAAATACAATATGTGCAGTTCTGTGTTGCACAAGACTTGAACATGTGATTGAAATTAGGCATGAAGGTAAATCAATAAATGAAACAGAATATTCTAAATTCTTATGGAGTCATATTGATAAGAACCTGAACTGGTGGTCATGTTACAAATCATCTTAAACACAACACATGTTATAAATCTTCTAAAATGTCTAAGCTGTGCAGCTTGTGCATTAGAGTTATATTGGTTTTGGAGCTGAAAATGTCAAAACAGTGACTTACTTTTACCAATTTTCATCTACTAAAGTCTTCTGGCATCATATTTTATGGCCAACCCTACATTGAGAAAGAGTGTGTGTGTGTGTGTGTGTGTGTGTGTGTGTGTGTGTGTGTGTTGCACAGTAGCATGTAATAAGGATAATAATTATGTGGCATCCACACTACACATCCTGAAGACAGCTCTTTAAACAGTTGGGCATACTGTGATAATAATCTCACACATTAAGCACTAGCCTGTGAAAGGCAAAGGTCCCGAGTTCAAGTCTTGGCTTGGCACAAAGTTTTAATCTGCCTGGAAGTTTCGTATCAGGACCCACTCCACTACAGAGTGAAAATTTCATTCTAGACTCACTCATTACATTTATTCCACTAGGACATTTACTGTCATCAGTCAATCACTAATCAAAAACCACAGCATTATTTATAAGATAATAAAAGATGAAAAAATGCTTCACATTATCCATCAATGCCAGATATCATATCTGCTTGACATGTCCTTCTGCGTAGAGGAATTCCTGATTTGTTGTAATATTGTGTGTGTGTGTGTGTGGGGGGGGGGGGGGGGGGGGGGCACGCATAATCAAGTACATATCACTGTAATATAGAGCGTGTAACAAAAGGGTACGGCGAAACTTTCAAGAAAATTTCTCACTCATAAAGGAAGAAAATGCATTATATGGGAATGAGTCTGGAAATGCTTTGTTTCGATGTTAGAACTCCTTTTCTACTTCTCTTCATATAATAACATTATCATGGGAAACATGCAGAAGCAGGACGTGCCAACATTACAAGAAATGTTCAAAATACCCTCTTGGTTACATTTGGTTAGAATGTACAGTGAGTTAGGGCCTCATGTTCTTCCGTCCAGAGTCAACTGAGGATCTTACCGTGCTTTCTTAGAGAATACTCTACCTGTTCTGCTAGTGTGACAATACATGTACTCCATGCACAATGGAGCTCCTTCTCATTTCAGTGTTAATGTTTATAGGCCTCTAAATAACAGATTCTGTGATGGATGAATAGGTGGAGGTAGACGAATTCCTTGGCCTCCATCCTCTGTAGACTTAAGCCTATTTAGACTTTATTTGTGGTGGCTTTTGAAAACTCTTGTGTATGGAAGCCTGGTATGAGATGTAAAAGTCTTGGTGCCCATATTGTGGAAGGCAGTGGCTGTGAAACAATATACAGTTCTCCTGGGATACATCAGTGCATCTGGGATTCATTGCAACAGCAGGTTGATGCATGTGTCCTTTCTTCCTGAATGTTTGTCCATACTTTTTTCGTTGCACATGGCAGGCCTACACTGAACCATTTGGGGCTTCATTATGGCAAGCTCAAGGTCTTTCCTAACTGGTGTTGTTCACTTCCGCTTTCTTTCTAGAAACAGTGCTGACGATCCTTGACATGAGTCTCCAATCATTCTTTCTGACTTCGTGCCTGTAGAAGACCAGCCTCCTCTTTCTCATTGCTGTTGTAATGCACTCTAAATGTTGGTAGAGTTCCTTGTTGTGTCTGATTCTGTACACACTGCCTTCTTTGACGAGGCCCATGTTTTTTCTGTCCCTTTTATTCTAGCTCTGTGAGTTATCTTTTTCTGCCATGTTAGACATACAATATGGAAAGTCCCCATACTGTCAGATTTTGAGATTGAGGGAAGATGATTCAGATCTGTAAATATTCTTACGTAGATAGTAGACTTTCTCTGGTTGGTGCACTTGTTGTTCACAACCATTACCTGATTGATGTTTGGGGTTATCCATTTTCTGAGGTATTTGAAGGAGTTGGTACCACACATTAGTGTGTTGCCTAATGGGATTGTATTGGGTGTATCTCAGTCTTGTTGATGGCATTTTCCAACTCAACTTGTTGCTATGCAGTTGAGGAAGTGGAATTGGTAAGTAACTCCCTGTACATTGCATATTGGAAGTGTGGCATTATCTGTAAAAGCTAGGCAGGTGACAACTAAATTGTCCTTCTTGAAACCAATTCTCAGTCCAGAGTCATCTGTAAGTAGCTTCATCCATTCTCAAATAACATTCTTCAACAGACAGTTGAAGAATGTTGTGAGTAGGCTGTCTCCTTGTCTAACACCAGTTCTGATCTCGAAGTTCCTTGACAGTTCTCTGAACTTTACTTTGAACGTTATATTGATAAGTGTTACTTTCACAAGGTTTGGTGTATTGTTATCTAGACCTTGTTCAAGTAGTGTGTGCAAGAGGGAGTGTATGTTTAATGAGTCATAAGCCTTTTGAAAGACAGCTATTATTATGTAAAGTGAGGCTCTTTTATTTCATGTATTTGAGGATCATTTTAAGGTTCAGTATCACTTCTGCACATGGTCTTCACATCCTGAATCTTATTTCATCCTTTCCTATGCACGAGCCTAGTTGTCTTTCCACTATTCCGAGTAATTTCTTATAGGTCACTGAAAGGAAGGAAATGCTTCTATAGTTGATGAGGTCTTGACATGTCTCCTTTCTTGTGTAGTGGGCACAGGACGGTAGAGGTCCAGTTGTTAAAAAGTCGGTCTGTCTCCCATATTTTGGCTACAATGTTATGAATACTCTGAACTGACTCATTACTTACGTGTTTCCACAGCTCTGCAATGGGACCACCTTCTCTTCCTGCTCTGTTTGATTTAACTTAATGTAATGTCTCAATGCTTGTATATTGTGGCTGTCAACGTGACATATCTGCCAAACCACTCTGGCCCAGGATAGTCAGCGACAACATTAAAGGATGTAGCAACAGAGCCCAACTGCACGCAACAGCACAGATGCGTAACTTCAAATGCTCAAAGAGAAGACTACTTTGAAATGATAGTATGCTTATAGTGAAGAAATACAGTAATGTGAGAAAATGTTCCACAACTATGATTTTGGGTTGTTGGAGTCGTCGCTGCAGTTCTCTTCAACTTGGATCCATCATAGTGCTTTTTGACACGTAAACAACCAAAAGAGTAGCCTTACAGTTCCAAATAACTGTCACCAGATGTTTTCGCGTTGACAAAGTTTTTTCCAATTTCCATGCTTTTTTGCATTGACAAGGTATGGTGCCAGTCTTTGACACTCTTATCTCTGGGGTGAAGTGACACATCTGGTCTCATCATAAGGAACAACACTGGTTAATAATGGAATTTTCATAAGGCTAAAAGGTTTTTCTCGTGTATTTTTTTATGCTGATTTCAGATAAAGTTTGATTCTTTGGTGTCTCCCCCCTCGACGCACATGCATGCTCTCTCTCTCTCTCTCTCTCTCACACACACACACACACACACTCACGTACACCCTCCTGCCTCCACTTCACATAACATTTGAAATTATGAAACACTTTATTAAAGCCCTATGAATAGATGGTGACACTTTCAAGTACCTGCCAAGTAGGTTTTCAAGGCTATCAGAGGCCGAACTGAAAGGAGTTTTTGTTGGCCCTGATGTTCAGAAACTAGTAAAAGACAAAACACTGGAAGATAAAATTAAAGACTTGAAAGATCAGCTAGGATATCCTTTAAAGAAGTTATCAACATGTTTCTTGGCAACTACAAAGACCCTGATTATAAGAATGTACTAAGAAACATGCTGTACAACTTCAAAGTACTGGATGCCTCAGTGGGCTCAAAACTGTTCTTTCTGGACTCTCACATCAGCTGTTCCCAGACAACCTAGGTAGGTTACTGTGAGTGAGAAGAAAAGAGATAGGTTCCATCAGGAAATTAAGGAAATTGAATGAAGTTATCAGAGCCTGTGGAATGTTGGCATGATACCAATGGGGAATGGTCTCAGGCAGCACACTAAAAAAAAATTTGTTTTGAAACTTAGTTTTGAGGCGGAGAGGAAGAGACAGTAACATTTACACCTTCATATTAGTACTGAAGAACATAATAATTCATTATAATGTTAGGAGGGCCTTATTTTAGCATTTTATTTTTAAATATATGTGATTTCATGTGGATAGCATTAACAAAGTGACTGACAGGTAGTTGTTGAGAGGACAGCTGCCATATCAACAACCAATCAGAGAATGAGTTTGGTCACATCTTCTGCCCTGTGCACAGTAGTCATACTGCTCTGCTACCTGAGCTGCTGGCTACCAGTCAGCAGCAGGCGACAGTTGTGGTCTGTAACAGAGATGTTTTGATTTGTTCTGATATGCTTTGTTTCTCAGTGTGGTATTTTTATTTTATGAAATGTGTGAAGTTATCTGTGAAATTGCTAAGGAGATTGATAACACTATTATGATCCTCCGAAGTGAGCCCAGTAAAGTGAGCCCAGCCCACCACATTTGTGGAGAATGTATGAATGTATACGCTACTGTAGCCACATTGTGCTTGTGCGAAAAGCCCCTAACTGACAACATCCACTCATTCCATACTCAAATGTCAATCACTTTGTTATTCTGACCCAAGTGTAGCTTGAATTTTCAGAATTTTTATCATTAGTCTGTGAAAAAACCTAATGTGTTATAGAGAAATCCTTGGCATTTTTGAACTTAGCATATGAAAAAACATTAAGATCACCTAAAATTATTGTAAAAAAAAAATCCAAAGTATAAATTTGTAGGGCTGTGCAGTTGGTTTGAGAAAGTCATTTTCATTGGCTTTATACTGCAGTATAAATTTCAGTGCTGCAATCATGCTCTGTGTGTTGTGTTGGCTGGAAACATATCGGTTGCCAATTTTGCAATAGTCAAAATGTTTAGACGCAACTTCCACTGAGCAAAGAATGAGAGGTATTTGAGAAATAAAAGAATATCTCCTCTAGGGTCACATGTTTATTGTGCATGATTTCATTCTTCACTCAACTCTTGACACCACATTCTCATCTTTCATTCATTCATTGCTGTAATACCATATACTTCCTTCAGTTGACTGTATTTGTGCAGGTTTCAAAAACCAAGTAACGCATCTGACCTCATAGCCTGCATGATTTTGTACCAATCAGTTTATTTTAAACAACCAGAGAAAGCACAGAGTAACAACTTACTTTGAGTGGCACTGGCATAACACAGAGGCAAGATGTTGAGGAAACTGTTCAACATTGAATGGGAGGCTGACTTCAATATGTGCAGTGGGTAGGCATAATAGGCCACTATTTTCTAGATTACACTCTTATTCTCATTCCATGGAGACCAAAATTACCTTGAAGTAAATGTCAATAATGATTGTAATTTATAGAAACATTTTGCAAAACTTCACAAAAGTAGTGATATAAATACCTACCAGTAGTCTATGGCACTTTCTCTCATAATCAATTTGAGACTGTATAAGAAACAACTTGCTTTGTACATTTCACACTGTTCAGATTGCAATAAAATGCAATTGTACACGTGTCTTTGTTGCCCCCACATTAAAGCTGCTTTTTATGCTTATGCTGTATTCAGTGTGTAAACCTGTACATGGACAGTATGACCAATTATTATCTGTTTGTTTTATGAATATTTATTGTTTTTATGCTGTATTTTTCAAAAAATTTCAGACTATAATCTTCCTTGGGAAGAAAAATCATATTCATACCCAGATAACTTTGCAAGACCTTTGGAAATATTAGTTGAAGCAAGCAATGGTGCGTCAGATTATGGAAATAAGTTTGGTGAGCCTGTAATATGTGGGTTTGCTCGCACCTTTGGTATGGAGGATTTGCATAATGAAAGGAGAGAATGGATCAAACCCATTATGTTCAGTGGAGGTGTGGGTGCCCTCGATGCTGATATGATTGAGAAGATGAAGCCTGAGAAAGGTGATGTGCTGCTGAAATAAAATGCTTCTTACAATTTACTAAAACCTATTGAAATTTTAAGTACCAGTTTTGTTTCAGATTGGAAGGATCATATATTTTGCTTTTGAATTATGTGGGTAGTAGCCTAGTTATCAAAATGTGGTTTTCAGGTCTTTGTTAAACAGTCAGGTACGAAATCTGTTTCCTTTCTTCCTAAAATATTTTTAAAACATAATCTACAGCTATCTGCAATACCATTTGTATAGTTTATGTTAATATGTTTCGGGTTGTAGGTAATAATATGATATTTTATAATTTATTGGGTTCTTTTATATACTATAGCCTTTGGGATTAGTTGGCATTGTTGGCTAGGTAATTAAGTATTTAACTATTCTGCAAAAAGAAAAGACACCACAGATATTCATGCATTCAATTTTAAAATGGAAAATGTCTTTGGTCCCCTTATTCCCACCTTGAATTACTGACGGAGCAGTACCTCCTGTAACATTAATTTAGTGAAAACTATAGAGTAGTGCTTTCTGTAACTCATATTGTTCCAACAGGTAAGTGGTTTAATTTAGACCAGAACCAGCTAGGTACACATCATGCTGTAGCTACATAATTTTTTTCCTTGACTGCCTTCAGTCGGTAGCAGGAGACACAAAAGTGTTGATGAAAGTAAACACACACACACACACACACACACACACACACACACACACACACAAGAAATTTCTGTTGGCATTATTAAAGGATAAAGGATTATTTGCTGTGGCACATTAGTGTATGGCTGAATGTTCTGCTGTGAACTGTGCTGATTTGCTATGAAAAGTTTAGTCATAATCGATGACCTTGGCGGTAATGGATCAGTAGTTTACTAAAGACTCGTTGTTCTGCACTACTGGGAAGTGTTGTCCATGAGGCATGAGACTGATGCTGCTGGCAGTGGTACTCCTCATGGTAGTAAGTTCCACATATCTGCATTCATCCCTTCGACATTTCTGCCTGTCAGTTTCAGAGAGGCCACACAAAAGTTCCCGACTTTGTCCTCTAGTAGAGTGAAGGAGCATGTCAGTAGCAGACTGCTTACCCTCTGTGATCACTCGATCAGTTTTGGTGATGTTTGTGTAACACTCCTATTCGCAGTATACGCAAGAATTTAACACACAATTTTAGTTCACCAATATTAATTATTTGTGGTATCCACATTATAATATTGTGAGTCCTGCAAAATGATAAGTTGAGCTCTGGAGCAGGAAAACGTTACATAAATACGTAAACAAAGGAAACCCCAGGTTGGAATATAAACAACGCTAGGAGAAGATAGATTGTTACTTACCTTAAAGATGACATGTTAAGCTGCAGACAGACACAATTAAGAGACACTTACACATTATCTTTCAGCCACAGTCTCCGTCAGAAAAAACAACAACATGCACACATTCATTCACACAAGCATGCGCGCCTCACGCATACGTGACCCGCAATCTCTGAGAGCTCAGACCAGAATGCAGTTGTCATGCAGAATGGTGGCAGCAATCTGGAGGGGAAGGGGAAGGTATAGTGGTGTGGTTATGGGAGAAAAGAGCACTGGGTTGTGGAGTGTGGAACTGATTGCCAAGAGGTGCAGTGTCGGGAAACTGTGGAGCAGGGAGATGAGGGCAGGGGAGTGGATGGAACAAAAAGGGGAGGAGTAGAGAAAGATAGGTGGATGCATTGACAGAGGACAGCACATTGTTACCCCTTTCCCATCCCTGCCCCCTCCAAATAGCTGTTTCCGTGGTATGTGACAGCTGCATCCTATTCATTCTAGCCCGAGCTGCTGGAGATGGCTTTCATGTTTGCGTGAGGTGTGCTTGCTTGTGTGAATGAATGTGTGTGTGTTTCTCTTTCTTTTTCTGACGAAGGCTGAGGCCAGAAGCTAATGTGTAAGTGTCTTTTAATTGTGCCTGTCTGCAGCTTAACATATCAATTTTAGGATAAGTAGCAATATACCTTCTCCTTACATTATACAGGGTTATTCTAAATGGTGGGCCCATCTTCAAAACTTCGTATTAATTCAAGTATAAATCCAAAATGAACAAGCTTTATACCAATGAAAAGAGGAAGTTTCAAAGTTTTTATTTTTTTCATAATATTTGATATCACTTAAATAAATCACTGTTGACTTTTCCACTAATGAGGAACGTCGCTTCACCGCTAAGAATTACATGCTTTAGAAATGCATCATCCTCCATCTTTGCTAGCACATAACCACAAAATGCGAGATTCTTCTCTTTGTCATTGGGATTGAGAGCCGGCACAAGTTGTAATCACTAGGTCTTGTACAGCAAACTCTGTCTCAGAACTTTCCATATAGTTGGTTGGAGTATCCCATGTTCTTGATTGGTAGACTTACTGAGACTGTGCACAAAACTTTCTTGAATCCATCAGACATCATCCTCTGACACATGCAGTCGGCCTGCACTTTTTCTTTGCACACACTCCCAGTCTGTTTAAATTGCTTAAACCAACAGCTAATGCGTTTGCGAGTTGTTGGTTGAATACTTAATTTAGTACGAAATGCCCACTGCACTGCAATCTGCGACTCACTTTTCGCAAACTCAAGAACACAGAAAACCTTGTGCTCTGCAGTCACCATCTCACTCGCAACTAGCAATGAAATGGAATGACGGCCCTATTGGCGCACAAACTCTACCGGCTGCTTCTGAAACCATCACCGCCCACCTGCCAAAAACTTTGAAACTTCCTCTTTTCATTGGTATAAAGCTTGTTCATTTTGGACTTGCACTTGAATACATATGAATTTTTGAAAATGGTCCATGATTTAGAAAAACCCTGTATATAAATCCGTAGTTATTTATCTGGTTGAACTGGATGTGTTAAATATTGTTATCATATTTAAATGTTACTTATGTTCACTGCAGAAGTCCTGAGGTGATTTTTTTTTAAATCCGGGAGGATGGTGCTTAACGAAAAGTCTTGAAACAGCTCGTTTCCTTTTTCATCCCAATGATTTTGCTTCAAGATTCACTTTAAAATTTCTCACTATTTTAAATTAATGTGATTACAATGATGCTTTTTTATCAACCTTTTCTTTTTTGGTGGAATCCCTATTTACTTTGAGTTTTGTCATCACCCACAAGAGCCAGAACAACAATTGGTGTTAACATTCCTTCAAAAATTGTAACTGTTTCAGAAATTAACAATTAAGTGTCTTTAAGTATTATTGTTATGGTTTCGTGTAGTCAGTTATTACATTTATAGAATAATGAATGCAAATAAAAGGAAAATTACAGAAAAATGAGTGTCATTATATAGCACTAATATAATATTATGAAGTCACTTATGAACTGAAAGGTTAGGTATTAAAAATAAAATGTAGAAATGTATCGTTATTTTTATTAACTATGTGTATTGTATTGTTCATTTGATGAATCTCAGTCTGTTACATTACACGTCATAACTCAAACTCAAAAACTAATTTGATGCACTGTATGTCGTGACAGATAGTTCATTTGAGAAAATTGTAAAATTGCATGCCGGTAGAACACGTGGCTGGAATGAGAAATTCAGAACACTGCCAACACTCTCATTTAAAAACAGAAAAGACACATTACCTACCTTACAGAACTGGTAACTCGCCCCTGCAGAGAAAAGAGGGATAGGTTGGGGAAGGTTGAGAGGGAGGAGCAGGTCACTCACATCACAGGTTGAGAGGGACCTGAGGGCAGAGGGTCAGTGACAGTAGACTGACATGCACAAGTGATGTCGGTGCTGCCTGGTTGGAGGAAGAACACTGGTGTGGAGAAAAGAACTGCAGATTCCTGTCACTTGCATTGTCTGCCATACTGTACTCATACAAAAAGCTTCCATCACTCTGTACATGGTTCAGAATTATTTAAGTTCTGGTCGAATGTGGATAAATTTGCAGTGAAGGTGTCAATTCATCAAATGATACTGCTGTTGAGTCATTGACAGGCACATAAATAAGGCTGAATACTTCGCGAGCTTTCAGATGAATCCATTTTTTAAGCTAGAACACACACACACACACACACACACACACACACAATCGTGTACATGCACCTTTTTGGCTACATTGTGTCAGCTGAATCAGCCTCCTTTATTCCATTCATTTAATACTTCGTCTGCTTCTGTCCAGATTAGGTCCATCTAGATATCCCATCCATCCCCAGGCTGATAATTTTCCTCTGCTCTCTTTCCATTGGGGTTTTGTAATTCTTCAAAACATCCCTTCCACATCTCCTTGATTTCCTGTACAATCTCAACTTCTTTTCCATGTTTATTGGTGATAATGGCAATATCCATCATGTCTCTCTTCTTAGCCTTGACCATTCCATAGAGGACCTTCTTACTCCTCTCACTCTCTTCCTCCAACCTCTTTTGTTCACTCTTCCATTCATTTCATCTTCTCTCGTGTTACCACTCTCTTAGCCACCTTCTTCTTCTAAGCATATTACTTCCTTGTTTCCTCTTTTCTCTCTTGTAACTTTATATGTAATGCAACATTATTATGAGAAGGAAAGTTGCTACTCACCATATAGCAGAGACACTGAGTCGCAGATAGGCACAACAAAAAGACTCTACAATTACAAATGCAACTCACACACACAACAGCAGTCATCTGTTGTTGACGAAAGCCTTAATGGCCCAAAACTTTAATTGTTAGAGTCTTTTTGTTGTGCCAATCTGCGACTCAGTATCTCTGCTATATGGTGAGTAGCAACTTTACTTTTCGTAATATTGTTGCATTCCCTCCTGGATGTTCCATTGTCTGATTTATATGTAATGCTTTGTCCTTCTTTGCAATTGTCTCTCTTATCTGTTATTCCACCAGGATGATTTTTTTTTATTATTGGGTCTTCTGCATACATTTTCTGCAGCTCCCACCATCAGTGTTTTGAACTTTTTCTGTTCTTCCTCTACTGACTTTATTTCATTGCCTGACATGTTGTTCTTTTCAGTTTTCTGAAATTCTTCTTTGCATCTCTCTTCTTTCAATATCTGCACTCGTAGCCTTCTTTCATGTTCTTCTGCCTACTTTTCTTCTTTAATTCCTCTAACTATTTCTATTAAAACACAATGGTTGATATCTAGGTCTTTGAAAGATATTATATTCACATATTGTCACATTTTATGTAGCCCATCGTGGATTTAGTCAACAAGTTATGGCTGTATCATATTACCTTTTAACTTTCCCTCATTTTAAACCAGGTGTATCCAACTGTTAACTTATACCTTTTACAAAAGTTTTTGTCCTTCCTCATTTCTGCTTCCCCACTCTTCCGCTTCCAGTGCTTTCTAATGCTGTTTTCTTTCCTTGCTTGTGTGTGCATTTAGGTCTTTCATTACCATGATCTTACCAGTTGGTTGTCTCTGCATTTCCTCTTCACAGTCCTCTTCCTCTTTAACAGAATTTCCTTGTGGTGCATATACTTCTAGAATTTTCATATCCTTCCCTTTCACTTTTACTCTGGTGTTCATCATCATACCACTTATTCCCTACACCTCTTATTTCAGTGCTCCTCTCATAACTACTGCCACTTCATTTCTTCCTTCTTCCTCATTCCATTCTACTCCACGACAGCCTATATCCATTCCTTATTCCCTTCTCCCTCTTCCCTTCCAAATGGTTTCCGACAATCCTATTTTTCAAGTCCAGGACTTCATCCGCCTTCCCTGTCAGCATCTCAGACCTAGTACCTCAAAGGTACCAAATCTGTGTCCTTGGGAATAGCTAGGTCATGTTCCATTATATGCATTCTTTTCTAGGCTTGTAGCAAGTTTGAAAGTGTTTATTTTATCCACTACTGGCTTGCTAGCCTTTTGAAGCTGGACTTGCTACCAGAGTTTTCTCTCGGCCCTTTTTGGTCCTCAGGATGTATTTTATTTCCCTTCTACCCTTCAGCAGCCAGGAACTGGTGGTAATCATTCCCTTATCCAGCACCAAGGGACTTGCTCTGTAGGGGTAAGGCTTCCCCGAGAGGGGATTGATATACATCATTTCTGGCAGAACAATCCACAGTCCTCCCTCCAATGACTCTCTTCCCTCAGTTGTGCTATTCCCCCATACTATGTGGAAGAACTTGTTGTTGCAGTGTTCGGAAACTGTACGTGCAAACATCAGTCAGAATGAAAGTTTGAGGCAGGCCTGGAGGCTTGCTCACATAGCCTAATGGTTGAAGTGAGTGCTTGCAAAAAGCAAGAAATCCATGTTATAGTCCTGGTCTAGCACAAAGTTTCAGTTGTCACAATAAACCACATTGCAGGATCAGCATTTTGGAACTCTTTTATACTGACACTATTTGGTGTCATTGTGTCTTCATTTATTTAATACCCATTGATTTATTTATTTTATTTATTTATTTATTTATTTTTGTGCATTCTGTTTAGTTTGGGCATGTCTCTGTTAATATCAGTAACTTCCTTCTTCAATAGAATTAATATATGTACCACCCAATACATAGGGCACAGCTGAGGATTACCCCAACAGTATGTAGACAGTAGGTGTAAAAACAAATAAAGCAAGTTTTAAATTTTCATGTGGCTTTCTGCAGGAATGAAAGTTGTGAAGATTGGAGGACCCGTTTACAGAATTGGTGTTGGAGGAGGAGCAGCCAGTTCAGTGGAGGTATGTGCCTGATGCAGACATGCTCGTACTGCTTAACGAGTTACAGCTGTTCACTTTCCTACATTATAAGCCCAATAATCATTATATCTATGTTTCTGAATAAAACTGTGAATGAAATATACACTTTTGAGAGCAATGGGAAATTGAATTAAATTATGACAATATGGAGCTACAGCATGTAGTGCTTCGAGGATTTCCACATAAATTCTAGAACCACTCGGCCTTCTACCGTCTCGAACACACGATATTTTAAATATAAGTAAGAGAGAGCCTATGTACTGCACATCACCTGTCTGTGCGTGCAGGTTTGAAGTTTATCATGAGACGACTATAGACGTGGCGGTCGAACGGCACCAACAAGTGTTTGCTGGTCGCACCATGGAAGCCATAGTGAAAGAACAAGGAGTGTTTATGTATTATGCGCTATTTTATAACTTTGATGATTGTAGTGGGGGAAAAAAGAATAGTTGAGATATTGTTAATTAATGCTCGTTTTGGACTTGGAAAGGACAAGATGTATATTCAGATTCATATTGAAAAAGGACATGCTTATCAAGCCAGCTGTACCTTACATGTAAATCTACTTTGTTTCTACGCTTTGAAGATGTGAAGAGACTTACTTGATAGTATTTGTTTATGTGGAGACTGAGATTTTTAAAAGTTTAATGTTCAAATATACGTTGTTAAGTGAAGAAAAAGAAACTGCATACATCTGCTTATTTTATAAGTAGAAAGAGTCTTGAGAAATTCCTGGTCCTAGCAAATATACTTCGGAGAAGAAGAGAAAAGGAGTTTGCAGCAGCAAGCTAACCAGCAAGGAAAGTTGGTTGACAATCTCAAGTAAGTCATATGGTTAAAGAAGTGCGAGTTTATTCACATACTTCACCACTATAAGTCGTCCAAAGCATTAGAAGCTTCGCAATTAGAGCTGTTTTCTGTGTTGGAGAGGAGCACTTTCACCACCACAACCACTGAATGGGACAGTTCATATAGTCCAGTGACTGAATTGTCAGGTGTCTTTCCCTGCAGGCTTCCCAAGCAAAAATTCACAGGTTGTACATCAGACATTAGTATCATGATCTTTCAGCATCGAACTTGGATGCCATCATTAGGTGATGTGGTCTAATTTGGTGCCTGGAGACTACTGTATCCATGCCTGGCTCTTGTGAGTGTGTGCGCACGTGTGCTTGTGCTGCGTGTTCTAAGTCTGAAGGAGGACTGTGTCCAACAGCTTAGCCTATTTTTAAATGTGCCTGTCTGCCACTCAATGCTGCCTCTGTGTAGCGAGTAGCTACCTATTCTAGGTATCAACTATGAATATTTGTATACCTCACCTGGCGACCCTGATGTGAGGATGGAAAACTCTATGAGTACGTGACGGAAGTACCGGCAGTCCGTGAGTACAGACAATCCATGAGACATGAACAGTGACTGCCCACAATCACCATACATGGATTTGGAGTAGCTTAAGGCACATCTGCAATTTTTAAGTCAGTGTCAGCAACAAAATGCTCAGCTGCACGAGCAGCAAAAACTGGCATGCCAGCAGTAAGAATTCCTCCAGGAGAAAGCAGCTGCACGAGGAGAAGGTCACTGCCTTACGGATGAAATATCGAGCAGCAGCAGTAGGTATCACAGGAGCAATACCGCAGTGGAATTTTACAGCAGCTTCCCCCCCCCCCCCCCCCCCCAATCACACACACACACACAGAGAGGAAGGAACTGGGACACAGAAAATACTCTCAATTGCTGCAGTACCTCCATATGTACTTGAGTACTTGACAAATTTTTGCTCTCCATATGGATATCCCACATGTTAGAACTGCACCACACATTACTGTCAAAGGTACGTAAACTGAAGCCAAATAGGCTTGTAGAAACTGCGGACAGAATTTCAGTGGTTTCTTCTCAATGAGAATTTATCACAAATGGCACATCACATAAGAATGCTATGAAGATATTAATGTCACACCTTAATGAACTCTCATGCCAGTTTGCATTGCTTGGACTACTCCATAAATTACGGAGAAGCCCACCGACGCCCTGAAGGAATAGGGAAATCAACACTCCTCGCAGATCAGGCAGCACATCATTATCAGACATGCCAGTCAGGCTCTTCAACAATTACTGAAGTAGTAAACATGAAATAAATCAGAGGCTGATTAGTAGCAACTTACTTAGATATAAGAATTCAGACATATTAAAACATAGTGTTACATGAACAATGACAATCAATGAAGGTCCTTTACATTCTATTTACAAAGTTTAATATTCGAATAATGTTGGATAATCTACTATTGTATAAAATAATATGTGCCTGTGACTAAAAGGGACTGTAGGTCTCGTAAACTCTTCCTCTATCTGTCTCTCTAATGATTCAATAGGTGGAGCATTCCTATGGAGCACATTTGTTGACTTAAGTAGTGAAATTGGTGTTCATTAGCCAAGTGCCTGGAAAAATGCCTTTTGTAATTTTTTACAACATTATATGAAAAAATGTAGATTCCTACTTACCATAAAGAGGAGAAGTTGAGTTACAGACAGGCATAGACTGCACAACAAAAGATTGCTATACATCTGAGCTTTTGGCCAAAAGGCCTTTTGTAAAGTAGAAAACCAAACACACATGCAGGAATGTGCTGGGGGCGGGACAAGGCTGCTAGGTGCAGTTGGGTGATTTGAGGGGAGAGGGGGCAGCGGAAAAAAAGAGAAGTAGAGAAGGGTTGTGTTGGTGGAATAGAAGGCTGTGTGGCGTCGGAGTGGCAGTAGGGAGGATGTAGGGAGGTGAAGGTCAGGTACTAGTGAAGATTGAGGCCACAATGGTGTGCGATATATTGCAGGAAGTGTTCCCACCTGCGCATTTCAAAAATTCAGTCTGGCAGCAGAGGCCAGAGACGGTCGTCATATGTGTGTGTGTGTGTGTGTGTGTGTGTGTGTGTGTGTGTTTTCTACTTCAGAAGAAAGCCTTTTGGCCAAAAGCTAAAATGCATAACAGCCTTTTTGTTGTAGCTGTCTGCGACTCAATGTCTCTTGTTTGCTTTAGTAATTCCTTCCCTCACAAAAGCATCCACCATTTTGATATGATAGGGCCCAGCCTAAGCGTTAATTACGTTAATATCTCAATGCTTTGTCTCAAGAATATGTATTTCGTTCAACATATTTGCTAGGGGCTTACTTATTTCTTGTAATTGTTGTGATGTTTCAATGTTTGTAATGTATTTTTGCTAAGTTTAGCATTAAAGTTTCGAAAATAGTGACATTCCTTGTTTTATAGAGGCCTTAATAGCCAAGATGTCTGCAGTAGTTTTGTAGATTTCGTAAGGAAAGGCACAGTTTTTTTTATGCTTTGGGGAAAATTGCAGTAGAAGGCATGCCCTATTCCATTTTGGTCTTAGATCCATCCATCAGTACGTATTTGAATACAGTTGGGCCATCTAGACTGTACAAAACTCAGTACTCTACTGCTGGAGTTGTTGCTGCTGAATGTATTATCTTTGTTATATACAGGAGAGTTCTGCCAGCTGACCCCATGGTTAGACTGTTAAACTGGAAGATCATAATCTTGAAAAATAAGCAGTATAAACCAATACAGATGATCATGACTTCAGAGTAATATGGTACT
Source organism: Schistocerca serialis cubense (assembly GCF_023864345.2). Taxonomy (NCBI): domain Eukaryota; kingdom Metazoa; phylum Arthropoda; class Insecta; order Orthoptera; family Acrididae; genus Schistocerca; species Schistocerca serialis. Next base: position 36,466,532 of record NC_064644.1, read on the forward strand.
GGGGTACCTCGTCTTCTGCTTCTATGGTCTAATGTGACTGCCAGTTTCATAGTTATTATTATTTTAATGATGCAAAGAGGTTAAAGCCTGCAGATAATTTATCTGCTCAACATTTCAGATGCTCAGAATGTGGGGTGCTCTCTCTCTCTCTCTCTCTCTCTCTCTCTCTCTCTCTCCAGTCTGCAAGTTCCTAGTTAACTATTGGTTAGTTAGTTAATTAATTAATTACATGTGGAATGAGTAAGTTTACAGATTATATGCATATGATTTGTGTGTGAGCATTGGAATGTAACTATGCTGTTTTGCGACTAAACTAATCACAGAAGTGTGTTACCATCCAAATGATCTGTCACCCTGATGACATCATGCATAGTTTTTAGCTTGTTATTTTCTTGTACAGTCGCCTTTCTTGAATTATCATGATGCAGTGGACCTGCTATACGTTGCATGAACTCTTGCCATGTGACTTCTTCTCCATCTGCAGAAGTTCGAGGGCTGGAAGAGAGCTTAGAAGTGTTCAAGCTACTAAATGACGTAAACATCTTTCTGTAACTCTTCTGCATTTTGTTGTTCCAATACGACAATTACAATTTTGGCTGAACAGATCTAATATTAAACAGTATATCGGAACATCTCCAAACATACCCTTAGAACAGAACAAAATCGAGTGACATTTCTCTCAAGCTTCTTCCACTGGTTTCCCAGGCATTGTCATTGTCAGCAGTGCCTCTTGTTCTCTGCCTTCCAAAACACCACCAAGCCGCGACACAAAAAGATAAGCAACACCTTCACAGCAGGCAGAGAAGTTCAGTTGCAGTCACGCCTTGGTGACGTTCTGTGCTTGCACATCTCACTCCAACTCTATACTCCCATCAAAACAGCCGGCGCACAGTGGAGAGTTCTGTACATACTAACTACCTAGACAATGTTTTTACATGGCTGTCTTTCATCCAATTGCGAGAAACAGGTTGAACATGTTGGAAAAGATTTGTTTGCCATGTGGCAGACATTTTATTTTATGTTATTGAACAAATGAGCAAAGAATTTTGTGCATGCCTGTTCAGTAATGAGTAATAACAGGGTGTATACGACCCGGGAGATCCGGGAAAAACCCGGGAATTTTTCATTGTTTTAGTTTTCAGTTAAATTTTTATAATTTTGATTAGTAAGAACCGATGCTCTAACAAAGGATATTACTGTATCCCGCTCCTGCAAAATAATACTTCAACAATAGAACATGAACGAGAGATAAAAACGAAAATAACTTAAAATGCAAAGGAAATGCGCCATATACAACAACGACAAACCGTGCTCATGCAAGCGTCTGCCGATAGCAACGTGTGTCAAAGGCTTTAAGAAGACTGCAATGCTTCATAACAACAAATTGCCTCCGTTGAGTGTGGAGTCACAACTGTTTACATTTGATTTGTTTTAGCAGTTACGAGCAGGCTCATGCGCATGCGCAGTTGAGTCGCATTTGAGTAGTAGATTCTCGCGCTTTTGGCTACAGGAATGTGGCTGTTGGTTGTGCAAGCAATCGCAGCAAAGGGGGCGCCAAATTTATATTATTGAGAAAAAAAAACTTGTTTCACAAATCGCCTAGCATGCAGAACACGTTTGTCTATCGATTATTCATATTATTTTAAAACGCTTCCCTTTTGGGTTTTGAACATTTTTGAACACATTTTAAGTTGATTTCTGAATGAATCATAAGTTGATTTTTTAGTGTGTGCGTAGTGTATGTGATGTCTCTGTCAGGAGAATCCTCGTCACATCTAGCAGTAAACTTTCCGGAGACAAAATGGAAGGGGGCTGTACGAGCTGAGCGGAGTAAAACCGAACGGATGAATGCCAGTCGCTGTCTGATTATGTGGTTGATTGGGTTTGCGAATGATCAGCGTTGTTATAATTACTAGCAAAATCCATAGATTCAGACTACCAGAATGGAAATAAATGACTGACAGGAATAACAGATGAGAAAGATGTATGCAAGAAAATGAAATTTTGGCAGAAAATTTTTGGCCAGATCGCTACACTGGTAAGGACCAGTTGTACAGTCCCCGGCTAGCAGCCGCTTAAATTCTATTCTGGAAGTAATGCGGAAAACGTGTTCTACGAATACGTAATAATGCCTAACCGGAAACTAATCGCGGGATAGCTAAACCTGTGATTCTGGCAGGGTTAGTGTAGTTACTCGACGAACAAATTTTGACAATGGCAGGTATAGCTACAGAATTGGTGATGACAAGATTGTTTGTTAGGACGAGGAAGGAAAAGAAATGGGGACATCACACAAATTATCGAAGAATAAGACGATTCCGAATTTATATAAAAATTTCGTAATACTACTTTGCGATCTCATGCTTGAGAAACTGGTGCGTATGAATGAAATGTGAAACTATTTCCTAACATAAAGCTTTTTGCTTGTAGTAGGCCTAATAGGCGTTTGATATTGGTAGTTCGTGAATTATATTCTGTCGTGTTATAAAAATGGCCATTTGTGCCAAAACAGTCTCGTTTATTTGTTGTGTGTTACAAAATTGCTGCAATATTAGAAAGGCCTATTTTAAAAATAAACTCTTTGATGACGAGCCAGTTAGAAGAATTTCAAACCCTGAAGATCAGACATATATGTCCTTATTAAAAATTTTACTGTCACATTTGTGTGATATATCTTAAAGTGTAACACGCGCAAAAAAGACCAACATTATATGTGAAAGCTTAATTTCTCTTGCAGCTTATTAACCTTAGAGACCAATATTATATGTGAACGCTTTGCTTTTCATGTAGCAACACTATGTATATTAATTTAAACTATTAACTTTCACCAGCCGTTGTGGCTGAGCGGTTCTAGGCACTTCAGTCTGGAACCGCGCGACCGCTACGGTCGCAGGTTTGAATCCTGCCTCGGGCACGGATGTGTGTGATGTCCTTAGGTTAGTTAGGTTTGAAGTAGTTCTAAGTTCTAGGGGACTGATGACCTCAGTCCCACAGTGCTCAGAGCCATTTGAACCATTTTGAATATTAACTTTCCCTGTTTGTGTGTTCGTGCTACTTGACAGTGATGTTGCTGTTGGCTGACTACATCATGTCTCCTATGCTCTGAATATCTGCTGTCATCGACTGGCGATATCACGTGATATGAGCTATGACTGGCTTACAAAAGCGCTTCGCAATCTCGATTTCAATTATTTGGAAAGTAACATGCGGTGTTTGGTGGAATTCCAATGTATACTTTCGTAATACGAAAATACACAGCGTACATGTTGCTGCACATGAAATATATTTCCAAAATGTGTCTTTTTCCCTGAGTTTTGTTTTCTAAAGTGCTGGGAAATTCTACGTCCGTGTATAAAACCATAACCATTCAAAGGATTCATAAGGGAAAATACACTGTCACTTAACAGGGAAAAAGCATGTTTTCACCCAGGAGAAAGTGTATTTTTAACCAGGAAATCCGGGAAAAATCCGGGAATGTTTTTTCCTTGTCCACATATACACCCTGAATAATATATATATATATATATATATATATATATATATATATATATATATATATATATATATATATATATATATATATATATATAATAGAGGGAAACATTCCACGTAGGAAATATATATCTAAAAACAAAGATGATGTGACTTACCAAATGAAAGTGCTGGCAGGTCGACATGTGTTTGTTTGTGTGTCTGTCGACCTGCCAGCACTTTCATTTGGTAAGTCACATCATCTTTGTTTTTAGATATATATATATATATATATATATATATATATTTTCTTATGGTAGTGTAGCTGTCAACATAACTATTCTGTTCAAATTGTGATAGACTGTTTATAACTAATTTCATTAGCAGATATAACATAGTGAAAAGGTGATTAAAATGTCCAATTATTTCAAGGGACATTTACAAGGTGGTTCTGGGCTAAAACCACATACCGTTCTAGCTGCTACTTTCTTTCTGAGCAAGGAATTTCTCCAGAAAATTATACCATACACCATTAATGAGAAATGTGCAGAATATGTAAAGATGCTGATTTGTGAACTTAACTCTGTGGTATTTGCATGAAAATGACTGTATTTGCCCAGGTACAAGGAGACAACAAATCGGAGCTGGACTTTGGTGCAGTTCAGAGAGGAGATGCTGAAATGGAGCAGAAGCTGCACAGGTTCATACGAGCGTGTCTGGAGATGGGCAGTAAGAATCCCATCTGCAGCATACATGACCAGGGTGCCGGAGGAAATGGTTTGTGTGTATTTACATCCTGTACTGCCTTGAGAATTATAGATCTCACCAAAGCCAGCTGTCACATGCTTAGCGTATGACATAGCAAATCACATATGATCATACACATTAAATACAAATACTATTTAAAAAATAAGGCATGAAAACTCCTATAGGGGGAAACAGATCTCTAATCTAACAATGGAAAATCCAGGGTGGAATATCAATAGTTATGACAAGAATAGATTGCTACTCACTGTCAAGATGACACAGCAGATAAGCACTGTGAAAAGGCTGTTAAACACTCAGCATTCAGCCAAAGCCTTTTTTAGGAAAGAGAGGAAAATGTGCACACAGGCAGGAACACCTCACACACATTTGTGACCACTATCTCCAGCCTTTTGACCAGACTGCATGCATTGGGTAGAACAGGCCTTCCCAACGTGTGGTCCGCGGACCCCTTAGGGGTCCACCGGCTCTTTCTAGGGGGTCAGTGGCCACCTTTCACCAAATCGTGTAAAATAATGAGTAAATTTATTAAATGAAAATGTGAAAATCAAATTCATCACTTTGTGTGTGTGTGTGTGTGTGTGTGTGTGTGTGTGTGTGTGTGTATATATAAAACGTGTACTTTTACTTCAGGTCGTATCCCCAAGCAGCCTTTCCAGTTCCTAAGTGAGAACGTATACACAGTTTAGTGCCAGAAAATGCGGCTTCTCTGATCGACTGTTTCGCAAAAATACGGAGGTCGTTTGTGCGCCGGCTCACGGCACTAGATGCGCTGAAACCTTTTACACATGCGCGGAGCGAGTTTTGTCGACCAATCACAGCGCTCGCTGCTACGTATGCGGCCCCAGGCACCATTAAATGTTAAACTTGCTTTGTCAGTGCACTACCTATTTCATAAGTCGATTTTTGATCAGTTTATTACTTCTAACATGGATCGGTGGCTGAAGTCAGGATCATTGAAGAAGGGTGCAGTTTTTCCATCTCCTTCACAACAAGGGAAGTTTCCAGTTGAAATGAATGAGGAGGGAGGATGACCAAATGAAGACTTTACATACATTTGAAAAATTTTATTCGGATTTCACGAAAAACCACACACACACACACACACACACACACACACACACACACACACACGACTGTTACGAAATATGCATGCTCCTTACACAACAGTGGAAGTGAGCAGACCATAAGCGGCAGTTTGTCAACAGCGAACAGTTTGGACGTGACGTTGATTGCTCTTGGAGGAAGGCAGCTCCATCGTGTGAAATTTCAATTACCAAGTAATTTTAATCAGGCTACAGTGTGTTGAACAAAGGGAGTAAATCCAGTAGTAAGTGTCTGGATACAGTGGGAATTCAAATTGGATCGTTAATTTCAATTTTTGTCATTCATCTCTAAACCAAAGACTATTGATACTTCTGGGGGGGGGGGGGGGGGCATTGGGAACATGGCACTTGCATTAAGAAGCTTTCAGTTCCCATGGGTTTTGCTCTGGAACTTAAAGAGTTACTGTGCTCTTGACTGACTAGGGGTCCGCCATGGATTTTCGACTGAAGAAGGGGTCTGCCAGCTGAAAAGGTTGGGAAGCACTGGGGTAGAACATGGTCTGCATCGGGGCAGAGAGTATTTCTGTCTGGCAGAGCTTGCAGGGACAAAAACAGCATCAGGAGTGGGGGGATGAAGTGGCAGGAGAGGTAGAGTGTGAAAGGAATCGAGCAAAGAGGGGAAAATACCAATGTGTGCATTGGCAGAGGGCAGAGCACAATGAAGATGAGGGGGTATGAATAGGGAGGAGGTTAGAGAACAGAGTGGGTGGAGGGTTTGGGGATAGAAGTTATTGTAGGTTGAGGTCGAGATAATTTCGGGAGCAGAGAATGTGTTGTAAGGATAACTCCCATCTCTGCAGTAATCATTAAAATCAAGCATGTTATGTTCAGCTGCATATTGTGCTACAAGATGGTCAACTTGGTCTTGGCCACAGTTTGGTGGTGGCCATTGCAGCTGAGTGGTAGTCATACGAATATAAAAAGCTGGGCAGTGACTGCAGCAGATCTGGTACTTAACGTGTCCGCTTTCACAAGTGACCTGGCCACTGAGTGGGTAGGATACGCCTGTGAGAGAACTGGAATAGGAAGTGCTGGGTGGGTGGATGGATTGATCAGGTCTTGCACCTGGTTCTTCTACAGGGATATGATCACTGTGGCAAGGGGTTTGATTTGGAAATGGCATAGGGATGGGATGGGATGCTGTGGAGGTTGGGTGGATGACAAATCACCTCTTTAGGAGTGGTGGGAAGGATCTTGGGTAGGATGTCCCTTATTTCAAGGCATGATGATAGACAATCAAAGCCCTGATGAAAGATGTGGTTTCATTGTTCCAGTCTAGGGTGATGTTGGGTAACAAAGGCGGTGCTCATTTGTAGCTGATTATTGGGGGGCGGTTGGAGGATTGAGGGTTTATGGGGATATGGCACAGGAAATATTTTTAGCGGACTAGGTCTGGGGCATAGTGTCTATCTGTGAACGCCTTTGTAAGACCTTCAGTATACTGGCCAAGGACGTTCTTAGTCACTGCAGGTGCACCATCCTCAGTTGGCCCGACTGTATGGGAGGTGTTTTCTCTCTCTCTCTCTCTCTCTCTCTCTCTCTCTCTGTGTGTGTGTGTGTGTGTGTGTGTGTGTGTGTGTGTGTGTGTGTGTGTGTGTGTCTTTCTGAAGAAGGCTTCGGCTGGAAGCTCATATGTAACAGTCTTTTCTTCATGCTTCCCTGCAACTCAATGAGTCATGTTTACAGTGAATAGCAATCTATTCTTTTCAAAATATTGTTAATATTCCAAGCTGGACTTCCAATTGTTTGTTTTTACTTTGACATAAGCTATTTCTCTCTCACTAATGCTAGATAGCTGCTTTTTATCTCCCAATAGTTGCTTAATATCAATTAAATTAGAATTTTCCAAGATAGTACGTACCTACATCTGCAAGCACTGAATAATAGTACATTACTACTACATGTCATATGACTGTACAATGAGCACTGTTACTTGACATATACTCTGGTGTGCAAATCTGAGGACAAAAGTAACTTTCATGTGATGAATTACTGCCAAGTAATGTAGCTCAGTGAAACTCGGAACATAGATAGAAAGAACTGCTACAGTATAGAACAGGAGGTAACTGAGAAAAATACGCAATGAGATGAACAGAAATGACACTTTCATTCAAAACTATAATTAAACTGATGTCATCTTGACTTACGATGGTTCCAAGGGCATTACAAAAGAACTGTACAAAGGTAACTGCTTACAGTCATCAGATATTTACAGTAAAACATCTTGAGCCTTCAGCAGTACAAGTGCAACCTTATTTCTCATTACAGGCATCATTACTGAAGGAAATGTCATTTTGCTTTTTCAATGTACATCTTTCCCTCACCCCCCCCCCCCCCCCTTTTTCCAGTTACGATGCTTGTAATAAGTGAAACCAATTGAGAAATGGAGTCGGATATGCACACGTTAAGGATCAGGCTGCATTAATTCAAACATTACAAAAGGCAGGGCATGATTCTTAATTGGGATAGGGTGTGTGACAACCAAGGACGCTAGTGCGTGCTCTACCATGTGTTCCCATGCTGACCACAAAGTTGCTAAGGAGTTCTTTCAATAGGATGTTCCATACCTCCACCGGTGTAGTTGACAACTGCTAGATAGTCATTGGTGCATGTGGACATGCTGCAGCATGTCTCCCCAAAGCATTCAAACTGTGCTCAAAGGGACATAAGTTGGGAGAATGGGTGGGCCAGTCCATTCGCCAAATATTCTCTTGCTCACCTACACTGTTCAATGCGATCGTGCATTGTCATCCATAAAAATGAAATCAGGGCCAAGAGCACCCATAAAGAGATGCACTTGTGGAAGGAGTACACTGTCACAATAGCACTGACTGATGAGTGTATCATGTTCAAAGATTTGGAGGTCAGTACACATATGCAACATTATGCCTCCACGCACCATAACACGTGGACTACATAAACGATGAGTTTTGGCAACATTTTTGGTTATATTATGTGTTCCCACATCTTGACATATGCAAGTTAATTCAGCATTGTTGCATGTGATCGTTGTGGTGGTCCAGGTGTTATGGTATGGGGAGGCATAAAGTTGCGTGGGCATTCTGCCCTCTAAATCTTGGAACATAGTACAATGACCAGCCAGTGTTATTGTGACACTGTACGCCTTTTGAGGGGTGCATTCAGCCCTGACTTCATTTTTATGGATGACAATGTGTGATCGCATCAAAAGGCGCAGATGGAGGAGCTCTAGGAATGAGAAGATAATTGGTGAATGGATTGCTTGCCTGTTTTCCCTACTTAAATCCCATTGTGCATACATGGGAAGTGATTGGGAAATGTATTCCAGCAAGGACCGTACAGCAGTTGTTAGGTGTGTTGGTGGATGAATGGAATGTCCTACCACAAGAATTCCTTACAAGCCTTGTGGCCTGCATAGGAGCATGTTGCAGAATATGCATTGCCATCCGTGGTGATCACACACCATGCCCGTCCTTTTGTACTGTACAGGAGACCATCATAAATCACAATGACTTCAGTGTAATTATTGTGTTTGAATAAAACTGTGATTACTGTTCTCCTCTTTGTTTATTTCTTTCAGTTACCTTTTGTACTATATTGTAGCAGCTCTTTCTAGGTACTGTCCAAGTTTCACTGAGCTATCTTACTTGGCAGTGACACATGCTTATCTTATTTTTGTCCTCAAGTTCTGCACACCAGTGCAGAAATTTTTAATCCTTGAATCTAGATGATCAGGTAATTTGTAGGAGGATAACTAATGAAATATGTTTTTAATTTTGAATAGATCATTTTTCAATTTCTTGTTTTATGTTGGATGGAATGTTGTTGAACACCTTTTTGCCATATTACATAACAGCACAGTGAACCTTAAATAAATAGGCAAATATTTACATGAAAACTATTTTTGCAGTTTCTGTTGTTACTGTGCAAATCACAGTTCAGGTGAAACTCGTTTTTCATTATCATCAATGAAAACCATTTCTACATCTACATCTACATTTATACTCCGCAAGCCACCTGACGGTGTGTGGCGGAGGGTGCCTTGAGTACCTATATCGGTTCTCCCTTCTATTCCAGTCTCGTATTGTTCGTGGAAAGAAAGATTGTCGGTATGCCTCTGTGTGGGCTCTAATCTCTCTGATTTTATCCTCATCCTATATACATAGGAGGGAGCAATATACTACTTGTTCTCGAAACTTCAACAAAGCCCATATCGAGCTACTGAGCGTCTCTCTGCCAGAGTCTTCCACTGGAGTCTATCTATCGTCTCCTTAACACTTTCATGATTACTAAATGATCCTGTAACGAAGTGCGCTGCTCTCCGTTGTATCTTCTCTATCTCGCCTATCAACCCTATCTGGTATGGGTCCCACACCGGTGAGCAGTTTTCAAGAAGTGGGAGAACAAGTGTACTGTAACCTACTTCCTTTATTTTCGGAGTGCATTTCCTTAGGATTCTGCAGTGAATCTCAGTCTGGCATCTGCTTTACCGCCGATTAATTTTATATGGTCATTCCATTTTAGATCACTCCTAATGCCTATTCCAGATAATATATGGAATTAACTGCTTCCAGTTGCTGACCTGCTATATTGTAGCTAAATGATAAAGGTTCTTTCTTTCTATGTATTCACACCACATTACACTTGTCTACATTGAGATTCAATTGCCACTCCCTGCACCATGCGTCAATTCGTTGCAGATCCTCCTGCATTTCAGTACAATTTTCCATTGTTACAACCTCTCGATATACAACAGCATCATCCGCAAAAAGCCTCGGTGAACTTCTGATGTTATCCACAAGGTCATTTATGTATATTGTGAATAGCAACGGTCCTACGACACTCCCCTGCAGCACACCTGAAATCACTCTTACTTCGGAAGACTTCTCTCCATTGAGAATGACATGCTGCATTCTGTTATCTAGGAACTCTTCAATCCAATCTCACAATTGGTCTGATAGTCCATATGCTCTTTGTTCATTAAACGACTGTGGGGAACTGTATCAAACGCCATGAGGAAGTCAAGAAACACAGCATCTACCTGGGAACCAATGTCTATTGCCCTCTGAGTCTCGTGGACAAATAGCGCGAGCTGAGTTACACACGATCGTCTTTTTCGAAACCCATGCTGATTCCTACAGAGTAGATTTCTAGTCTCCAGAAAAGTCATTATACTCGAACGTAATACGTGTTCCAAAATTCTACAGCTGATCGACATTAGAGATATAGGTCTGTAGTTGTGCACATCTGTTCGATGTCCCTTCTTGAAAACGGGGATGACCTGTGCCCTTTTCCAATCTTTTGGAATGCCACGCTCTTCTAGAGACCTTCGGTACACCGCTGCAAGAAGGGGCAAGTTCCTTCGCATACTCTGTGTAAAGTTGAACTGGTATCCCATCAGGTCCAGCGGCCTTTCCTCTTTTGAGCGATTTTAATTATTTTTCTATCCCTTTGTCATCTATTTCGATATCTGCCATTCTGTCATCTGTGCGACAATCTAGAGAAGGAACTACAGTGCAGTCTTCCTCTGTGAAACAGCTTTGGAAAAAGACATTTAGTATTTTGGCTTTTAGTCTGTCATCCTCTGTTTCAGTACCATTTTGGTCACGGAGTGTCTGGACATTTTGTTTTGATCCACCTACCGCTTTGACATAAGACCAAAATTTCTTAGAATTTTCTGCCAAGTCAGTACATAGAACTTTACTTTCGAATTCATTGAACGCCTATCACATAGCCCTCCTCAACTACATTTCGCTTCGTGTAATTTTTGTTTGTCTGCAAGGCTTTGGCTATGTTTATGTTTGCTGTGAAGTTCGCTTTGCTTCCGCAGCAGTTTTATAACTCGTTTGTTGTACCACGGTGGCTCTTTTCCATCTCTTGCGGTCTTGCTTGGGACATACTCATCTAATGTATATTGTACTATGGTTTTGAACTTTGTCCACGGAACTTACACTATCTGTACTTGAGATAAAACTTTTGTGTTGAGCCGTCAATACTCTGAAATCTGCTTTTTGTCACTTTTGCTAAACAGAAAAATCTTCCTATCTTTTTAAATATTTCTATTTACAGCTGAAATCATTGATGCAGTAACCGCTTTATGATCGCTGATTCTCTGTTCTGCGTTAACTGTTTCAAATAGTTTGGGTCTGTTTGTCACCAGAAGGTCTAATATGTTATCACCTCGAGTCAGTTCTCTGTTTAACTGCTCGAGGTAGTTTTCAGATAATTAAGGAATAAGTGTAATGGGAACTAACTGGAAAAATCCAGAGATCCTTTAGAAGGCATCTGTGGCATCCATAGTTATCTACTCTACATGATATTCTTATTGCCCACTCCTGCTGAGTGAACAGTTTATTTACTTTGGATGCACTCCCCAGAATATAATTGTGTCAGACAACAATGAGTGAAAGTGTGTAAGATAAGCCAACACTCTTGTCTTTATGTCAACGCACTGCTCATGCTCCAAAGGCAGAATGTGATTAGCCGAACTTCTTGTTTAGTTTATCTACGTATTGACTCATTTAACTTGTTATCCACCTTGAACCTTTGGCAAGTACTTCAGCAATGTCTGCTGTAACACATGCTGCATTTGTCATCTGCACTGTTCTGTGACAATAACACATTGATCTGTGCACATAGTAGCTTGACCTTTGTTGTGCGGTCATCATAATTGGCACACACTGCAAATGTCTGTGGTGGTGTGGCAATGTTGCAATGTGCTGCAGTTACATTAACCTGCGCTGGAACGTGGCTTCTTGTACACCATCTGCCAGTCCCCTTACTGCGTCCAACAACATGTTTTTCTGAGTTGATCACCTTAGCTTGCAGTGGCAACCTGCTGGTCCACAGCATGCGCAGTAGATTGTCTGGAACCATGTTAGTATCCACCTTAGTGCTCTAAATACTGTGAGTGTTTCCGGTATCATATGACTTCTTGCATGAGCATCTGGTGTATCCGGTCCTCTTGGGAGGCTACAACTTGTCGTATCAGCTCAGATGTCAGCGTAGTGTAGGATTCGTCCTGATGGCGCGTTGATAACGTCCTGCACTGTGGCTGCATAGTGATGGTGTAATTGGCTCACCATGAGCGCGAGTTTTGTCATGTCTGTAGTAATTCATACGTAATTGAAGCTTGAAGCTTGCTTCTAACTATAGAATCGGTTTATGAGGCCAGAACGGAGATAGGCGGACAGCCAGAGAAGAAATGTTTGGTTCTTCTGACATCTCACTGTATTGTTAAAGGAATGAACTTGTTGTGTGTTTATTTTCCACTCCAGACCACATCAGGGTCACCACTTATCAGTTAACTTGGTTGACTGAATTTTGCCTTTATAATTATTACAAAACAAAACCAAAGAATAGCACAGCTGCACCGAGGCACAACACAGTGCTCCTGGCAGTTGTGTGCATAATAGGGACGGTGCAGTATTAACTTCTGCGCTGTCCCTATTATGCACCAACACGGAACATAATCGTGCCCTCATCTTCCATGAAACAGCAGATCGTGGTGCTAGCAGATGTCACTGAAGTAGTCGCTTAAAACCTAAGAAATGTTACGTTGTGTGTTTCATTTTGTGTGTGACCATTATTGTCTACTTCTGGTGCTTAAAGGCCATTATTGCTAATAAAGATACCAGTTTTTGTGGAACAAACTTGGGTAGACTTTTATGCCCAGCCACCTAGATGATCATCACAGCTCAGTTCTGCAAGACCAGTGGTGTATTGTCGCATGCCAAGTTTATATTCCATAAACCTGTAACCATTACGTAATCCTATAAACCAAGTAAAATAATTAATGATATGCTATCTTTAGTGTAACAATGTATTTACAGTATCTAGGTAACATATTTTTTTGCAAATCTCTTTGACAGGCTGTTTTTTTTTTTTTTTTTAGAAAATCTATGTAAGAGATCATTTTTAGTTTGTCTCAAATAATTGATCACTGTTTTATGTTAACTTCCATCCTTGGTATATAACTGTTGCTTGCAAAAAATTGACTTTCATTAAAATATTGAACTATTTCATTCACAATATTGGTGCTGCAATCCATGATTCATCATAGGTTTTGTGTTTGTAAAAAGAAAAGGATGTCTGCTTATACGACTAATTTAGAACAAGAGAACAGCCTTTAACATCATTTTCAAACACAAGGAAATGGAGTGGCCATAGTACAAAACATTGAGACACGCGATATCTACAGTTAATGGCTTCTCTGCTATATGTGGTGGAGAAAAACAACCTGACAATAAGGTCAGGACAGGGCAGGAGATATCAAATCAAGCAATAATTTTCCTGGTAATTCGGTCGGAAATGCATTGTTGCGGAGCTGCAGCCATAAAATGACAGCTAGTGAGGATTGAGGATGCAGAAGTTTTTTTTCTTGCCTCAGTTGATAGGTGTTACACTAAAGAGTACAGATGCTGTTAATTTAACTGAAGATAATGGCTTGAACTGTACAGTGAGACAGGAGAACTTTATGAAACTTTCTATGATAGATGTGAATTTTCTGTGATAATACTCAACTGCTAAATAAGCTATGCAAAAAGTCCTGTAAGGCTATTATTGCTCAGTCAGACAAAACCTTATAGTTGGACCTACACAGACTTGTTTGCTTATCAGATGAACTTCCACACACTTGGCACTGACTGACTATCTTTTTATAGTCCTACCTCTGAACTGTAGTTACCTGCAAAACTTTACTTGACTCAACATCCTCTGTCTTGTTGTAACCTTATCATTGTGCTATTTTTCTCCACCATGTATATAAATCTTGCAGCTCTTAGAACTACAAACTGTTTCCTGTTTGCTTGGTAAGATTTTATCATGCCATCTGATGTACCGGTGAACTAAAATGAACTAATGTCTTACATGTATTTGCTAACTGAGAGCAAAAAAAAAATGTAGTTCATTGTTGCAGGCAACGTGTTGAAGGAACTTGTTGAACCTAACGGCGCTGTGATTTTCACTCGCTGCTTCCAGCTTGGTGATCCTACTATTAGTACACTGGAGTTGTGGGGTGCTGAATACCAGGAGAATGATGCATTTTTATGTCGTCCAGAAGATGTGCCGTTAACGCAGCAGATAGCTAACCGAGAGAGGTGCCCCATCAACTTTGTTGGTACTGTTCTTGACAATGGAAAGGTGGGATTTTATACTTATTTCTCATCCAGAATAAATGTTTTAATTAACTAAGATACCTTTCTTGGAATACCGGAAGAGTACAAGTAAGCACAGATACACTCTCCAAAGCCAAACAGCTGCAAATGAAAATATCGAAACTTCAACCAATGTACGGAAATATCTCTAGTTTTATGCAGTTTCAAAGAAACTTTTGTCTCATGTCAGTTTAATGTCCAGAGTACTTCTTTCCTTATTCATATAAAAATAAATAATTATGACTGTGTTTTGAATTAATGTATACACAACATACTAATTTATCACGCAAGTATGATATTTCACGGGAATGTATATACAAATTCTACCTTTAGTGTCTTTACTTCAGGTTATGCATAATGACATGTGTTGATCCATATGATGAGGCTCAGTTTTTTTTTTACAGAAGTTACAGGTACACCATTGTGTGGTTTCTTGTGTGTGCTGTTAAACAAAAACAATGTTGAGTAGAGCACATATTCAGCAAACTAGCAGGCTCTTCACAATTGTGCAAATAAATCTGTTGTTCCTCCAGTAAATTGACCTTTTTGTGCTGTGATGGATACTAGGGATTTTGTGTGTTTTCCGATCTGCAAATATGTAGCTATTGATTGATTCTAAATGCATCAAAATGTTGGAGAAAGTCTTCTTCAAAAATTATTCTTGTCTGTCCTGTATAATATGCAGAACAATTTTCAAATCTGACTTAAGTGTCCGCCATTATTTCATTTTTTTTACATGTGTATGCTCATGTGTATTAGCGAAGGATTCTAAGCCAGTGAAAAACTTCAACACCTAATACAATACCTTGTAATTATTAGAGCTCACCCCTTGTTTCAAACTAGGTTATGTTGTCATAATGGTAAGAAATACCTCTATAATGGATTTTTATTGCAATTTTTATATATGCACTATAGATCATGTAAAAAGGACACATCTAAATGTCATGAAAACCTGAACATCTATTGGTCGTTCCACCATATACAAAATGTCATCATGCATATTTAAAATATAGTTATTTTGTGTCTACAGGCAGAATTTATACTGGGTGTGTCTCTGAAGCGTTGTAATGCATATTTTCTCTGGTGTTTCAACAGATATTTGCAATTTCATTTTTGCTATGTGTAGCTGAGTCAGCCCTAACGCATACTGCTCACCATTCATCCTTTCATACGTTCCTGTGTGTTGCACTGCACCCCGTGTCAATGGATAATGTCCTCACTGGAGCACTTGAATCAGTCCGTAACTACCTAATTCTTCAAAATAGATATTTGGCTTTTCAGTTTCCTCTTATGCTCCCAAAACTTTTTCATTCTTTGTGACCTGGCTGCCCTTTGCTCATTATTTATGGTGTATTTATGTTTTCATTTTAATTCCCCCCTGCGGGTTCGGGGGTTAGAATAGGCCCGCGGTATTCCTGCCTGTCGTAAGAGGCGACTACAAGGAGTCTCAAACGTTTCGGCCTTATGTGATGGTCCCCTCTCGGGTTTGACCTCCATCTATCTAAATTATTCCGAAGAGCGAGCCAATTGGGGAAGGGCACCTTACATGGTGCACTGTATCCTTCGTGCAATTAGACCTATAGCCGTCTTTCTCGTCGTTGCAATCGTGTCCCGCTCGTTTTCGATCTCTTGGGCGATTACCACGCTGCACTCTGCAGTGTTTCTTTTAACTGTGACGACGACCTTGGCCATTTTTGCACCTAAGATCCAGCACGGTAGCCAGTCCGTTGTGGTGGGGTCGCCATGTACCCTCTTGGTTGTAGCCCCCTGACAACACAGGGATCGCTCTACTGATGCCTGCGCCGTTCACTCCCCACGTATGCCAAGGAGTAGATGCCCATCTCCCTGGGGCATCAGGACTCCCGGCAATGGCCATCCTGCCAGGTGGCCTTTGCTGTGGCTGGGTGGCGCCCGTGGGGAGGGCCCTTGGTCGGAGTAGGTGGCATCAGGGCGGATGACCCGCAATGAAGCGTGGTACATCATCTGTCGCTGGCGGCCAGCCGTCAGCAGTCTCTAAGCGTTCGAGAGCCCATTTTAAAGGTAACGTTTATGACCCCAAATCGTTCCCCTCCCTCGCCACACCATGGGAGGAACGACAGGCATTGCGTGACACTGAGACGTATTCGCCCAGATATCTTGTCTGTACCAGAGCTGATGGGGAATCCTTTATCTCCGTGAAGCCTCAGTTCTTTTTAGAGCATTTAGAGGACAAGTTTGGGGAGGTGGAGGGCTTGTCCAAGACGCGGTCCGGATCGGTGTTGATAAAAACGGCATCCTCCGCCCAGTCGCGGGCCTTGCTCGCTTGTACTAAGCTGGGGGATGTCTCCGTCACTATCACGCCCCATAAAAGTCTGAACATGGTCCAGGGCATTATCTTTCACAGGGATCTGCTTTTACAGTCCGACGACGAGCTGCGCGCCAACTTGGAGCGCCGAGGTGTCCATTTCGTCCGCCGCGTCCACCGGGGTCCGAGGGATCGTCAAGTTGCCACCGGTGCCTTCATCTTGGCCTTCGAGGGTGACACGTTACCTGAGAAGGTCAAGGTGATGGTGTACCGTTGTGATGTCAAGCCGTATATCCCTCCCCCGATGCGGTGCTTCAAGTGTTGGAAGTTCGGCCACATGTCTTCACGCTGTGCTTCCGACCTTGTCTGTCGCGATTGCGGTCGACCTTCCCATCCTGATCATCCCTGTGCGCCGCCTCCAATCTGTGTGAACTGTGGTGCGCACCATCCGCCTTGCTCGCCAGACTGTCCGATCCTGCAGAAGGAGCGGAAAATCATGGAAATAAAGACTATCGACCGCCTGACGTACACTGAGGCGAAGCGGAAATATGATCGGCTTCATCCGGTGCGCATGCCAGTTTCTTATGCCGCCACTGTCACTCCTTCTCCACTTCCATCCGCTCTGGTCACCTCTCAGAGTCGAAGTCCCACAACTGCCCCCTTGATGGTGGGGGGCACTAAACCTCCTGTTGCTCCTGCTCCATCTACTTCAGGAGCAACACCCCCCCAACCATCGGGGACATCAGTCCCCCCTTCCCAGCCGGAGAAGCGTAAGACTTCTTCGGCTCCTCTCGTAAGGAAGGGGTCCCTTGGGGACCTTCCTTCGCACGCTCCAACCGGTTCCAAAACCGACGGCCGCAAGTGGCTCAAACAACCGCCAGTCCCTGGTCGTCGGGACACACGATCATCGTCTGTCCCTGAGACTGACCCAGTGACGCCCTCCCAGCCTGAACCACCAAAGGCACAGCGCGCGAAGCAGCAGAAGAAGAAACTCCCCAAGGCTACCGACGTTGCGGTGGCACCCATTCCACCGCTTCCTACAAGCTCTGCGTCTGAGGATGAGGTGGAGATTCTGGCGTCCGCTGAGGACACGGATCTCGCCAGTCCCTCGGATGCAGTCGATGGCTGTTGTCCAGGTGGTGATTCCATAGCAGCAGGGGCCCCGGAGGCGTAATCTGCCTCCCCAGTCCCTTCACGCCTTTCCCATCCATGGCTAATAACATCCTCCAGTGGAACTGCAGCGGTTTCTTCCACCATCTAGCTGAGCTCCGCCACCTTATCAGCCGTCATCCTTTCCTTTGCATTGCTCTGCAGGAAACTTGGTTTCCAGCAATGCGAACCCCCGCCCTCCGTGGCTATCGGGGTTATTTTAAGAACCGGGCAGCTTATGCAAGGGTGTCTGGTGGCGTCTGCATATATGTCCTGAACTCTCTTCACAGCGAATTTGTGCCTCTACAAACAGCTTTAGAGGCTGTCGCTGTTCGGGTGTGGACGCCCCAGGCCATTACCGTCTGCAGTATTTACCTTCCACCTGATGGTACTGTCGCGCAGCATGTCCTGGCTGCTCTGATAGCACAACTGCCGCCACCTTTTTTACTGCTGGGCGATTTCAATGCCCACAACCCTCTATGGGGTGGGACCGTCTCCGATGATCGTGGTCGGGCCGTGGAGCATGTGTTGGCTCAGCTCGACCTTAGCCTCTTAAACACCGGTGCTCCCACGCATTTCAGTGTGGCCCATGGCTCGTTCTCGGCCATCGATCTCTCTATTTGCAGCCCTGGACTTGTCCCATCCCTCCACTGGAGGGTGCATCCTGACCTGTGTGGTAGTGACCATTTTCCCATCTATTTGTCACTGCCACAGTGTCATTCTTCTGGGCGCTTGCCCCGCTGGGCTCTCCACAGGGCTGACTGGCCAGCTTTTACTTCCGGTGTAACCATTGCGTCTCCCCCACAGGGTGACATTGACGAGGTGGTCCGTGTTTTAACCACGTCCATCATTTCAGCGGCCGAGGCTACCATCCCCCGTTCCTCTGGCCTCCCTCGGCAGAAGGCTGTCCCCTGGTGGTCGCCGGAGATTGCTGAGGCTATTCGCGACCGTAGGCGAGCTCTCCAGCGTCATAGGCGGCACCCGTCTCTGGAGACCCTCATCGCCTTTAAGAGGCTCCGTGCCTTCGCCCGTCGTCTTATTGCACGGCGTAAGCAGGAGTGCTGGGAGAGGTACGTCTCCTCCCTGGGCTCCCGTGTCTCGTCCTCGCACGTGTGGTCCCGGATCCGGCGGATTTATGGCTCCCAGACCCCTGTGGGTGTCCCTGGGCTCTCCTTGGACGGCGCTGTCTGCACGGACGCTGCCGCCATTGCTGAACGGCTAGCCGCGCACTTTGCTCAGAGCTCTGCGACTGCATCCTATCCCCCCGCCTTTCGCTCTCTAAAGGAGCGAGCCGAGCGGACGCAGTTCTCGTTCCACACGCGTCATTATGAAACATACAATGCTCCTTTCAGCGAGAGGGAATTCCTCGCTGCCCTCGCCGATTGCCCTGATACAGCACCAGGCCCAGACTGCATCCACGCGCAGATGCTGAAGCATCTCTCCAGGGACTGCCAGAGACACATTCTCGCGATATTTAATCGCATTTGGAGCGAAGGCGTGTTCCCGTCGCAATGGCGGGAGGGCGTTATTGTCCCCATCTTGAAACCCGGTGCGGACCCACTGGCGGTGGACAGCTATCGTCCCATTACCCTCACCAACGTTTTGTGCAAATTGCTCGAACGTATGGTGGGGCGGCGTTTGTGTTGGGTCCTTGAGTCGCGCGGTCTCCTCGCTCCATCCCAGGGTGGCTTCCGTCGGGGCCGGTCTGCAGTGGACAATTTGGTGCGGCTGGAATCTGCTGTCCGTACGGCTTTTGCCCGACGTCAGCATCTTGTTGCTGTATTTTTCGATCTGCGGAAGGCGTATGACACCACATGGAGGCATCACATCCTCGTCACGTTGCATGGGTGGGGTCTTCGTGGTCGGCTCCCGGCTTTTCTTCAAAACTTTTTATTGCGCCGCTCTTTCCGGGTGCAAGTCGGTGCCACCTCTAGTTCCTCTTATATACAGGAAAATGGGGTCCCGCAGGGCTCGGTGTTGAGCGTCTCCTTATTTTTAGTGGCCATTAATGGTCTGGCAGCAGCAGTGGGGTCGTCGGTGTCTCCTTCTTTGTATGCCGACGACTTCTGCATCTCATTTAGCTCCACGACTACGGGA
This sequence comes from Schistocerca serialis cubense, assembly GCF_023864345.2. Taxonomy (NCBI): domain Eukaryota; kingdom Metazoa; phylum Arthropoda; class Insecta; order Orthoptera; family Acrididae; genus Schistocerca; species Schistocerca serialis. Next base: position 36,486,538 of record NC_064644.1, read on the forward strand.
GTCGCCGAACGCAGGCTGCAAGTCGCCGTTCGCAAGGCAGCATCATGGGCACTGACTCATGGCTTTCAGTTCTCTGCTGCCAAGACTCGAGTAATGCACTTCTGCAGGCGTCGGACGGTCCACCCTCATCCTGCACTTTACCTCGACGGCCACCTGCTTGAAGTGGTGGACACTTGCCGCTTCTTGGGACTCGTGTTTGATGCCCGGCTCACATGGGTTCCTCATGTTACTCAGCTGAAGCAAAACTGCTGGCGGCACCTCAACGCTCTCCGCTGCCTTAGCCACACGTCTTGGGGTGCAGATCGCTGCACGCTGCTGCGGTTGTACCGAGCCCTTGTGCAGTCCCGGCGTGATTATGGGAGCCTGGCCTATGGGTCTGCGTCCCCCTCAGTGTTAAAGTTGTTAGACCCCATACACCACTGTGGGGTTAGGCTTGCAACTGGCGCTTTTCGCACCAGCCCCGTGGATAGTCTACTGGTGGAGGCCGGGGTTCCCCCACTGCGGATTCGCCGCCATCGTCTGCTTGTCGACTATGCTGTCCACGTTCATTGCTCGCCAGATCATCCCAATCGTCGCCTGCTTTTCCCTGCTATGGTCCTCCATCAGCCCGAACGGCGCCCTAGGTCTGGGCTTTCCATAGCTGTCCGTGTCCAGTCCCTGCTGTCAGAACTGGGGTCATTCCCTCTTCTGCCTCCCTTCCGGGTCCGTACGCCTACGCCTCCCTGGTGTTTGTCCCGGCCGTCCGTCCGTCTGGACTTGGCACAGGGACCCAAGGACTCGGTTCCGCCTGTGGCCCTCCGTCGCCGTTTTCTTGCTCTCCTCGCCTCATTTTCGGACAGTGAGACTGTCTACACTGATGGTTCCCTGGTTGATGGTCGCACTGCCTACTCTTTTGCTCATGCTGCTCATGTTGAGCAGCGCTCCTTGCCGGCTGGCTGCAGTATTTTTACTGCAGAGTTGGTGGCCATATTGCGCGCTCTTGACCATATGCGTTTCTGCTCAGGTAGGTCCGTCGTGATCTGCAGTGACTCTTTGAGCAGCCTTCAGGCCATCGACCGCTGCTATCCCTCCTCTCCTCTGGTGTCCCCCATTCAGGAGACTGTTTCCGCCATTGCCCGTTACTGGTCGTTCGGTGGTCCTGGTTTGGACGCCCGGTCATGTTGGCATCCCAGGGAACGAACGTGTAGACAGGCTGGCCAAAGGGGCGATAGACGCCCCAGCTTTGGAGATCGGCCTTATGGCTCGCGACCAGCAGCTGGTGTTGCGCCGTAAGGTACTTGGGATGTGGGCTGCTGAGTGGCGTGGCATGACAGCCCCGAATAAACTACGGGCTGTCAAGGGGACGACCGATGTGTGGCGTTCCTCCCTGCGGGCTTCTCGCAGGGACTCGGTAGTCCTGTGTCGGCTGCGCATCGGCCATACCTACCTGACGCACGGCCATCTGTTACGTCAGGAGGATCCCCCCTTGTGTCAGTGTGGGTCCCGGCTGACGGTCGGCCACATTTTGCTGGAGTGTCCTCGACTGCGCACACTCCGGCAATCTTTTAATCTCCCGGGCACTTTGGCTTTGGTTTTATCCGACGATGCCTCCATGGCTGATACCGTTTTAAATTTTATCCGTGGTAGTCCGTTTTATGGTTCGATTTAGGGAGGTCCTGCGCCTTTCCCTTTCTGTGTCTATTGTCCTTGTGTCTGTTGCTGTTCTGGTGTGCCGTGAGATGGTTGACTCTTTCCCATTTTTGATCTCGTGGTCAGTCAACCAGTCTCCAGCCATCTTCCTTTCTTCTGTTTCTTTCTGTCTGGTGTTCCTCTGTCCTGTTCTTGTCGGTAGTGTTTGTTGCTGAATTTGTGTGCTTTTAGCGCCTGGGGGGACGTCTCCTCCCCCTTTGGTCTTTATCTGCTTCATAGATTTTCGGCTCGCCTGATTTTGGAATGGGGGACTGATGACCTTCGCTGTTTAGCCCCCCTTAAACATACCAACAACCACCACCACCATCATTTTAATTTATGTTTTCATTTTAATAATGTTAGTTTAAGTCTCGAGTCTCTTATCCTCAGAATGACTTTACAGTCGTTTTCAGTTTGTTGCATTGTTTTATTCAACTCTTCAAAATCATCCTGGACGTCTGTGGACCATTGATTCTTGGCTTTGTTTTTCCAAAAGTAGTTGAACAGTTGTTTAACTAGTCTGATTTCTGGCAATCTTGATATTTGACAGAAAAAGGCAAGCCTCCTTTTCACATTACATGTGTTACTGATTGATTACCCCAATACACCACTTTCTTAGGCAGCAGTCTCCATTGCTCTTCAATTTCTTGTTTTTATGTTGAAGATTGTTCTAATGATTCTTCTCTCATTATCTGTTGTTGATTTGGTAATCAACTAATGTTTCATTTGTGTAAATTGCTTCAGGTTTAACAACAGAATAGCAGTGTTTGAATCTGGCGTTCATTGAGAGGGGTTTCTTCTTGTTGGTTAGCCAGGTGTTTTGTTGTGCCCATTTCAGTTGTTTTGCGTCCTATAGAGGCTTCCGTGGTAGAGTTCCAGGTCATGATTTCAACAAAAATTAGATCTTATTTACAGTCTTATTTGTTTGTTATTGCTCAGTCGTACAGCTAGTGTTTCAGCCTTGAAAACTGGCATCATTTCCTTTTTTGTTCTAATGAAATTTACTCTCCAACTTCTGCTGCTACTTAGCTCCTCAACCCCATCCCCCACCACAAGTACTTCAGTTTTAAGTTAAGCCTCTTCCATGTTTTTTGCAAATTGTGCAAGATTTCTGTGAATGCTAGACAACGCCAGATAACAATAGCTTTAGGAAACCCAGAAGGTTCAGTGTAAGATTGAAAGAAAGGTCTCCCACAGGTGATAGTATTAAAATCGTAATGGTAAAGAGCCGGAGCATTAGCATCAAAGTGACAAAGTGTGAAGTGCTCATGAAAAGCAGTGAAGCCCACATAAAGTAAATACAGAAAGCTGGTTGAAACCTAAAATAGATAGCAGTGAGATTTTTGGGGAAAATAGGCAAACGGAAAACGGAGATCGTGTATTTGTCACAGTAGACAGGAAACTCAAATCTACCAAGATAGAAATTGGCGCTGCATGTGATATTGTTTGGAGAAGACTCAGTATCAAAGGTAAGCATAAAATGATAACTGGATCTTTCTATCACCCACCAGGCCTATCTCCTCATGTAACCGAAAACTTACAAGAAAACCTCAGTTCAATTATAAGTAAGTTCCCCAATCATTCTGTAATTATCAGCAGAGGCTTCAAATAATTAGGAAAAATCCAGTTTTGTTAGTGGTGGTTGTGACAAGACAACCTGTGAAACTTTAGTAAATGACTTATTTGCTGTTGTTCCTGTTGGATCGTAGGGCAACAGTAAAGACCTTCCATCTGGTTTTGTTGGCAACCAAACATTTCACTTCACTCCATGTTTTACCAGCTTTCAGAGCTTCTCCTTCCTCCATTCTTTTTCATGTCTTTTTCAGGCGGCCACATCTATGTGTTCCTTGTGAGTTCCAATGCAGCGCTGCCTTTTCGACAGCTTCTTGTTGTTTGCGTATTGTGTGACCAATCCACCTCCATTTTCTATCCTTTATTTGCTCGTGGATTGGTCGCTGGTTTGTCATCTCCCGCAATTCGTCATTTGATATAACATCTGGCCACCTCGCATTTATAATTTGCCGAAGACACCGGTTTGCGAAGACTTGCAGCTGGTTTACAGTCATGTTTGTTACCTTCCAAGTTTCGCGACTATACAGGAGGACTGACTTCTCGTTGCTATTGAAAAAGTGCAGCTTAGTTCGTCTCAAGGTGTTCTTATTATGCCAGACAGGGTACAGTTGTACAAAGGCTCCATTTGCCTTCCATATTCGACTCTTTACATCCTCTTCGGCTCCTCCATCTTTACAGGTGGTACTTCCTGTATACAGGGTGGTCAGAAAATGTCTGAAACGCTTCTCATGATGTTGTAGGGCAGATTCTACTGAGACATAAATGTTTAGAAAAAAATGCAATACGTTGCGCCGTTTCCGAGTTATTTAGCATTGAAGTTAGCCAATCGGGGCATCGCGCGCTCACATTCAGGCGGCCTGCCAGGGGTGGTGTTACCTAACGAGTGCTTTGTTTGGTTAGCAGAAACTTGAATGCGCGCGCGCAACGACCTTATTGGCTAACTTCAATGCTAAATAACTCGGAAAAGGCACAACGTATCACATTTTTTTCTTAACATTTATGTCTCAGTACAATCTGCCCTATAACATCATGACAAGCGTTTCAGACATTTTCTGACCACCCTGTATACAAAGGAGTCTGCTTGTTCCAATTCCTTTCCAAACACTGATAGCTTTGCTTGTTTTCAGATCACATTCTCATTTCCTTAGTTTTCTGAACATTTATTTTTTTAAGTCCTGCAATTTCTGCTTCCTCTTTCGGTCTTTCCAGCTTTTCTTTCATGTCATGCAATCTTTGTGAGAGCAGACAGATATTGTCAGCAAGTCAAGGTCTTGAAGCCTGTCTTGCATTCTCCACTGAATACCTCTTCTCCTACCATCAACAACTATTTTCATTACACTGTCCAGCACCAACAAGAACAAAAACAAGGTAGGTGACAGAATACATCCCTGTCTCACTCCAGCATTTGTGTGGATAGATTCAGTAAGTTTCCCATTGTGTAGCACCCTACATTCATATCCATCATACATGGCTTTAATAATATTTATTATCTTTGATGGTATTCCATATTCTTCCAAGGTATGCCACGTAACTCTTCTATTAAGAGAGTCAAATGCCTTTTCAAAATCAATAAATGTAAGGTAGAGTGTTTTCTGCCATTCTGCACTCTGCTCAAGTATTATACGCAGTGTGTTGATGAGATAGACACAACTTCTGTGATCTCTAAACCCAGCTTGCTCTTTTCTCAGTCGTGCCTTGACTAAGTCCTTGATACAGTTTAGCTTCAATCTACAGAGTACTTTACTTGGTACAGATAGGAGGGTGATGCCTTGCCAGTTATTACAGTTGGTAGTATCCCTTTTCTTTGGCAACTTAATAATCAGCCCTTCTTTCCAATCCTTTGGTATTTTCTCTTCATACCACATCTTCTCAAACAATGGATGCAGTAGATTTACAATGGTGTCAATGTCTGCTTTTAGCACCTCAGGTGCAATATTATCCATTCCTGGAGCCTTCCCATTCTGTATCTGTTTGAGAGCTATTTTAATTTCAGTCTTAGGTAGTGTGTTTACATTGATTCTGTCACTGGCATCTGGAAAATTCCATTGCCTCTCCCTCTCTTCCGGTTGCTCTCTGTGTAATCTCTCCATCTTCTGAGTTGGTCTTCTTTTGTTGTCAACAGTTGACGCTCCTTGCTTTTCACAGGTCTGTTCTTGTTGAAACCTTTTTTGGACAACATTCTAGTGATGCAGTACAGTTCTTTTGCATCACCCCTTGCTGCGGCTGTCTCTGCTCTCAGAGCTTGCTCATCCATCCACTTTCTCTTATCATTCCCCACACTCCTCTTTATTTGAGAGTCAGTAGCTGCATACTCAGCTTGCATTTGAATTTTCTGCTGTCTTGTTTTACTCATATTTAATTTTGCCTTAATCTCCTTCCAACAGCTGATCAAATTCCATGTATTCTCAGACATCCAATCTTTCTTCAAATGGTTTTTAAAGCCAAGGACCTGTTTGCTCACATTGCAATAGACGTCCTTAATCTGACTCCATGTATCAGCAACACTATTTTCATCATTTTCCTGTACTTCTTGTGGAGTGCCTCGTAGCAGGTCCTTAGCTCAATACAGAAAGCTTCTTGTTTTGCTGTTATTCTAAGTTTCCCCACATCATATTTTTTGTTCTGTTGTTCGATCTTTCTATTTGTAGCCATGATATTTAGTCTAAAATTTGGAACAATAAGGTGGTGATCACTGCCAACATCAGCCCCACATTTATTTCTCATGTTCATCAGTGTCCTACTAAATTTTTTGCTTAGCGCTATATGATCTATTTGGTTTTCCCTTCTGCAATCAGGGGATATCCATGTAACCTGGTGGCAATTCTTGTGTGATAATAATGTACCTCCAGTTACCAAATCATGACTGGCACAGAAATTTGAAAACATATCCCCATTTTCATTCATTTCTCTGATACTTTGGACTCCCTTTACATGCTGTAGGCCTTCATTGTTCTTTCCGATTTTTGCATTTAGGTTTCCCATAATAATCAAGATGTCTCTCTTACTGGTACTTTTAATGGTGTCAGTTAAGGACAGGTAAAACTCTTTTTTTCTGTTCAGTATCTGAGGTTTCTGTAGGAGTATAGCATGGGATGACTGTGACATTTCGAATGTTTGTCCTAAAATGTGCGGTCAGTAGTCTTTGTGAAACTGGTTTCCATTCCATAAGGCTCTTTTTCGCTCCTTTGGTTAACAAAAGTCCAACTCCATTTCTGTGCTCTGCATCCTCTCCAGCGGGTCCAGAGTATAAAAAGGTGTATCCATCTTATGTTTGGATTTCTCCAAAGTCTTGCCATCTCACCTCACTAAGTCCGAGAATGTCCAACCTGTAACTTGTCATCTCCTTTGTAACCTGTTTCAATCTACTGGCTTCTCTCACTGTTTTAATATTCCAGAAACCTACTTGAGTTGTCCTTTTCATGCCAAAGGTCGTCATATTTGAGTCCGTCTGGCTGTTCTTTTCTGCTGTTTCTTCAATCATTTGTTTTTGGGAGTGCCGGTGATTGTCCCACAGCTCCCTAGTCTGGTGGTGGGGCTGCCACCTAAGAGCCTCCAGACTTGCCCGATTTTCTTTTAAGGGTTTACTCTCCTAGGGCGGCTGTGGGACAATCCCTATATTATGATTTGAGATGGCAGGAAAAGGACAGACTTGGGATAGGTGAAAAGGACCAGTGGGCTGTTGTGGGACACACTTCGTCTGGCTCCTCCCCCTCGGCCAATCCAGCATGAGTGACCCTGCTGGTAGCTAAGCTACCGCCAGCATAGCCCCCAGGATCCAGAGCACACAAACCTCCTCGCCTGCACAGACAGTGCTACTGTAAGGCAGTGTCCCCTGAGGAGGAGAATCTGAAAATCACCTAGAACAGATAGCCAGGTTGCAAGTCTTATTTCAGATGATGCCATATTGGGCAACTTGCGTGTCAGTGATGATGATGGGATGATGAGGACAACACAACACCCAGTCCATGGTCGGAGAAAATCTCCAACTTGGCCGGGAATTGAACCTGGGCATGGTAGCAAACAGGTTACCACTCAGCTAAGCAGACAACTAAAACAAGCAGAAAGATAGATATATTCAGGAAACTAGATAAAAAAAACAGTAGCATCATATCTCAATAAGGGACTTGAAACTTCCAGGACAGGGCAGAAGCATGTAGAGAAACTCTGGCTCAAGTTTAAAAGAAAAGGTCATCATGCACTGGATTGATATCTACCCAGAAGAACAGTTCATAAGGGAAGGGAACCTCCATGGTATACAACCACTGTGAAGAAACTTCCAAAGAAACAGAGATTACTGCATAATAGATGTAAAACAATGTGTAAGGCTATAGATAGAGAGATGCTGCATGAAACGTGTTTGGCTGTCAAAATGCCTTCAGTGACTGTCGTAGCAAAGTATTGTCAAGTGATCTTTCACAAAAACAAAACAAAAAAATCTAGTTGTATGTAAAGGATGTTAGTGACACCAAAGTTAGCGTATTTACTCGAATCTAAGACGCACTTTTTTTCCGGTTTTTGTAATCCAAAAAACCGCCTGCGGCTTAGAATCGAGTGCAAAGCAAGCGGAAGTTCTGAAAAATGTCGATAGGTGCCGCCACAAAAAAGGTGGAAGACGAGCTTTTTTTCTCCGCCCCGAGTTTCGAACACTGCATTTTCATACATTATCCAACAAAGTAAATACAAATTCCATATTGCTCATCTTCAAATATAGCAGAATTTCAATGTACTACAAAAATCCGACTGGCAAGACTGTTTGGGATGTTTGTCAATATGGTCAACTCTACATTCTGAATTTTTTCCTACCTGTGAGAAGAGATGGTTGCTAATAGGAACCTGATGAAATGTGAATCACATGCATTATTCTCTTCACCATAAGAATAATACGAATATAAACATTTTGCCATGTATTCTTTCGTGTTTGCTGCTATCTCCTTTAAATCCTGTCTGCCTAATAAACTACGAAACTAGAGTGAGACAACAGCAAACCCGGAAGAATATACGTATCGTGACATGTTTATATTCGTATTATTCTTATGCCTAATAGTGATACAGTCAGAAATGAAGCACGGCAACTGACTAGATTTTTAAATCTAAGATGACTCTAATTTCTGTGCAAAATTTGATGTACTAAAGAAGCGGCCGCAAAGATTTTCAAACGGAGAAAAATTTTCGCCTAATTCTCGTTCAGAACATGTTCTATCATACACAGTCTATTATTTGGTTCTTGTTGATCATTATCAAAGAAAACAGCAGTCTAAGTAACAACAAATAGCAGCCTCTTGCCATTGTAAGCGGCGGTAGTGCGCATAAAAGAAAGCCATGCCGCGAGCAGCGACGGGCCGTAAACACTCACTATCAGAATGCGACAAACAATGCATGACACAGTACAGTAATGCATTTTCAGCTTAGAGTGACATAAACACCTATAACAAAGAAAATGGCACTTATCAGATCAAAGCAAAATAAGCAATCGATTCAAACCAGACGAAGCACGTGAAAAAGGAAGGGTACCCATATAAATACAGACGGAGCGCCTGACGCATAGCAATGGCTACCTGGTAAAGCTTAACTGCTAAGCTTACGACTCGAACCAAACTACTGTAGCTGTATCGTCACTCATTCGACCTAAATCGTGTCTCATATTACAATGGACCAACTTTGTTTCGATTTGGAGGTGCGGCCTAAAACTTTTCTCTCCCCTTGAATTTTGATTCTCAAATTTCAGGTGCGGCTTAGATTCGGGAAATTTTATTTATTTATTTTTTTTTTTTTTCCTTTATTTCGAGTCTCATTTTTCAGGTGCGGCTTAGATTCGAGTAAACACGGTAGTGTCCAGTAACTGAAATTAAGGGCAGCAAAGTGAAAGCTGAAATGCTTAACTCAATTTTCAAATGTTCCTTTACAAGGGAAAACTCTGGAGAATTGCTTCAGTTTAAACCTTGTACCACTGAAAAGATGAATGAAATAAATATTAGTGTCAATGGTGTTGAGAAAGAGCTGAAATCATTAAAACTGAACAAAGCTCCAGTCTACGATGGAATCCCTGTCAGCAGCAGCAGAATTTGTTGCTGATTTAGCCCTTTTTTTTACTATAATCTACCATAGATCCCTTGAACAGGAAACCCCACTAAGTTCTTGGAAAAAGCCACAGGTCACCACCATCTACAAGAAGGGTAGTAGAAGTGATCCACAAAACTATCATCCAATATCCTTGACATAAATTTGTTCTAGAGTCTTACAACATATTCTGAGCTCAAACATAATAGAATGACCTCAGTACCAACCAGCGAGGATTTCGAAAACACCAATCATGTGAAACCCAGCTTGCACTTTTCCCACATGACATACTGGAAGCTTTGGATCAAGGAAATTGGGTAGATGCAGTATTTCTTAGTTTCCGAAAAACGTTTGACTCATTACCACACCCATGGTTATTGTCAAATGTACGATCATATTGGGCATCAAGTGAAATTTGTGACTGGATTGAGGACTTTTTGATAAAGAGGACATGCATGTTATCTTGGATGGAGAATTATCATTATATGTTGAAGTAACTTTGGGTGTGCTCCAAGCAAGTGTGTGGCGACCCTTGCTGTTCATGTTCTGTATTAATGACCTTGTGGACAATATTAATAGTAAAATCAGTCTTTTTGTGCAGATGATGCAGTTATCCATAACAAAGTACTATCTGAAAGAAGCAGCATAAATATTCAGTGCAGAGATTGGCAGCTTTCTCTAAATGTTTGGAAATGTAAAATTTTGCAGCTCACAAAATGAAAAAAACGTAGTATCCTATGACTATAATATCAGTGAGTCACTGTTGGAATCGGCCAACTCATACAAATACCTGGGTGTAACACTTTGTAGGGATATGAAATGGAATGAACATAGGTTCAGTTGTGGGGAAAGCAGATGGTAGACTTCAGTTTATTGGTAGAGGGAAGTGCAATCAGTCTACAAAAGAGATTGCTTACAAATTACTTGTGTGGCTGGTTATAGAATATTGCTCAAGTGTGTGGGATTCATACCAGATGGGAATAACAGGGGATACTGAAAGTATACAGAGAAGGGCAGCTCGAATGGTCATGGTTTTGTTTAATCCATGGGAGAGTGTCACATTGATATTGAAGGAACAGAACTGGGAGACTCGTGAAGATAGATGTAAACTATCCCAAGAAAGTCTATTAACAAAGTTTCAAGAACTGGCCTTAAATAAAGGCTCTAGGTATATATTACAATCCTCTACGTATCGCTTTCATAAGGATTGTGAGGACAAGATCAGAATAATTACTGCATGCACGGAAGCATTCAGACAATCATTCTTCCCGCACTCCGTATGTGAATGGAACCAGAAGAAACCATAATAACTGGTACAATAGAACTTACCCTCTGTCATGCACCTCATGGCGAATTGCAGAGTACAGATGTAGATGTAGATGCAAATCGCATGACTTTCTCCAAAGTGCAGCAAAAAGTGACGTTGAGACACCATCCCCCAGTTGACAGCCAATTTGGATTTTGAATGGTTCAGACAGTTCATCTTTAAGTTTAACTTTTGATGTTTCTGATTTGGTATTCTGATAGGCTTATTGTGCACACACACACACACACACACACACACACACACACACACACACACACACACAGAGTATATATTGGCTCAGATTACTGCAAACCAATAAGTATGTATGGTCCTGTCCTGCACCACATTCGCAAAGTTAGTGGCGCACCACATTCGCAAAGTTAGTGGCATCTCTTCTGCTGTCTGTAATCCTTCAGGGGACTTTGCTCTCCACAGCTCAGTTTGGCGAGCTTTTGTTGAAGTTGAAATTGTTGCTCTTGTTAGAAGGAAACTTTTCCAGAATTCAAGTTGTGATGACTAAGCATAAGTTGAAAACAATGGATGACTCTTGATGTATACTGTCAAACTCATTTCTGAAGTCAATAAAAGTGATGACCTAAACTCTTGTTCCAGGCTATATGATGTTTCGTTATGCACATAAGACTGACAGTCTGATGCGACAGTGTCTTTCTGGTCAAAATCCTCCTTGATATTCTCAAAGTTCTCAGTCCAGTTGTTCCTGAATCCTCATGTATGCAGTCCTAGATAAAATATTTTACGTAATATCAAGTAGAGATACCCTCCAATAGGTATTGGGGCTCAATCACTTGCGTTCTTTGTACAGTGGGTGGATTGTTGCTGTTTTCAACTCTCTGGGCACTTTCTCAGTATTCGAGTAGTGTATGAAGTGTTTACGTAGATTTTGAAGAGTATGTTCATTTGCCCCTTCCATAGGTCTGCAACCATTCGATTCTCTCATGCTGCTTCGTAGTACCTGAGTGAACTAACTGCTTTGATAATTTTGTTGTTAATCTGGTGGTATAACATTTTCCAGTAGAGTTTTATTTCTTGGAGGAAGACCAAACTCTTGGTTCTTTTGTTTTTTCACAGTTGAATAATGCTTTAAAGTAGGTGCTCTTTCGAGTCCTTACACTTGAGTAACTGTTTGAACATATTGGCCCTAATTCTGACATTTTTCTCAAGTGTTGTGTGCCATTTTTCCATTTTTATTGTTCATCATAGGAGTGAGATCAATATACTTTGATATTGTCTAAATGTTTTGTAATAGTCCCTTGTTTTATGTTGGTCTGAATGCTTTGTCTGTGGTTTTTGATATTTCATTTTGATGATTTATTTTAATTCTTCTAATTTTTTTGGTCATTTGTCTTCTCGGAATTTTTCAGTTTTCTATTGTTGTTTGCTTAACAGTTACTTGTGCCTTTTATTTAATTGCTTTGTCACAATTTTCATTCCACCAGGCATGTTTATTTCTCTCTTTATTTTTTATTGTGACCAGTTTCTTCAGCTACATTTTACAGTTAATGTATTGTCTTGCCACATTTGTCACTTAAAGGTGTTTCAGATCTCTCCCGATATACTGTATTATTTGTAAATAACTAGTTGTAATAATTCCTCCTCTTGTTGGAATGGTTTGTGTTTCTTTTTTTGGTGTTAACTTTATTTTTATTTTTGAGGTTTAATGATCCGAGTCAATGTCTATCCCATGGAGGACTTTCATTTGGCAAATTTCTTTGTGGTAATTTTTATCCTTGCATGTGCAATCAATCTGGAACTACCTCAGCTTTACTTTTTGGTATTTTCAGATAGTTAGTTTGTTCTATATTCTCGTAAATCTTGTGGTTTCCAGTATAAGTACATAGTCAACACCCTGCTTATCTTGGTGTCACTTTGTATAATGTTCTTAAAATTTTGTTCAATGATACTTCCTGTGTTTATTCAGTAGAGTACTATCATATTAGTCTGATATGATATTTGGTTTAGCAGTTTATATTATAAGGAGAACAGAAAAACATGAAAACCAGAATTAGTTCAGCAGCAACTGAGTAGCATTGCTGAGAGGTGGTGGCATACCAGCATCCCGGCAAGGTGAGGTGATGTGAGGAGAGGAAGTGTGACCAGTTAATGTGTGAGGGTGTAACAAGTACAGCTAAACATTTCAATAAACTGAATATCAAACTAAACTAATTTACAATCTGTCGAATGGTCACATAAAATTTCACTTTGAATAACATCTTGTTTGCACTGGGTAGCACACAAATGATTTCCATTTACTCTGGGCATCACATGACATACTTGTTGAGTATTTGGTTGTTCAGAGAAGTGCCATAAAAATGTGCCTGACAACTCCTAGGAGAAGGACACAGTATATACATACATGTGAGACAGCATCTTATGTACAGATGAGTAGGTACAGAGTTTTGTTCTTTTTATACTCCACTGATGGTTTGACTGTCATTGTTTTAGGTCATTCTCTCAGAGGAAGAGGATCCTGAGGACACAAAATACTTGGATGGTACATACACATCATCAGATGTTCGACACCCCGTTGACCTGGAACTGGAGTTGGTGTTAGGAAAGATGCCAAGAAAAGTAAGTAAACATTGCATCACAGTTTTTAGATTGCATTTATTTAAAATAGGCCCTCCAAGATCCTGTTTGTTGACTGGTTTGTGGTTACCTTGAGTCAACCCCGAATATCGCCAAACTGCTTAATTCTTGTGAGTTATATATTTCTTAAATCATCAAAACTGAACACTAGTTTGTCCCTGGCACAAAAAGGAATTGAGAACTTGAAGAGGAGAATTCACTAGATAAAATTGAACAACTAACTATTACTTAGCTCCATGAGGTCGAAATTTCTTCCAGGAGTGGTAGTTCCGCAAGGTATACAGGAGAAATTCTGTGAAATTTGGAAGGTAGGAGGTGAGGTAATGGTGGAATTAAATCTGTGACGGCAGATTGTGAGTTGTTCTTGGATAGCTCATTCAGTAGAGCACTTGTCTGCAAAAGACATGTCCAAAGCTGAAAAAGACATTCCTGGTCTTCTCAACTGCAAGTTATTTTGTCAGGGATGAAAGAGAGACTGGTTTGGAAAGGACGAGCAGGCCACTCTGGCACCTGGTCGATGAGGGCGAGGGGCGACTAGGTGTGCAGCCTCGTGTGTAAACTTTGCAGTTAAAAACTGTAAACACAGGCAAGTAATCACTAACCATGTCACATTATGAGAGGTGTGTACTGAGATGTGACATGTCAGTTCTGATAAAAGGATATTTCACATCTCCTGAGCCTTCGTAACAATGAAAGATGTTAGCAAGATTTGAAGAAAGTTTATTTCATTAGTAATTAAGTTTTGGGCATCACATTGTGGTAGGAATGATTTGTGATACGTGCAGGTTTGATGAAAGATGCAGGTGCATCACATCTACAAGGCAGGACAGTGAGTTAGTGTCATCATCTGTTGTGGGGCCGCTGGTTCCTTGATGTCACAGCTTGGAGGTATTTTGCTGCGACAGAGAAAACATTAGTCATAACAAAAATCTAAGCAGCATGACAAACAAAAAATCCGGACAACAGTCAGTTGAATCTTGTGTGAACTAAGATAATGTAAAGATCAGTCATAATAACATATTTTGAAGCCTGTGAAAGTTACTATGAATGGAAGTAATGAATTCGTGTACTAAGAAGAGCTAATGCAGCAGTTCAAGGGGACATTCTTCGGGATTATTTCAGTAGTTTGGAAGAAAATCCACTCTCTCTTTCAGCACCCAAACAATGCAAGGGGAGAAGAAGTCTATGGAACTCGGTTATTTGGCCCTGCCTTGCAGATCTGAATTGACAAAACGTAAGAATGGGAAACTACAAGCAATTTTATTAGTACATGACATAATCGAGGCCAACGGGGTGACAGGTCATAATTTCCAGTAATCACACTTTCTCGACCACATTTCACTTCAGTACAGACCCTTGTGGCCAGTACGGTGATACACTGAAAGAGTGAGGTTCAAGCTCCTGCCTGGCTACCTTTACAGTGTGGTAGAAATTCAGATTGAGACAGCCCATTTAGGATGCCTGTGGGACTGTGCTGTTGGATCTGCATCACTTTTGGAGTTTTGTCCCAGTGTGAGGACAGTCAGGTGTTATCTTTCATGACAAGTGCCCTCTTAAGGAGGACTGCAGTTGTCCGTCTGCTCCGAGATGGCACAAGGCCCAGCATTGAAGTTCAAACTGCAGGTGTTGCGACATTGCCCCAGTAGATTCCATGTCTTTGGCCCCTGAAAGAAGTTTATGTTGTGAAAACTTTTCAACTCCTCGTGAGTTGTTCAGAGGTGGCTGTGTGTATTTTGCTACTGCTGCCACACTGCTAGGAACATTCTGAGTTTTCCTGCTTGCATGTCAAAATACAACTACAGTAATGTTGTTTCCTGTAACACATTTAATGTCTTGTAAATGATTTGTGTGTGTAACTTTTCAATCTGCCCATGCAGGTTGTGTCGCTTGTAAACTCAATAGTGTCTGTGACTCTGAGTCTTCACAAATTTTGTTTTTAAACTTTTTCTAGTCTGTCGTTGTTTTGATCTTCAACCCACCTTCTTTTCTTCTCTGCGTGACTACTGCACCCTACATTCACTTTAACCCGTCTGCTGCAGTCAACTATTGATCTCTCTCTAAAACTGTTAGCTTGTACACTTCTGACCGTTGCAAAATTGGCGACGCCTCGGGGTTTCAGGATGACTTCTGTCAGCTTTAAGTTTCGCCACAAAGTTTTGCTCCCCATGTCGATTCAGTACCTCCTCATTAGGTACTCGGTCTACCTTCTAATCCTTCCATATGGCAACATTTCAAAAGTTTCTATTGTCTTCTTGAATAAAATCTTCTTGGTTTTCAGGTCATGTCAATTCCAATAAAACTCTCAAGCTTTCAGTGGCTAGCTCTGCAATTGTCATCAGGTTGAAGACTATGTTTTTCATTTTTTCTTCATACTAAAACAATTTCCAACTGATTATAATCATATAAAAAAAAATTGAGAAGTGTTGGAGTCACAGAACAAAAAATCAGGACTTAAAGGACAGAAATCACAATCTCTGCAATAACTTCCAATTTATTAATTCCTGTAAGTATCAGCTCACAAAAACTGGGGAAAATACTCTTTATGACTGTAGACCATTAATATGAAAATATTATGAAAAGGATAGTTGCTACTCAGCATATAGCAGAGATGCTAAGTGGCAGATTGGCATAACAGAAAGACTGTTGAAAGAGCATGGACCATTAAGATGTCGTCAGTCGGTCACCCTCAAAACACATGTAAAATTAATATTCAGAGCTTCACAGTCAGTGATTAATAAATATTTTTCATTTGTTTTTCATCTCGCTGGTTTTTCTCGCTTAATTCTACGCAGTTCTTCTATGTAACGCGATATTGCTACGACTTGAAAGTGGGGCACCACACGTTCCTCCAAAAAGGACAGACCATTTTCCTGCTGTACTGTTCCTTGACCTCAGCTGGTGCTTCATCTGTGACAACCTATCTGCATCTCTCTCTTTTGAAAATAATTTATTATCTGGCACAGTCACATTTATTTCTAGCAAAATAACTGGATAAGTCTGGCATCGACCATTGATGTTTATGTGTAGCTCCAGGTGATAGGTGGAATGGTGTGTGTGTGTAAAATATCATGATAAGTATAAAAATGTGCACCACTTGTGAACTCATTGTGGTCAAGTAACAATTTATCTAGGTCTTTCTGTTTAGTGACATAAATTTCTAATTCCTCAAAGGTTTTGAAGCATGTCCCTTCATACTTGTTGATAATACTCTGTTTATCTTAACTAAGAATAAGACCTGCGCTGACTTACTGGTCTTGTACGTACATTAGTTGAAACAAATGTCAAACGACCTACTGATTTGCCCTACATATTGTTTTTTGCAGTATTGACATATCATTTTATACACTTCAGTTGCTGAGAACTTATCTCCCCTAAGTGTTGTATGATGTTGTAACCTCAATTTCGGATTATTGGTTGTTTTAAAAGCAGCTTTAGCATTATTTTTGTTCAGTTTTACCTGACACAGCAGGTGTGTTGACTGCCATCGTAATTATTTTGTGTTTACGTATTCCAGACGTACTTCCAGTTGGAACAGCAACCAATATACTTCTTTTTAATTATTTTTTCTTTGATCCCATTCTGTCTTCACACCAATTTCAGAAGATTTTTACCCTTCACTATCAGCCTACTCCCTCAGCTTTCATCTTGTTTCCCCAAACTTCATTCATTTAATCCTTTTCATGATTTTTTCCCATGTGCTTGGGTGTATTTTTGAGAGTTTTTTCTGATGTTTCTCTGCGTTATTTACGTATTTTTACACGCTTTTATCCTTCACCGTGGATCCTTGCTCCTTCCATCTGCATCAATACAAAAGAGTTTCCTTATCCCTAGCCAGAACTAAGTCTCGCATACTGCTCCTGTGTTGTTGCTTGGCACATGGAATCCCCCCAAATGGCCTTACCATCAAATTCTTCATCTCCATGTGCCACACCTCTTTCCACAATGACCTCCATATGTTCAGATTCCACCAATCCGTAGCTCTCACCAATATAGTTCTGCAAAACCATATTAATCGGGCCCAAACCTCTTAGCAATATCTCCTCTCCATCCATAAAATTCTCCTGCTATGCAATTCCAAATTTGTGGATCCTGTATCACACATTGAAACTCTTGCTCTCCAGTAACTACAGCAACATGCACAATGTCACCTCAAAAAATTGTCCACCCTGTTCACTTCCTATTCCCAGCTTGCACTGCCACTATCCACCGCCTCTACAACAACCTTCCAAACCTCCACCACATCCCCTCACAGCTGATAAATCCTGCCTCGCAAACCTACTACATGTACCCCATCCTCAAAAACTCCCATCCATCACCATACGGACTCCACCATACGGTGGAAACACTTTCTTGCCACCAACCCTACCAGTCAGACTCAACCAGAGACCAATGTTGAACTCTACATGACTCAGTTCATTTCTCCATCCAAACATGATCTACCGCCACTGACCCCTCCCCCCCACCCCCTCCCCCCCCCCTCCCCAAAAAAAAAAAAAAAAATCACCCTCTGTAAACTTCCCACAATTTCTTAACCTCAAACCTTGCCTCACCATCGTTCCCCAGAGCCCTCAACATGCAAACTAACCTTACATCCACAGAAAGAACCGCAATTCACCACCTAAACACTGATCCTGACCTTATAATCCTATTTGCAGACATAGGCTCCACCACTGTTGTTTTGAACCACTAGGATTACCTGGCAGAAGCACTCTGCCAGCTGTCAGATTAATCTACATACAAACCCTGCCATAGTACCTCATTCCAGAAATCCAGCAGGTTCTCCAGTCTCTCCTCAAATCCTTAGTCCCATCCCAGAACCTCACCCCAGCATCCATCCCTCTCCTCACCCCTACTATTCTCTGCACTCCTACCTTCTTCATGCTTCCTAAAGTCCATAAACCTAGCTACCCAGGATGTGACATTGTGGCTGGTTATGGATGTTCCATTGTGGCTGTTTACTGTGCTTTCATAGACCAACTCCTTCGGCCTATTACCCGCAACCTACCCTCCTATGTAAAAGATACCAACTATTTCCTCCACTGACTCTGCACAGTTCCTGTTCCTTTACCACATGGTACCCTGCTCATCACTATTGATGATGCCACCTCACTTTACTCTAACATCCCTGATGCTCATGGCCTTATCACTATTGAACTCTACCTTTCCCAAAGCACGGTGGATTCCAAACCAACAACCTCTTTCCCAGTTGCAATGATCAAGTATATCCTCACTCACAATCACTACTCTGTTAAATGCATTACCTACAAATACATCCAGGGTATGGATAAGGGCACCCAAGTGGCACCATCCTATGCCAACCGATTCATGGGGCTTCTAGAGGAATCCTTCCTAAACGAACAGTCTCCCAAACCCCTCACCTTGTTAAGATTCATTGATGACATCTTCATGATCTGGATTGAGGGTGATGACACCCAATCCACATTCCTCCAGAATCTCAATAACTTCTCCCCCACCTGCACCTAGTCCTACTCAACCCAACAAGCCACCTTCCTCGATGTTGACTTCCACCTCAAAGATGGCTACATCAGTACCTCCGGCCATATCAAACCTACTAATCACCACCAATTCCTCCACTTGACAGCTGCTACACATTTCACATCAAGAAGTCACTTACATACAGCCTAGCCATCCGTGGCTGTCACATCTGTAGTGACAAGCGGTCCTTCTCGAAATATACCAAGGGTCTCACTGAGGCCTTCACTGACCGTAATTGCCCTCCCAGCATTGTAAAACAACAGATCTTCTGTGCCTTACCACTCCAGTCACCCACCACCTTCCAAAGTCCCACCGTCCAGCCACGTAAAAGCATTCCCCTCATGGCTCAGTACCACCCAGAACTGGAGCAACTGAATCACATTCTCCACCAGGTTTTCAACTACCTCTCGTCATGTCCTTAAACAAGGAGTGTTTACACACTATCCTTCCCACCCTGTTCACTGTGGTATTCTGCCGCCCAATGAACATACAAAATATCCTCTTCCATCCCTTCAGAGGCCCTGCTCCCAAGCCCTTGCCTCAAGGCTGTAATGGACCTAGATGCAAGACCTGCCCCATACATCCTCCCACCACCACGTACTCCAGTTTGATCTCAAGCATCAGCTATCCCTTCAAAGGCACATCTACCTGTGAAACCTGTCAAATAATATACAAGTTAAGCTGCAACCACTGCGCTGCATTATACATGGGGCGTGATGACCAACAATCTGTCTACATGAATGGCCACTGACATACTGTGGCCAAGAAACAGCTCGACCATCCAGTTGCTGAACACACCACCCAACACAGCATTCTTCATATCAATGACTGCTTCACAGCCTGTGCCATCTGGATCCTTCCCATCGGCACCACCTTTTCTGAACTGCACGGGTGGGAAATCTCACTGCAATATATCCTACATTCTCATAACGCTCCTGGCCTGAACCTTCGTTAGTCATTGTTCTTACCCATCTTGCCCCCTCTCTGTTCCCTTTCCAGCACTAAACAACCCTCTATTCCACCAACGCACCCACAGTCTTATTACATCTCTCCTTTTCCACTTACCCCCCCCCCCCTCCCCCTCCTCCTCACCTTCACCTCTGTCTAACCTCCAGACTTCACCTAGCTGCTCTACCCTCTCTCTGCCTCATCCCTGCACGCTCCCACAAGCAGCACTTTACTGTCCCCCGCCCCTACCCTGCTGTACCTCCCCCTCCCCACCCCGGCTTCCTCTTTACCCTCACCACCTGGTTGCTTCTCCCGTCATGCGCTGCTGCTCACAGTCTGGCGCCTCAGCAGCCAGAGACTTTGATAGTGTGTGTGTGTGTGTGTGTGTGTGTGTGTGTGTGTGTGTTTTATCTATTTGCAATGAAGGCCTTGTTGGCCAAAAGCTTACTTTCTGACAGTCCTTTTGTTGTACGTATCTGCGACTCATCATCTCCGCTATATGCTGAGTAGCAACTATTCTTTTCATAATATTGTCATAGTCCATCCTGGATTTTCCATTCAAATTCTTGTCAGGTCTTCAGCCAGATCAATCTGTCGTCTGCACACATTATTTCCACAGATAGCTTGTCGCCATCATCAGGAGAGAAAAACTAAGTTACTCTTGCCGATAACTGACTCAGACCATGAGTGACAGAACGTTTATATGCAGCGAATATACAAAAGCGCATACACTGAGGTAATGTGCAAGCACTCGAATGTTGCTGCTGCCCCTGGTGCAAGAAGAGTTGCAGTGCCTTCAATAGTGAATACTTTCAAAAAATGATATATTGTTAAAAGTTAATACTTGTAGCTGGCCAATTCAAATTCCATTGTTTCTTCATATCTGATAAAATAGGATTCTAAGCTTTACTTAGTGGGTATCAATTATCATGGTTAATGATATTATCTGTTAGTCTTGATTTTGATAAATTCTTTTAAAACACGATCCCAGAAATGCAAGGCATTTGCAACCATTTGTCTGTCGTTGTATGGCATCCTACAACCCTCTGTAAGACGGTGCTCAGCCGCTACAGATTTGTCAGGTTGTAATAATCACGAACGGTGGTGATTGTGGTACATTCTCAGCATCCGAAATAGCATATATACTCTTTTGACCAGAGTTGGTAGGACTCCTGTATGCTGAAATGGTGGATGACAGCTGGTAGCATGTAAATATTTATCAGTGTGTGTCAGTTTCCTATTAACTCTGTATCCAAGAATTTCATCATCTTTTTTTTGTAAACCAGTACATCCAAAAAGGGTAACTTTCCCTCCTTTTCAATCTCCATCGTGAATCTGATGTTAGGATGTATACAATTAAAATGGTCCAATAACTGTTACAATGAATCTATGCCATGTGGCCAAACAAAAAAACATATCATCAACATACCTCGGAAAATAAATAGGCTTCAAGGCCATATTCTCAAAGTCCTCCATAAAAAGGTTAGTTACTATGGGGGATAAAGGACTCACCATAGCCACACCATCAGTCCGTTCAAAATATTAGTCGTTAAATAAAAAATAAATGTACATCAGTACATGACAGCAGGATCTCAACATTTCTGTATAGTTTTTCATTAAAATCAATGATTCTTCAAGAGGAGCCCGAGTAAAATGAGACACCACATCAAAGCTGGCAAGTAAATCAGAGGAACCAAGACAAAGCAGCTCTAAATGCAGAATAAAATCCATGGAATTGGAAATGTGGTGTTCACATTTACCCATGTGAAGGCTGAAGGTAGATGCTAAATGTTTTCCCAAGTTGTAAATCGGTGCACCCAAATTACTAACAATTGGGCGCGACAGGACCCCACCTTTATGTACCTTCGGCAATCCGTATAATCTGCTGATGGTGGAATGGCCACACCAGGATTAAGTTTTTTAATAGTGACCTCAGATAATGTGCTTTTCTTCAGAAGTGAAGTCATTGTCCATTTTATGTGATCTGTATATAAAACGACGGGTCCTTAAGAAAGTCGTACATCTTATTCACATAATTGGCCTTGGAGATTAAAACTTGGCAAAATGTTTAGTGTCTGTCCTCAGCCCTCATGTGTGTAAATGTGGACATCATATTTCCAATTCCATGGATTTTATTTAGCGCTTAAAATCACTTCGTCTCAGTCCGACTGATTTACTTGTCACTTTTGATGTGGTGTCTCTTTTCACTCGGGTTCCGCTTGAAGAGTAATTGATTTTAAGTAATAAAAAACTAGATTTGGAAATGATGAAGCTCTGCTGCCACATATTGATGTACACCTATCTTTTATTCAATGACAAATATTTTGAACAGACTGATGGTGTGGGTATGGGGAGTCCTTTATCCCCCATAGTCTCTAATCTTTTTATGGAGGACTTTGAGGATATGGCCCTGAAACATCTTTTTTGAAGCCTACTTGTTTTTTGAGGTTTGTTGACAGTATGTTTCTTGTTTGGCCCCATGGAATAGATTCTTTGTACCGATTATTGAACCATTTTATTTGTATTCATCCAAACATCAGGTTCATGCTGGAGATTGAAAAGAAGGGGAAGTTACCCTCTTTGGATGTACTGGTTTATAAAAAAGATGACAGAACTCTTGGATACAGAGTTAATAGGAAACCGACACATACTGATAGGTATTTACATGCTACCAGCTGTCATCCACCATTTCAACGTACTAGAGTCCTACAGATCTTGGTCAAAAGAGCATATGCTATCTCGGATGCTGAGAATGTACCACAAGAGCTGCAACATCGTAAGGATGTGCTTAATCTTAATGGCTATACGGGCAGAGAGATTTGACATGTATTTGAGTTTGGACCGCTACCTAAACCAGATGAAGACATTTTTAGTTCTGTGGCTTTCCTTCTGTATGCTGGGAATGTGTCTGCCAAGGCAGTAAGGGTTTTGAAGAGATGTGAAATCAGATGTATTGCATCTGCCAGCTAAGATTAGAATTGCATCTGCCAGCTAAGATTAGAGCACTTCTTGGCTCTGTTAAGAATGATTTAGGTGTGAGGAAGCCTGGTGTTTACAAAATACCATGTGAGAGCAGTAAAATTATACTGGCCATACTATTCCTACCATCAATGACAGATGTGCTGATCAGTCAAGCTGTTCCAAATGCCTCTCACTATTTGGATTGTGTTTTAAAACAATCTGTCGAAATCAGGCAGCAGATAGTATTGTTAACCGTGATGATGGATACCCACAAATTAAAACTTGGAATCCTGTTTCATATGCTATGAAGAAACAATTTGCATCTGCATTGGCCGGCTATGGGTTTTAATTTTTAACAATATATCATTTTACGTAAGTATTCACTATTGGAGGCGCAGCAACTCTTCTTGCGCCAGGGGCAGCGGCAACGATTGAGCACTTGTGTATTACCTCAGCGCTTGCGCTTTTGTATTTTCGCTGGGTATAAAGGTTCTGTTGTTCACGTTTTGAAACAGTTATTGATGAGAGCAGCTTAGCTTTTCTCAGCTGATGATGGTGGCCATGTGACCATGGAAATATTGAGTGTGGATGACAGTTTGATCCAGCTGAAGATCCGACAAGAGTTTGGTCTGTCAATATGCCAGGAAAGTCTACAGAGTCATATGGATTTTCCATTGTTTTAGTGTATAGTTGCACTTTTGGTCATTTTGCTTACTGGCTGTTGGTTGGTTTTGATACACAATACCATCCTCAGTCCATCCCCTGGCACATATTTGTCCCACTTACTTCCCAAGTGCGTTTGTGTGACAAAAACTTTTTGGCACACCACTTTAAGAACCAGGCTTGATGACTGCATGCCAGTGGATGGCCTGAAGACATTTGACAAGCAGTGCTGTGCTGGGGCAGCAACAGGTGTGGCTGTAGCTTCCTAGTGGGCACATGTGCACAGGCGCACTCTGATGTACATTGTAATATGTATCTGGCGATAACTACTCCCACCCAGGCAGCACTCGAATTTCACCACAGTGCCAACGTATTGTCGCAGAAAAAGCTGAGTAGCTCCGTGGTGTATTGGTTATGATACTAAATTGTTGCATGGAGGGTCATGAGTTCAAAACTCACCTGGGCTGTACAATTCTAATTCCTATATTCAGTTCGAGTACATTCTAGAAGTATCCACAAATGTCAAGAATCATTGTACTGAAATGTTCTGTAGCTGTATGTGTTCTGACCGGAGGCAGTTGACTCAGCGCTCTTGTATGTGCAAGTGCTGAATAAACCTTCATTAAGTGAAGTTAGTGTTCATCATTTATCTAATTACACCTTCTTCTACATGACAATATATTAACCAGGAGCCTGTTATCACAGTTCAGCTGAACATGGTAATGTCTGACTGTGTAGAAATCATGTGTTGTTCCCCGAGAGCTAACAGACTGCCCTCGGCGCCATTTCCGTATAGCGGCTGTAAACCCAATTCTGTCCACCAGACGAAACGTCCACCTCTGTTCATTGCCTGTCTGTTACTCTTCACTCCCCTGATCACGTGTCAAAGAGATCACCTGACCCTGCGATCTCTTCGACATGGCTGCAGTCAGCTGCAATAATTCCAACCATCAGCACTCTGTATACAAAAAGCTGTGCTTATGTTGGGTTGGGTGATTAGAATGTGAATTTATGATGATGCCTGTGGATGTCAGTTTTCTATAATACAAATGAAAGTTTGTCAACTTTTGAAATAGTCAAATCAAAATAACTATCTTGTGTTCCATTTCAGATTTACCATAAATCGTATTTTAGCATGGAGTCTATATACCCTATCCTGTTTGCCAGGTGTTCCACCTACAGCGGCAGCCAGGCATCCCAAAGAGTCTGTCGCTGCCTGCCAGCCTGTCGGTGCTGATGGCACTAGAGCGTGTGCTGAGGCTGCCTGCAGTGGCCAGCAAGCGATACCTCACCAACAAGGTGGACCGTTGTGTCACAGGACTGATCGCACGCCAGCAGTGCGTCGGCCCGCTGCACACGCCAGCCGCTGATGTTGCTGTCACCGCCCTTTCTATCTTCGGAGTGGTAAGGAAGCTCTGCCAATGTATCCGATGAGAGGTAATTGGCTACGGCTGTGGTTCCCAAACTACTTTTGTTCCCTGTTGCGTCAGTACGTCGAGGTATTACCGTGGCCCTCAGAGTTGAAGTGAACAGTTGAGTCTGTTCAGTTAGTTTAATGCAGATAAATCTCCTACAAGTGACAGCTTCAAAAGCAGGTCTACGTAGCATATAGACAGTTGTGAAGGAGGGCTAAAAACCCAGAAACATCAATAACGTGGATGAGAGAAGGTAAAGCAGCACGAGGAAAATGGAAATAACGGTGAAAGAAATAGGAGAAAGCAAAAAATTCAGAGCAAAAGTAACAAGTGTCGGTGGCCAGCAGGAGAAAACAAAGAAAAAGACAGGCACAATATGGACAAAAGAGAGAAGAGAACAGCACAGGGAAGGGATCTGGAAAGAAAGGAAGGAGAAAGGAAATGGGGCATAACTTACTTCTTGTGGTCCTCAGTAGGCCAGACAAATAAAAAAATTAAATGTGTGTTTTAAATTCATAAATAATCTATTGAATTTAATAATTAATGGGCTGGAAGAGTTTTGCATGCTCTCTAAAACTTCTCAAATCCCAGAATCAAACTGGGTGCAGCTACCTACATTTCTAGCTTATGTTAATTTTTCCATGTTTGGAACTGTGATAATTTTGCTATTCATTATTGCTGCAGAATGTGTCACAACGTTGGAGTACTTTTGCAGTGTCTTGCAGCATAGCCTTGGCAAACAGTTTGGGAACCACTGGCTTAAGGCGTCAACAGTAGTTTCATAGTGGTAGAAAGTAATTTTTTTGTTTAGTGTTTATATAAATAATGTTTTGTTTACTTCATTAGTTGCCCATCTAAGCTTACAACAATTCTTACAGTTTGTGTGCAGTTCAATAATTATGATATGCATTTTTATAATAACAAAGTAGAAAAAGATAAATTGCTGCTTACCATAAAGAAGACACGTTAAGTTGCAAACAGGCACAATACCAATACATTTACAGAAAGCTTTCTACCACAGCTTTCATCAGCAAAAGAGAAACACATGCCATTTATAAACACAAGCAAGCATGCCTCAGGCACACCTGACTGGCAGCTCGGACAAACTGAAAGTGTCTTCGTTATGGTAGGTAGCAATCTGTCTTTTCCTGCATTGTTGATATTCCTACCTGGAGTTTCCATTGTCTGCATTTTTATAATATTCAGTTATGTGGGTTTGTTGGCCTTCAGTCTCTCCTTCCCATTCTGTTGGATAAGTATCTCCTGACCCAGATTTTGGGTGACTTTTCCAAACTCTCCATTTCCTAAACCTCATCAGTCATTTTTCATCATCTCTTTTCCTTCCCCTTCAACCGCTCTGCCAGAAGAGGGAGCCATTGGCTCCAAGAGCTTGCAGATTTCCTTAACCTAGTTACCGTATTTACTCGAATCTAAGCCGCACTCGAATCTAAGCCGCACCTGAAAAATGAGACTCGAAATCAAGGAAAAAAAATTTTTCCCGAATCTAAGCCGCACCTGAAATTTGAGACTCAAATTCAAGGGAAGAGAAAAGTTTTAGGTCGCACCTCCAAATCGAAACAAAGTTCGCCTAGTTGTAATATGAGACACAATTTAGGTCGAATGAATGACGATACAGCTGCAGTAGTTTGGTTCGAGTCATAAGCTTAGCAGTTACGGTTTACCAGTTAGCCATTGCTACGCGTCACGCGCTCCGTCTGTATTTATACGGATATCCTTCCTTTTTCACTGATGCTTATTTTTCTTTGATCTGATAAGTGCCGTTCTCTTTGTTATAGGTGTTTACGTCACTCTAAGCTGAAAATGCATTACTGTACTGTGTCATGCATTGTTTGTCGCATTCTGATAGTGCGTGTTTACGGCCTGTCGCCGCTCGCGGCGTGGCTTGCTTTTGTGCGCGCTACTGCCGCTTACAAATAAAAAATAGAGAGGAGTCGTCGCATTAGCAAAACATTTGTTGTTACTTACACTACTTCTTTCTTTGATAATGACCAACAAGAACCAAATAATAGACTGCGTATGATAGATGATGTTCTGAACGAAATTTTAGCGAAAATTTTTCTCCATTTGAAAATCTTTGCAGGCGCCTCTTTAGTTCATTACATTCTGCACAGAAATTAGAGTCATCTTAGATTTAAAAATCTAGTGAGTTGCCGTGCTTCATTTCTGACTGTATCACTATCAGGCATAAGAATAATACGAATATAAACATGACATGATATGTATATTCTTCCGCGTTTGCTGTTGTCTCACTCTAGTTTCGTAGTTTATTAGGCAGACAGGATTTAAATGAGATAGTAGCAAACACGAAACAATACATGGCAAAATGTTTATATTCGTATTAATCTTATGGCGAAGAGAATACTACATGTGATTCACAATTCATAAAAGCTCCTATTAGCAACCATCTCTTCTCACAGGTAGGGAAAAATTCAGAACGTACAGTTGGCCATATTGACAAACATCCCAAACAGTCTTGCCAGTCGGATTTTCGTAGTACATTGAAATGCTGCTACATCCGAAGATCAACAATACAGAATTTGTATTTACTTCGTTGGATAATGTACCAAAACACAGTGGTCGAAACTCTGGGCGGAGGAAAAAGGCTCGTCTCCCACTTTTTTTTTAAATTTATTTACTGACGCAGAGATTTTGGTGCCAGTATTTATCTTTGTGCCTACAAAGCATGCCTGTGTGGCGCTACATATATTCGACGGCAGAAGTTAGTTGTGGCGGCACCCACCAACATTTTTCAGAACTCCCGCTTGCTTTGCACTCGATTCTAAGCAGCAGGCGGTTTTTTTTATTACAAAAACCGGAAAAAAAGTGCGGCTTAGATTCGAGTAAATACGGTATATGTTTGTGTTCTCCTGTCCCTGCTTGGTGAGCAAATTTTTTGTCTATCAAGTTTGATTATATACTGTATGTGTGATTTATATAGACGTTAGCACAGTTTTATCCATCTTTTTATTTCTATTTGCTTCTGCTTTAGTTGTCTTTATTTATTTTCTGTCATTGAATCCTTCATGTTACTCATAAATTTGAGAATAAAGGCTTTTATTTTATGGAAATTGGTCATAAATAATTTAATGTTAGCACTCTTGACTCTCCCTCTATCTTTTCAGGAAGGCGTGGCTACAGCAATTGGTGAACAACCGATTAAAGGACTTGTCAACGCAGCAGCTGGAGCAAGGATGACAGTTGCAGAATGCCTAACAAATCTTGTTTTTGCAAGAATATCTGACATACAGGTAAAACATCACTGTGCTTGACTAGTGTTGCTATTTATCTGTATTTTGTAGGTGATGCCATACCTGTAGGGGTGGTGGGAAGACATTGGCACCAACCACACCATGACATTTAACTGCACGTGAGCAAACAAATTTTTTACATTCGCTCATCACCATAGAAAGTCGGTCTGGAAAATCTGCCTTCATTCTATGAAAATATTTTTTCTGAAGGAAAACTATCAATGTATTTGAGGAAAGAGACATGTCTAGCCTATAGTGCAACAGATGAGTAGTTTAGCTGTGTATGAACAATGATGAAAAGGCTAGATTGTTACTCACTATAAAGATAACGTGTCTAATTGCAGACAAGCACAACAAAAAGACTATTACACACTGCGCTTTCAGCCAAAACCTTTGTCAGAGAAGAAAAGAAAATACACTCACATTCTCATAAGCCAGCATATCTCGCACTAATGATTGCTACCTCTGTCCACTTTAGCCAGACTTCAATTGTTGGGTTAAATGAAAGCAGCCATCTGGAGTGGGGCAGGGAATGAGGAGGGATAGCAGCGTGCCAGTGGCGGGGATTGGGGGGGGGGGGGGGACACTGTTTGGTGGAGCATGCAGGGACTAAAATACAGAAAGATAAGGCTGTTAAGTGAAGTGTGGGGAGGCTGTGGGATAGGAGGGGGGAGGGAACGAAAAAGGAGAGGAGCATAGAGGGGAAAAGACTTGAGGGTGTATTGACAGAGAGTGGCACGTGATGAGGGTTAGGGGATGTGAATCGGGAGGAGAGAGGGTGTGGGAACAGTGGGTTGTTGCTGGGATAATTTTGAGAATGGGGAATGTGTTGTAAGGATAACTCCCACCTGTGCATTCCAGAAAAACTGGTGGTGGAGGGGAAAATGCAGATGGTGTGGGTTGTAAAGCAGCTATTGAAATCAAGCATGTTATGTTCAGTGTTATGCTTTGCTGCATGGTGGTCCAGTTGGCTCTTGGCTGCCATTTGGTGGTGGCTGTTCATCCTGGTGGACAGCTGGTTGATAGTCATACCAATATAAAAAGCTGTGACATGACTGCAGCAGAGCTGGTATATGACATGGAAGTGCTCGGTGGGTGGATTGGGCAGGTCTTATATCAGGGCCCCACACAAGGAGATGATCCCTTTGGCAAGGGGTTGTGATTGGGAGCAGCATAGGGGTGGATGAGAATGTTGTGGAGGTTTGGTGGGTGACAGAACACCACTTTAGGAGGGTTGGGGGAGTACCTTGGATAGGATGTCCCTCTTTTCAGGGCATGATAATAGATAAACGAAGCCTTTCATATTTGTTGATATTCCAGCCTGGACACCCATAATTGGATGTAGCTGTGTATGAAGCATACAGTAAATAAGTCATATAACATTTTATACTGTACTATTCATGGTGATTCGGTGATGATGATACAGTCTTCCAGGGATGACGGAGAAGAACAAATTATCAATTTGAGGAAAAGGACCCCAGTCAGGAAATGACAGAGTGGAAAGTTATAAGTGAAAATTGTTCTGATACCTCTGACTGTGGAATACATGTGCCAGTACTTTTGTTGCTAAGATTAAAGGAAGGAACTTCCAGAGCCGGTAGTATGGACCAAAGTAAGAAAAAAAGTATAGTACACGTGGACGCCGCAATGCATACCATAAAGACTAGGAACACTTGTGTAACACATCTCTTCCACTGAACAAGTGCCCATAGTTCTTAAGGTATGCGTTTTAGAGCCCATACTTACTGGACATTTTTTTCTTGTTTTGCCCTAGACCACTATCTCTTGAGATTTGCCTATCCTACAATCTTAGCAACAATAATACTGGTACACATATACCACTGTCAGAGATATCAGATCAATATTTTCTTTTAACCTTTGACTTTGTCATTTCCAGACCAGAGACCCATACTTCAAATTGATACATTTACCCTTCTCCATTTTTACCTTAAAATTTGTAACACCATCACAGAATTATCCTGTATAATGCTCCTTTGGGTTTCACATTGGCTGTAATTTGTACACAATCAGAAATTAGTTTGACTGATGTCTAACAAATGGAAGCTGCCACAAGAGGTTATTTGGGCATACTCTTGAGAATGTGTCTGCGGTATTGAAAGTACCTCTCCTACATTGATGCTGGTCCGCCTGCAGAGAAGGCTTGGTTACAACCTGCTGGGTCACATGGCTACAAGTGGCAGCATTGGCACCTGTCCATCTTCTCGAGTGCTGCCTGAAACTGACACTTCTACTGGAAGAAATCCTTCAGTTGCAGAAGGGGAAAACTCTGTTACCTGTCAGTAGTTCAAAACTACGGAAGTTTATGGCATCCCTTAGGAAAATGGCAACAAGGAATGGGAAGAGACCTTAGAGCACTCAGTGTGTAGGCCCCGGAGACTTACTCAACATGTCAAAGAGACTGCTCTGACAGCTGTTGTAGGAACAAGGTGCGACCAACTGAAGAATATTGCTGTTCTAGAACAATGTCTATTGGCTGGTTTCTGACTCATATTGGGTTGCTTCTAAGAACTGCCAGGGAAGGTGCTTCACTGGCAGTTTCTCGATACAGCTCACTGTTTGTGACGTTAGTGCTAGATGTTACTGTGAAGCTCCAATTTTGAGTGAGTAGCAGCCCTCAACTGCCGACTCAATGGCAGTCTAGCCTGCAAGTTCACAGACCAGTGCCTCAGGGTTGGGAGTTAGTGTCCGCCTAAACAGATAAGGGCTGTACTTCCCAACTGAGGTGAGAGGTCGTGTGTAGGTTTATATGACGGTTGTTTAGGCTGAACGACTTGCAATCCATTTGCAATTAACATCCCATATAAGTTGCTCAAAAATGAATTTGTATGACTTGAATATCTGTGAGCTTCGGTCCATGGTGAGCAAGAAATGAAAGAACAGGCCTTATGAAACTAAATAATATAACTTAAATGTGAAATGAAAGCACATGATGACAAAATAAAGGTCATCTATTTGAAAGTATACATCTTTGAAATCAAAATTTGCTTACGAATATCATCAACTACTGTGTTGCTCCACCCCATGCTTTGTAACGTGCCTGGAATCCTCTACTGCAGTTGCCCACCTAAGGTCATCCAGTCTGTGTAGGAAGTTCCTGCAACAATATATTGTGAGTTGAACTGGTCCCAGGCAGATCAGTGAAGTTCTCATCATTTGATATTGGAGGTCATTCCATTTGGTCGATTACTGCCTGTTCGAGGAATGTGTTCACGAGGTGGGTGCAGTGTGCTTGCTCAGTAAAGGAATGCATTAAAGAGCACAAGTGCCACAAATGTTTAAAACAAAGTGTGAAGCCTGCTGTAAGGGAACACCAGGCAGACCCTTTTCAAATACAAATTTTAATAACATACAAATGCTAGCTAAAGAATGTAAAATATGTAGGAGGAAAGTGAAGGAAGCATTCGAGATCTTCAAAATGAATTAAACTCTTTTTCTTTAAACTCTGAGATCACAGCTACAGGCTTCTGCCTCCTTAGCTTCCTGACATCGAGAAAGTAACTACGCAGCCGAGGCATGCGAGGGATACAAACAATTATCATCAAGCTGTAATGAAGACAAGATTTTTGACCACCCCCCCCCCCCCCTCACACACACACACACACACACACACACACACACACACACACATGCACCCACACGCACGCACCAAGATTTCGGTCCTCCTCAGTAATGATGACCCACCAGTGAGAGATGAGGAATTTTACCCATGATGCCTGTTCTTTGGAAAAGTGTGGAGAAAATACATTTATTAGAGACAGGGTAATAGTTTTTGACAGTGCTCAGCCACCCAGAGGGACCGTGAAACTCCTGAGGAAGATCCTGGTGGAGGGGTCAAAACATAAGAGTTCAGTGTAGAAGCTGAAAGGGAAAATGACATGGAACTAACACCCAGAATTACAATAGCCATAGAAGCTTGCAGACTTATATAAATCCTCAACAACTTTAGTTAAGTATGAGCATTGGAATTAGTAATGCACTAATAGTTGAGATAGTGAGTTGTTTTCAGCACATAACAAGAGGAAACAATGGTAATGTTTTGGGAAATGTGTTCCTGAAGGGCTAACTAGCATGTACACATGCGAGAACGTGGGTGATCATCCGATCATCCACCCCCCCCCCCCCCCCCCCCCCCCCACACACACACACACACACACACACACACACACACACACAGTATTCCGGATGATCTCAGGACTAGCACACACCACCAACATATACAGTATTCCAGCTGATCTTACCACTATTATGATACCCCTACTTTTGTATTACATTCTATGTGTGTTCCTATTTGCCTGTACTGAGTCAATATCCTCCAATAATAAAGGAGATGTTTAGCCAAACAGGACGAAAGGAGGTTAGCATTTTCCATCACACAGCTTGGTCATACAGTTTTCCATTGACTTGCATCATAGTCTAAAAGTATATTGTAGAATGACTGATACATTTACTTTTTGCTAACACTAACATTTTTCTCAGTACAGTAGTACAGAGATGAGCCTTTTGTATAGAAATACGAAAAGGAATAAGGTCTGTTTTATGTACGTCGTCCAGTTCTTTGTGTCCACGTTAAATGAGTTATGCCATAAAGTCATTGAAGGCTCCAACAATTTGAAAAGAAACCCTAATGAGGGCAGTTTAATGTCATTTCTCCCTCAGTGTGTGTGTGTGCCAGGACGTGAAGTGCAGTGGGAACTGGATGTGGGCAGCGAAGCTGCCCGGAGAGGGTGCAGCACTGCACGACGCGTGTGTTGCCATGTGCCGTGTGATGGCGGAGCTCGGCGTTGCCGTCGATGGCGGCAAAGACTCCCTTAGCATGGCCGCCAGGGTCTCCGGCTCCACTGTCAAGGCACCAGGTGCGTGAGTTCAGCCTTTTATTATGTGAATATTAACTTCTAAAATATTTTAATTAATTCATTATCTGTGGATGTCAGTACATCAGTGTATCTGTAAAATCGCAAATGTTTGGTTAGAGACTTGTGTAGAAGTAATACGTGCCTCCTATTTTATCACCAGTGGTTCTTAAATACTCTCTGGTCATGGATCCTCAACGCACAGTTAACATCAAATTTCCTACTTGCCCCATCCCCAGTTGTGCATCATTGCGTCTTTGTCATCTGGTAGCCTCAGAGAAGAGTCTTATGCACCAAGAGTGTCAGACTTCTGAATAAATCCACTAAACATATGTAAATCCCTACTTTGCCTTTTATGTAACTTGTAAGTAGCCACAACTCTTGCCTTTTGGGTAAATATTAGCTCTCACTTTAATCTTCCAAAGATAATACTGAAACTGCATTTTGACCATTATATCACACTCATCTGAAGACTGCACTAAATATTTAGGGGGCAGGAAGAAGTTAATGGTGTCACAGTTGTCTGTAAAATCACTATCCCTTAACTGTTTTGGGATTCATCACCATGTTCAGTTAAAATAATCGTCACCTTGGTTTTTCTAGCTTTGTATTTTTATCCTGTATTTTAATTAATGCTATAATGTATGAACTGTGAAGTGATAAAAGCAGTGTCTTTAATGCAGTTTATTATAAAGTGCACTCAAAATGGAAAATCAGCTAAATGGTGTTTTGGAGGCAGTAAGACTGGTGATCTTGTACAAATAAACAGAACAATGAAGAAAGGATTACCATTGCATTTTACAGTACCAAGCAAGGTTATGTGGAAGATGTTTGATTGGCAAGGGATTCATCCTACAGCAAGATAACGACCTTAAACACACTTCAAAACTGTGTAAAACATAATTGGCAAATTCAGAAAAAAAGAAGGAACTGAAAAATATGATCTGGCCACTCCAATCCCCTGACTGTAATCCTATTGAACTGCTTAGGGATCACTTGGATAGAGCAGTTAAATCAAAGCCTACTACCAACGTTTATGACCTCTGGACCAGACTACAAGAGGAATGGCAGCACATCACCGAGGAAACCCTGACGGATGAAGCTGATGGAAAGAGTGCCTCAGATATGCAGAGAAGGGATTAAAGCCAAAGGAGGCTACTTTGAGGAGAGTAAAATTTAACTGCATGTATTTATTTTCAATAAAAGATTATTCCAAATCTGACTTATGAGTATTTCTAACATATCTGGTTCCAATTTGCATTTTTTTCCCTCAAAATCACCAATGTTCAAAAACTTTTGAGCGATAGTGTACACACTAATGGTGTATTCCTTGGAGTTTAGGCAGAGTATTGTTTGCATCTTATCCACAGTATTTCAATGAACAACGTAGTCATCACCTTCAGCTGCTGTAAGTGCATAAAAGGGGAACAACAACTCAGTTGAACACTAGGAAGTACACTATTAATCGATCTTGCCGAGAAAACCTGGGAGAGACTGTGCGTATGCTGCTGAAAAAAAGTTAAGCGCATATAAGAAATGATCTGATGTATGTGCAGTTTTGTAGTTGTAAGTGACATGACTAGATATCTAAATGAGTTGCAGGGAGCTGTGACACTTAAAATAACAACCACAGGTCGTTAGTGCCATCACCGCATGACCACATTATGATGAGTGACAAGTTATATAATGGACGTTCATGAAGACTACATAGAATGGCAGTTTCTCACATGAGAGAATGATGCTAGAGTTGGATCTGCATGTGGTCAGTTGGTCGAACAGTGTGATATCCAGGCGCGAGGGGTGTTCAGCTGTGGCTGTGGGATAGTGTTGGACTGAATGAAAACATGAAGGAAATCACATGCATCGGCAAGGTTCTGGTTGACCTAGTCTGATCACTCCGAGGGAGGAATGCTTTACTGCAGAGGCAGCTTATTGTTGGCCCTTCAGATATGCACCTGCAATCCGGGCAAAAGTGATGAAGTCATAACAACACCACACATCATAACTCAGCGTCAGTAAGAGACAAGCAAAAGCTATAGAACCTTTGTCCCATCAGTAGGCTGCTGTTGACAATACCACGCTGATGACTGCTGATGAGTAACAGTGCACCACTTTCAGCATTGACTGTCGACTCTGCAATTCACTGGTCTGTGAGATTGGCAGCACTGAGGGAAGAAGACGTGTTCTGACAGTGTTTTGGAGAGACACACTGCTGTTACATTTTAGGGCACTAGTGTGCGTGGCTTCAAGTTACCTCTGGTAGTGATTCAGGGAAGTCTTAAAGCACAGTGGTGTGTGACAATATAACAAAAAGGATAGTTGCTACTCACCATAAAGCAGAGCTGCTGAGTTGCAGAAAGGCACAGCAATAAGACTGTGAGAAAGCTGGCTTTCTGACAGTCTTTTTGTTGTGTCTTTCTGTGACTCAGCATCTTTGCTATATGGTGAGTAGCAGCTATCCTTTGTGTTATATTTTCACAGTGGCATGTCACATATGTTCTCCGATATTGCCTCTCAAAAGACAACACCCTGACACCAGCTTTTGACAGCACCAACTTCATCCTGATTCAGCCTGTGTCTCAGTGTACTGTCAGCATGATGTAGAGAAACTCCCTCAGCCAGCCGGAGCCACTGGTCTGTCTCCAATAGAACTTGTGTGAGACCCGCTCAGATGTCAGCCTCGTCCAATTCTCGAGATTCAGGGGTCAGTTTACCTCAAGAGAGGAAACATTGACTGTACAGCATGATCAGTACCATTTCCAACTGATTTGTGCATCGTTCCAGGGATGACGGGGTGCAACACGATACTGACGGGAACAACCAGTGTGCCTGTGCTGCCAATTTTGTTTCTCTGTGGATCTGATTTTGTTATCACTGAAATGAAAACCACAAAACCCTTTAGCATTTGAAATATCATTTCACTTCCTTGGCTTTTTATGGGTGCTTACATTTTTTTGGTCAAGTGAGTGCAAGTGCCCCCCTCCCACACACACACACACACATATACATACATACATACATATATCTAAAAACAAAGATGATGTGACTTACCAAATGCAAGTGCTGGCAGGTTGACAGACACACAAACAAACACAAACATACACACAAAATTCAAGCTTTCGCAACAAACTGTTGCCTCATCAGGAAAGAGGGAAGGAGAGGGAAAGACGAAAGGATGTGGGTTTTAAGGGAGAGGGTAAGGAGTCATTCCAATCCCGGGAGCGGAAAGACTTACCTTAGGGGGAAAAAAGGACAGGTATACACTCGCACACACACACATATCCATCCACACATATACAGACACAAGCAGACAGTTTGTTGCGAAAGCTTGAATTTTTTGTGTATGTTTGTGTTTGTTTGTGTGTCTGTCGACCTGCCAGCACTTTCATTTGGTAAGTCACATCATCTTTGTTTTTAGATATATATTTCCTACGTGGAATGTTTCCCTCTATTATATACATACATACATACACCGACGGACCGTCACATTGTCGTCATCTGACTGCAGTGCAGAGGGGCCATAGGATCAGCAAACCCCTCTGCAGCCCGTTGTCGGTTTCACAGACCCTGGAGCCAAGTAGCTGCTCAGTTGGCCCCATGATGCTGCATGCACCCTTCCACCGAGGAATAGCCCCTGGCAATGCTGCAGCAGTAATATCTTTACACCATTGTATAGGAAATGCATACCACGTCTGCAACATTTTTTCCTTTGTTATACTGGGTTATTGTGTTCCTCTCACTCACCCCCTGACTCCCATTGTATCCACACTTTTTTCTTCCTTGTACTTATTCACTTCTGTTCATTTTGTAGGCACTCTGGTAGTCTCGGCATATGCGCCGTGTCCGGACGTGAGGCAAGTTGTGACTCCCGACCTGAAGAGCCCATCTGTGGGTCGTTCGGGACTGCTGTTCCATGTCGATCTGTCGGGCGGGTGCAATCGCCTAGGAGGTTCAGCACTTGCACAGTGCTTCAGGCAGCTGGGCGACAGCTGCCCTGACCTTGAACAACCTTCTCTGTTGAAAAAAGCTTTTGGAGTCACACAGAAGCTCATAAAAGGTGAGTTTTGTAAGTGTGGTTGGAATATCGTGAAAATTTTTGTACAACATGTTGTAGAAACTTCCATGATGTAAAGAGAAAGACTTTTTACAGTGTTTGTTAGCAGGTGCTAGGGGGTGTATAAAATCATAAAAAGAAAAGAAGAATTCACATAAGAAACCATAAAATTACAAGGAGCCAGAACAGTTGGTCAGTGATTGCCTCCGGGAGGCTGAATTATGAGTACTGCTGATAGACGCATTGAAAAATAAAGAAACTATTTTCAGTCTTTGGAACTAGTAGATCCTTCCTCACAGTAGAAGGACAGACAGGTTGATGAAAGTTGGAAAAGACAGTTTGCTCAGACCCTAGGATCTGCTTCCCACATTCTCACAGCGGGCTGCTCCTGTTTAATCTTCCCTAGCCGACCCTTCTTTCTGCCCCATGGAAGGAACTACTAACTCCAAAAGCTGAGAATACTTTCTTCACTTTTAAATGTGTCTGTTAGTAGTAATTAAAATTCTGTCTTTGAAGGTAAACGTTGGCCAGCCATTTCTGTATCTTTGTAATTAAGTCATATGTGCAGCTTTAAACTTTTCCACAGAATGCAATGGAATTTGCAACAAAACAATATTATTGAACAATATTAGTAAAACACCTATTTGTTAGACATAACTATTGTATGAATTGGCTGATAACATCATGGAAGAAGAAACGGATATTGATTTGTAGAACATACAGGATCTACTGCATTGTTACATAGCGGATTATAATTTTGAAAGACTTTTATCAAGCACAGAAGAAGGATCGATAACATTCCTGCTAATTTCTGAAAGTAG
The DNA here is from genome assembly GCF_023864345.2 of Schistocerca serialis cubense. NCBI lineage: Eukaryota > Metazoa > Arthropoda > Insecta > Orthoptera > Acrididae > Schistocerca > Schistocerca serialis. Next base: position 36,524,246 of record NC_064644.1, read on the forward strand.
TGGGGGAAGTGGCAATGAAACAGTAATTCAAGCTCTTATTTAAAGTCTATGAGATGGAGATGTGCCGTTAGCCTTGCTATCATCCAACAATCCTGATAATAGCAAGGGTAGATAAAGTTGAGAACTACTACACATTCCACTTAACACCTAATGCAGTCAAGTAACTGACTAGAAAAATATACAGAGGAATAGAAAACACCACTCACAACTTTTGCCTTAGTCCTGTCCCAACTGGCTGGCTGCTATCTACAAGCCAAGAAGAGTAGTGACCTGTGGTTGTGGAACATGTGATCAACATGTTACTAATACCTCAAACCTTTGTTGCCTGCAGACAAATCCAGATGGTCCTGCTACTTGTTTATTCGAGCAGCTCCTCATTTCGCCTCATGAGGCTGAATGGACCCCTCTCCACACCACCCTTCCTCAGAAAAATATTTGAGGAGGTACTCAGAATCAAGCCCTTCTGCACCGAAGGCAGCAACACTAATCATGTGGCTACGGAGAAGTTATGTGTATGAAGAAATGCAAAATAAAATTCTGTTAGATGACCTTTATTTTGGCTTTAAGAAAGATAAGGGCACCAGAGAGGCACTCACACGTGTTAATGCAAGATGTTTGAAATTGTCAGGAAAATAGGTACACACTATGGGTACAAGACAGGTAATTCACAGTATGTATCAGAAGCAAGAGGAAGCAATAAGAGTGGTAAACCAAGAGAGAAGTGCTTGTATTAAAAGGTGTATAAGGCGCAAATGCAGTCTTTCTGCCATACTGTTCAACTTGTATATTGTAAAAGTGATGAAGCAAATAAAAGGAAGGTTCAGAAGTTGAATGAAAATTAATAGTAAAATGGTATCAGCTATAAAATTCACTGATGACATTGTTTTGCTTTGTGAAAATGTGGAAGAATTGCAGGACCTGTTGAGTGGAATGGATGGTCGACTGAGAGCTAATCAAAAGAGGTGGAAGTATTACAGACCAGAAGAAATGAGAGGTTTGAGAACTTTAACTGAAAGTTGGGGATTACATAGTAGATGGTAGACAAAGTAAAGGAATCCTGGACACAAAATAAAGAGTGACAGAAACAGCCCCGAGGAGGGCAAAAAAATTGTAGGCGAAGACAGTGTTGGAATATATACAACAAGACAACTGAGACTTCAGCAACCACTGTATGGCATGGCAGTGGGATGTTATGTGTCACAGGAAATGAAGATCTTGACTTGATTGGTCAAATTGTGAGGATGGTAAAAACCTCTATAAAAAAAAACCTCAATCTCAAGGTGTGCTGCATGCTGATGAGATGCGTTGCTGTTGAACTGAAACAGTCAATAGCGTGCAACTTCTGGGGAACCTGTTGCACCTCTGTTGTATAAAGTTGGCCGCTTGGAGATACCAACACCCAGTCGCACAAGAGGCCTCGTCTGAAGAGTTCTCTGGATTCTAGAGTTGTTAAAAGTTGTTAGGGATTTAGTAACAGGCTGCATCCTACAGGACAGAATGTACTTTTGATAGTTAAGAGATGAGAGGAAACTTTCTCAAGAGTCTCCCCGTTTTACATTCGAAAGGGTTTGGAGGGCATTGCAGCGACATTAAAATATGCCAGGTGGCTATGGAATGGGACACTGTTGCTCAAAATCTCTTATTTCCAGCAAACAATGAACGTGCAGAAAACGAAATGCCTTGGGAAGTATGGCACTGAAACTGAGTTCCACACCATGTTGAAGGGGAGCCGGAATGATGAAAATCATGAATTTTTTTGGTTTTTTCACTATAAAATTATTTGGAGTTTTCTGAATAAAACAAATCAAGTTTCACCCTTCTAAGTGAATACTAAGTGTGTTTTTTATCACTGCAAAGTTGACGCGCCGCGTAAACGGTTGTAGCGACTTGGTGTGTCACTTCTGACAGCACCACTCGCTGGCTGCAAACAGAGTATCTTTGCGGAATTAGAGAGTGTTTTCTTTTCCAACGTTGTATGGCTTTATCTCTGTGACAAGTGACTGTTCATATCGGTAAACATAAATGCTATACCATGTGTGTTGACTTGTGGAGTTTGCTTTGTGTTGTTCAGCTGTTCAATTTTGTGTATTTGACGAATTTTGCTTGTACCTGTTTTACGTATTTGGTTTGTGGATATCAATGGCCCCGTTTCAGCAATCGAGTGTTTAAGAAAAGGCACAGTGAGTGGAAGAAGAAATCTTTTGTTGTTTCGAAGGGAGATGCTGCTCAGACTGCTTCACCGACTACTTCAAATGAATGTGATAGAACTTCTTCCAGCAAGAAACTTTGTTACAGCAAAGAAACATTTGAAAACTATGAAAGTGACAGTAATGATGTGAATGAAATAATTAACATTTCCTTGCTCTCTAATACTTTGAGACATAACGTATTATCCGAAGTTTGCAAAGAAAGAGGACTGGAATTGAAAATAACTTCACACATTGCTCTGGCATGTAAAATGGTATTGAAGTTTAACAAATGTGCTGCAGGAGTTTCGTTTTCTAATTCTAACAGTATTCCTCATAGTGGTAATAGTGGAAAGAAGGTGTATGTTATAAATGTTAGGCTAGTGTATGGCTTGTTGCATTGACAAGGGCAGTGCTGCAGGGACAATGTTATGTGGAATTATGAACTTGCCAAAACCACCAACCAAGTTTGGATTTTATAATGAGTTGGTGGGATCTTCTGCTGAAGATACTGCTCAAGCAGCAGTGAAGAAAGCAGTTGAAGAAGCTGTGACAGATAATGAGAATTGTAGAGATTTAGCTGTTGCTTTAGATGGATCGTGGCAACGTAGAGGCCATAAATCTCTAAATGGGATTGTGACAGCTACCAGTGGAGACAGTTGCAAAGTAATTTATGTTGCCATTCTCTCAAAACATTGCAGATGTAAGGGCAATGCCAAGGACGAACATAGTGAAAGTTGTGAAGCAAATTTTCACGGCATGAGCAGAGCGATGGAAGTAGAGGGAGTGAAAGCAACTTTTTCCAGATCATAGGAGTGGTATAATGTACGATACACTAACTATCTAGGAGATGGTGATTCTAAGGGATATAAAGCTGTAGAGGAACTCAAACCTTATGGCAATGAAATTCACATTAAAAAACAGGAGTGCATTGGACATGTGCAGAAGCGCACAGGGGCTTGCTTTTGCAAACTAAAGCAGACATTAGGATACCAGAAGCTTAGTGATGGTAAGGCCCTTGGAGGAAGAGGAAGATTGACAGATGAAGCAATTGATAGATTGCAGAGGTATTGTGGGTGCAATTAGGCAAAATACAAGAAGCATTTAGCATATGAGGAGAGCAGTATGGGCATTACTTTTTCATACTGCATCAACAAATGAGCACCCACAACATGCACTGTGCCTCACAGGTGATAACTCACGGTGTAAGTACCAATCAGGAAAGGAATATGCCCACAAAAATAGTTTGCCAAATGCTGTAATTGATGTAATTAAGCCCATAGTCAGAGATTTATCACAGCCAAGTTTATTGGAAAAGTGTTTACATGGGAAAAAACAAAATCCAAATAAAAGTGTAAATAATTTAATTTGGATTAGGATTTCCAGAAGAGTGTTTGTACAGATAAAAACATTGCATTTTGGAGAGTATGATGCAGTGGCAACATACAATGAAGGAAACATTATCAAATGTGATGTGCTGAAACGTTTAGTTTTCCAACCAGTACACAACACCATTTCCACAATGCGCCTAATTGATGAAGAAAGACTGAGAGGTGCAGGAAGAAGAGACAAAAGCCTACAACATTCAGCAAAAGGGAATAAAAGACCAGTGAAAAGAAAACTAACACTGGAAAAAGAAGAGGATGCTGATAATCCATCATATGGGGCAGGAATGCATTAAAAAACTTTGGAAGCCATTTCCTGTAACTTTAAAATTTTCATCTTTGAGGAACATTTTCTCAAATACTGCTAACAGTATATCAATGAAATTTATACACAATATTGTTTACTTCTTTTCCTTCATGTTTATAGCAAATTGTAAAAAAAGTATTGTATAATTCAAGAGTTATTGAAGAAAAAGTGCAAACTTTTAGAGAAAAAAATAAGCATCTGTTTAAAAAAATTGTAAAACAAAAACCAATAAATATTTCTTAACATGGCATTATAACTTTGCAGAGAAATGTTCACTGAACATGTAGTCCAAATTTCAGAGCTGTATGTTTAATGGTTTTAGAAAAAAATTTTCCTTCTATTTGCTAAAATTAACATGGAGGAGATGTATCATTCCAGCTCCCCTTGAATTAAGGTAAAGGTGTTGTGACATGCAAGGATCTGGTGGACATCCTTTTGCAGTTCCACCTGCTTTGTTTATTTCTTCGTTTGTTGTCCTCGGTGTCGATGTACTGCATTGCTACACTGGCTGAAAAATGGGGTTTGTAATTTGGACACTGACTGCTATAAATATTGTAGCCGACGGAAGCACAGTTGCGTTTCACTGTCTTTTACTTTCACTTTTCACAAACCCCCATATACAGATATATAAGGGACCGATGACCTCTGCAGTTTGGTCCCTTTAATCCTCAAACCAACCAACCAACAGATTTATATGCCCAGTGCACTATTGTTTAACTTTCAATAAGCCTCATTATTAGTTTGCGTGCAAACCTCCACATACTACTACAATAGTTTCCTGTCGTACATCTACGAGCAGTAAAACTTAACCACAAAGTTCACAGTTCTTGAAGAATAATCAGTTACATATGGAGCAGACACTGTCATTGTTTTTACACATGGCCTATTGGTGTAACACTTATTCCACGGTCAAGTTGAAGCATTGTTGTAGCTCTAAGCAACACAGGTTTGTCATCTGAAACTCAGCCATGACGGACTGTCTCATGACCAAAATTCCGGCCCTTATATATCATCGCAATAATAGATACTGAAACTACACATTGTGTGTGTGTATGTGTGTGTGTGTGTGTGTGTGTGTGTGTGTTACTAATAATATCAAAAAATGCAAGTACTAGTACAATCTGACTTCTGTAGAAATTCTGTGCAGTAATGTGATCGTTGTAAAGAAGTGTTGTAAAATGATTTCTTTGTTTAATGATTCATGGCTGCAGTAGCCACAGAATCACCATATGCACCTCAGTGTATTGAACATATAAATGTTTTGTGACAAATTTGTTATTACCTTTTAAATGAAAATGTGTCTTTAAGATTTTTTGATTTATTCCACATCCATTTCACTTGGGATCTGTGGTAAGTACATTACCACATCTATTGTTCTTTATAAATATTTACTGTATATTTTTGGCAGTATTATAGAAAGGGTAGGTTGATACTCACCATGCAGAGATGATGATGATGAGTTGCAAACATGCACAACAAAAAGACTGCTATACATGTGAACAATCGGCCACAAGGCCTTCTTCTAAAGTAGGAAACCCACACATTCACTCAAGCATAACTCACACACACATGACTTCTGTCTCTGGCCACTGAGTTCAACCTCAGTGACCAGAGGCAGTGGTCATGTGAAAGTGTGTGTGTTTTCCACTTTAGAAGAAGGCCATGTGGTTGAAAGCTCAAATGTATAGCAGTCTTTTTGTTTTGCCTGTCTGCTACTTAACATATTCTCTATATGGTGAGTAGCAGTCTATCCTTTCCACAATAATGTTGTTATTCCATCATGGATTTTCTGTTGTATATTTTTGTTTTCTGATATGTTCGACATCCGGTAGGATCTCCTCACGATGGTTCTATTGGAACAGAAAGAACATCTAATCCAATCTTATCACATGACGCAAATTAAAATTTCAGTTCACACCTTCCTCTGTACTTCAAATTGTCAATAAGTTTACTGCAAGTGATGAGAAAATAGTTTCTGAGTTGTAACAATACATTGTGTTAATACTTAACTTGATGCCCTCAGGGGCTCAGCATTGATTTGCTGGGTACGGGCTTGACGATTCCGGGGTTCCTGAGCTGGGGGCTGGTAAGCACCACCAATCCCCTGCTACCGTAAGCTCTCGGCATGCTTCAGCGACCACCATGGAGCGTGGAGATGGAATGTTGTGTGTCTCAGGGAACGGGGATCTTGGCTTGACCACGAGGATAGGATAAACTTCTTTTAAAAAAATCCTCAATCTCAAGGTGTGCTGTGTGCTGATGGGAGGCATGGCTGTTGAGAAGTAATAATCATTAGCAGGCAACCTCTGGGGAACCTACCACACCTCAGTTGTATAAGGCTTACTCAGGCATGCAGGGCTCTGTCTGAGTGGACACTTATTTCTCTAGCTGCTCGTGGGGCCGAGATGGAACACTCGAAATCATCTTCTTCTCCTCCCAGCGGGAAGGGTGTACCGCCTGCAAGTATTCACACCCATTCATCCAAAAGAATGAGAGAGGCTAGCCCTCCTGATAATAAGAATACTTTGGACTGCAGTAACAGGGCTCATGCAGTCATGAATAACACTTTGTTTCTGGTGATAAAGAGGAAGGAGGGAACATTTGAAAAAGTGTCCCCCTTTTATATCCATAAGGGTTTGGAAGGCCTTGCTGGAAAATTAAAATCTATAAAACGATTGCGTAATGGCTCATTGTTGGCCGAAACTAACAGGTCAAAGCAGGTAGACCTTCCTAAGAAATCATAGAAACTGAGTGACGTCACACGGGATAGCCGAGCAGGGAGGTATGAGTCCTTCCTCAGGCATTGGTGTATGTGTTGTCCCTAGCATAAGTTAGTTTAAGTTAGATTAAGTAGTGTGTAAGCTTAGGAAGCGATGACCTCAGCAGTTTGGTCCCATAAGATCTTACCACAAATTTCCAAAAACTGGGTGACTATGATTGTTGAGATGCACACCTCTTGCAACTCCAGTAAGGGTGTTGTCACATGCGGAGATATCATGGCCATGGACATGGCAGAACTGAAGCAAGAATGAATGTGGAGCAACGAATGCACTGGAATAATGGAGCAACTGAAAAGACTGCCACTTTCATTGTCTCATTCAATTCTCGGACACTGCCTGAACTTCTTGTAGTGGGGCTCCTTCGACTTAATGTTCGGCCTTACATTCCAAACCCTTTGTGGTGCTATATATGCCGGCATTTGAGCCATTCAACCATGAGTTGTGGAGGTGAAGCGATCTGCGGGAACTGCAGAAAAGCCGCTCATGATGCTGGGACTGACTTCTCGTATCCAGTAATCTGTATCAACTGCTGTGGGAACCACCCAGTCTGGAGCTGGGACTGCCCTGTTTTAGCTGAAGAACGCAAAATACAGGAGATAAAAGTGACCAAGCAGATCCCCTATGCCAAAGCCAAAAAAGAATATAAGGCAACGAAACCCCGTCTTCGTCACCTCATATTCTTCCAGTGTGCAGAAACCTACTCCCAAGGCGACACTTCAGCACAGATGACGCCTAGTGTGCCTGTGTTCACCACAAGCACCTGTACTTGCACATGTATATGTCAAGGGAAAAAGATTAAGGAGAAAGCAGTCCAGGCAGCTGCGTCAGGAAAGACCAACAACAGGTCCGCATTAAGCATCCAGAAGGTACAAGAAAAGCAGAGTGCCTCTCAATGCCCCCTTTCCCCCTCATCCTCAAAGGGACAGGGTGCAGGGAAAGGCTCACGATGATCGGGTCAGGCTGATGAGGAGGATATCATGGAGCTAGGTGCCTTGGATCCAGGCAGCCCCTCCACTCCCCCTAAAGTGCTTCACGCCCCCCAGTGCAAAGATAGGGGTAAATTAAAACTGCACCAATGACATTGCTTCCATACTACAGTAGAACATGAATGGGTTCAGGACTCATGTGGAGGAAATGAAACGTCTAGCACTGACACGTCTCTTGTGCTTTTGCTTACAAGAAACACATTTTAAAGATACAGATGTTCCTGCGCTACTGGGATATACGCTATACTGCAAGAATGATGTTTCGGGATGAAAGGGCCAAGGGAGGTGTTGTATTGTTTGTCACTAATACGCACCACTCTTTGTTCTCCCCTTGGCTACTGACGTGCAATCAATTGCAGTTCAAATTCATGTGTGTCAAATGATCACAGTTTGCTCACAGTATTTACCTCCACAAGATGCACTAGACTCTAAGGCTGTCACAGATCTTATCGCACAACTCCCACTATCATTCCTCCTCATGGAAGACTTCAGTGCCCATCATGTCCTGTGGGGCTCAGCCAATACTTACCCTTGGGGTCGTGTTTCGAAGGGCCTCGTGATGTCTCACGTACTGTACATGCTCAATACGGGTACTCACACACATTTCTCAAGTGCTACTGGGTTATTCTCAGCCATCGACCTCTCTTTCTGTTCTCCTGCCCTCACGGACTCTGTTCAGTGGGAGGTCATTGACGACCTTCATTCCAATGACCACTTCCCAATCTGCCTTCACCTACTAAATGGCTCACCACCCGAAGTTAAGCCCCAAAAATGGGTGGTCAACAGGGTTAACTGGACGTGTTTCAGCCAGCTGGCTGTGTTCGAACACTGCAACAGCATCCGAGGACGGGTAGACAACATCACACGAGTGATTCATCGTGCCGCTGACTTCTCCATCCCACAGTCCTCAGATCATCTTAGGAGGCGACCAGTACCTTGGTCGAGAGATGAGTGCCATTCCGCAATCTGCGAAAGGTGTGCGGCTCTTTGACATTTTAATTGCCGACCGACAGCAGACAACCTTAGGGCTTTCCGAGTCGTTAGGGCCAAGGTTCGACCCGTCATTAGAGAGAGTAAGAAACGGTCATGGCAACGGTTCCTGGACTCCATCAATCGTTCCACTTCTTCTATAAAAGTATGAGAAGCCATCCGGCGGATTTCCGGTAAACACAGCTGTTTACCGATAGCAGCAGTGCTGAAACAGGGGTGCTTCTAAACAACTCCCAGAGATTTTGCTCAGATGCTGGCCGAACATTTTGCGCAAACTACTGCCAGTGCAAGCCAGGATTGTTGCTATCGTAAGTCTGTAGAGAGGGAAAAGTTGGACTTCAGGTCCAACAGTTCTGAGGCCTACAACCCCCCTTTCTCCATGTGGGAGCTCGAATCAGCACTGACTGAGATTCGTGACACTGCACCCAGTCACAACCAAATCCGGTACTGCGTGCTTCAACATTTTCCAGTGGCATCAAAGGAAATCCTCCTCAAATGCTTTAATCTAATATAGCAGACAGGCAACATCCCCAACTCATGGAGGGAGGCAATTCTGATCCCTCTCCTCAAACCAGGAAAGGACTGCACAAGTCCCAGTAGTTATTGGAGTATCGCCTTAACGAGCTGTGCAGGAGAGACAATGGAGCGGATGGTTAACTTCGTCTGGTGTGGTTGATAGAGACCAGACAAATCCTTAGCTGCCATCAGTGTGGATTCCAAAGATTTCGGTCCACTGTCGGCAATCTGACCCTCCTAGAGGCGGCTATTCTGCAGGTTTGCCTCTGTAAGTATCACTGTATCGGCATATTCGTCGAAATAAGTAAAGCATACAATACTACTTGGAGACACTGTATTCTCACACAACTGCATCAATGGGGCTTCCGTGGCCACTTCCTCATCTTCATAAGGTCTTTCCTCTCTCAGTGGTTTTTCAGGACCTGGATTGGTGACATGCTGTCTGATCAATTTGAGCAGGAGAATGGTGATCCTTAGGGCAGGGTTTTAAGTGTTATCCTCTTTGCCATAGCCACCAACAGTATCACATCTAAACAAGGAGTCCTCTACAGTGCTCCTTATTTGTAGACAATTTTGCTGTTTTCTGTTCCTCCTCCAGTATTGCAATGGCAGGCTGTCAGTTGTAACTTACAGTGTGGCAGTTAGAGAAGTAGGCTACAAAGATAGGTTTTCAGTTTTCCACAGGTGCGTGTGTGTGTGTGTGTGTGTGTGTGTGTGTGTGTGTGTTGTGTTCATTTTAATCGTTCTTGTCGTCTTTTTAATTTGCCTGCCTTGAATATGAGGGACACCATCCTACATTTTAGAGACACAGTTTGGTTTCTGGGCCTCATTTTTTACTCCCAATTGTTGTGGTTACCACACCTGCGAGACCTGAAAGACAGAACCCTGAAGGCACTGAACATCATCAAGTGCCTTAGCCACAGGTCTTGGGGAGCAGACGGGGCATGTCTCCTTCAGTTTTATCGGGCTTTTGTGCATTCGCGGCTGGACTACTGTTGCACGGGTCAGCGAGGCCCTGTTACTTGCATATCATTGACACTGTCCATCATGAGTGGATTTGGCAGGCCACGGGTGCTTATCGGACCAGTCCCCTACCTAGCATCTGTGCTGAGGTGGGGGAACTGCCACTTACTATCAGGCGCCAGCTCCTCGTGGTGCGTCAGTACGTTCCTTGCAGCTCCAATTTCACCCCCACACCATACTGTTGCTCGTCCATCTCTGGAATGCCTTTTTCCTACCATCCACAAGCGATGTCATTTGGGATCTGTGTACAGTGTGTGCTGGAGTCACTCGGTTTGGAGCCAGTATGACCCCAAATCCAGGGTTTCAACCGCCTGCTGCCCTGGTTACTGGAGAGGCACAGAGTGATTTTATATTTGGTGTAGTACAGGATAGATAACACTCCTGCTTCCATTTTCAATGTGATATTCTCTGATGTTTTATCTGAGTACTACGACTATGTAGCTGTTTTTACAGGTGGGTCTAAGCAGGGGGTTGCTATATCGTTTTCCCGAATCGTGTCCTCAAGGTCAGACTGCCTCCAGAATTTACCATCTTTGACCCTGAATTATATGCAATTTTGTAAGCACTGGAGCAGATGAGACATTCTCCTAGATTTCTCATCTGCCCAGATTCTCTGAGTGTCCTTTACTCTTTCCAATGTTTGTACCCAGAAGATACAGTAACCCAGAATATCCAGCAGCCCTCCTTGAACAACAACAACTGACGAAGGAGTTGTCTTTCTGCTGGGTACCTGGGAACATTGGAATTGCGGAGAATGAAAGGGCGGATCAAGCAGCCAAGGAGGCGTGTCGTGATCCTCTGGTATTTCGGTGTGCTATCCCCCTGCATGCTATCACGTTGCTGTTGAGGTACAAAGTCATGTGTCAATGAGAAGATGAGTGTCTGGAAGATCTGTGTCATCAAGTCCACAACTTGGCCATGGGGTACTTCCTACCAGCCATATCGGTGGGATGAGCTCCTTCTTACTCGTCTTCGCATAGGCCACAACCCTATGGCACATGGATTCTTACTCCAGCGAGAGGAGCCTCCAATGTATGGTGCTTGTGGTGTGCAGGTCACGGTGCGCCACATTTTATTGGACTGCATTTTATTTGACAACCAGCTGACTGCAGCGGATTTGCCAGCAGATCAGCCGTCTATTTTATGTAATGATCAAACTAATGTGATTAGGGTCTTAAAGTTTTGTGAATTGTCCAATGTTTTTAACAAGATTTTAGGGAGATGTATTTAACGTGTCAAAGGGTGGCTTGCTCACCCTAGATTTTTATAAGTGGTCAGCCAGTCACATTTCTCCGTGCTTTTCTTTTAATTCGTCTGTGTTTCATTTTCTCTGTGTTTTAATTTCTTGATTAGCTCTCTTCCCTCCTAATTGGGTTTAGTGCGTGTGAGAGTGCTTGTGTTACAGAATGACTCTAGTCATTTTGAGTGCATGCATGTACAACACTTTTAGTTCATCTCCACATTCATTTGTTTTTAAAAGTGTAAGGGCGCTGATGACCTTGCCACTGGGCGCCCATCAGATCCAAACACACACACACCTAACTTGACAAATTGAGAGTGTTCATGACTGTTGATCAGGCTAGTAAATCATTCCCGTTCACTGCAAATCCTCTACGCTTGTATCTTTGTTCTGAACATCTGCAACTGACAACAACAAGAACAGCCACAATAACTTCATTATTAGTGCATAACAACTAATTCTTTGACCAACACCAGCCCGTATATTGACTTCAGACAATGTATGCTTTTTACAGTATTGTTGTAATAATGACCCTTCGTATTTTGCAGTGGATAGAATTAATACAAGTGAATATGTGTGTGAGAATATAGTCAACAGAAAATAAAATTATAATTTAAATAAATTTTTTTGTGAAGTGAAACACTTTCCTATGGAAAATTTTGTAAAATGAATATTTTTAACAATTGCTATAGCAATACATAAATTTCGTTAAAAAGAAGTGGGTGTTTAGTTCTGTGTTACAATACATATAAAAGACTCAAAGAAACTGGAATCATTTAGATTATTAACAACTGATTTTGTTATTGAATGGGATTATATTAAGTTACTTTCTTTCATTGAGTGATTTTTATCCTTATTGCCATGATCAGTGTAAGAAAAAAATTAAGACGTGACAACACATACATGTTAACAATTCCATGATGTAGCCAGCTGTATTGTTAGTTTATTAGATGAATCTCGGTCTCTTACTTTGCACTGTACATTTAATCTTAATTTTACTGAGAACTCTGTGTGTAGTGAGTACCTCTTGTCTCATTTCAGAGGGCAGAGTCCTGTCTGGTCATGACATAAGCGATGGTGGTCTGATTACGTGTCTTCTGGAGATGGCATTCTGTGGCATCAGTGGACTGAATTTGGACATAACTCACAAGAAAGGAGACCCCGTCGACATTTTGTTTGCTGAGGAAGTCGGTTGGGTGCTCGAAGTAGATCTAAAATTCCGAGATTATGTTGCCACATCATTCAAGAACTGCGGTGTCCCGTGCCACTACATTGGAGATTCTGTTGGCTATGGAATCGAGTCACCGGTACAAACTTTATTTTCTGTTATTCTACTAAATCTGCTCAGTAATAGGAATTATCTGTTCATTGCTTGAGAAGAATCTAGTGTTTGTGAAGAGATCAGTTGTCTTGTGAAACACACAAGTATTAACTACAGCCACTATGCATTATCAAATATTACAAGATCTATTTAACATTATCACCAGTTGGTATTTTTTGTGATCCACCCAAAGCATTTATGCAAATCACAATATAGTTGTAGAAAAGGAAACGTTTTATACAATTAAAGCTGTTATAAATAACTGTTTTGATGTATTTCACAGTAAGAATGCAAGTAGGGGTGTGGAATTATTCAAACAATAATGGAAGGTGATAACATTTTAGATTTGGGAGATATCATTAGTGGAGTCGTTCAAGGACATAATGTGTCTGTATCACACCCACAGATTTTCCAAAGTCATCTATCTGCATTCCACTGGGTCATCGTCGAGGTCGTTTTATATCCCGTAATCCAGAAAACACCATCCCTGACTCACATACCTGCATGGCTGCATGTGCCACCCACCTCTACTTCATTTTCATTGTGGCTGTAATTGCATTTTCCATTTGTGTCTGTTCACTGGTCAATTAGTTTCTTTTCCTTTCTAGTCCATTAGTTTGTTTTCCTGTCTCCAAATAATTCCCAAAACACATTTCCTCCATTGCTCACTGAGAAACCCTCACTTTTTTTTAAAGAAGTCATCAACTTTACACAGATGCAACATTTTCACTGCTGACAGAAACAAACTACAGCATGGTGCTCCACTTTAACAGTAGGCCGCCTCATTTTGTTTTGGCTCGTCCAGTGGTGTGATGGAGTACTGTGGCACGGAGACTTCAATGTGTACTGAGACTTCAGGCAAATAAAAATTAACTACACAATCTTACTTTTTCAAAGAGATATTTAAAACTTTTTGACCACGCCTCATGTATACTCTTCAATTTACTAACATAGGCCACAAATCAGGTCTTGTTTCTCAATGGTGTTAACACTAATCTTCTTCAGATGAATCTCGCACAGAGTTGTGAATCATACCCATTTCTCAATTCCATCAGTTTGTACACAGCTTGCAAATGGCCCATTGTCCTATGTTCATTTCTACAGCCAGCTTATCCCTGTGCCTGATAAATAGATTTTTTCTGTGTAGTAAATGACAATTTTTGTGAGTATTTGTCCCATACAGAGAGGAGGTTGGTAAGTCAGCATTTTCAATGCCTTGTCTGTCTATTTCTTTCTGGAGGAGAGTAATTGTGGCATTGTTCCAGCTGTGGGGGACTGTCTTCTTTCACAACATTCTCTAAATAATTAGGAAGTTCCTTTTGTATAACTTCCCAGCCAGCAGTAATTTCTATGGAAACTTATAAAAAGCAACTTATGCAATACCATGCCAACACTTATTAATGAAAGTATTAACATTTGGGATGCCAAACAACTTTTGGAACTGGATTTAGAACTTCTTGATAGGGAGCACACAGCATGTTATCTGTCATGGAAACTTCTTAACAGTTGTAGAATGAGCTTCAGGTGTGCTCCAGAAAAGTGTATTGGGCCGCTTGCATTCGTGTTGTAAATTAATGACCTTGCAGACTATTAATAGTAACCTCAGACTTGTTGCAGATAACGTAGTTATCTATAACAAAGTTCTGTCTCGAGAAAAAAACTCTGCAAACACCCTGTCAGAGCTTGATAACACTTCAGAGTTGTGCTATGTTTGGAAACTTGCTTTAACTGTTCAGAAAATTAAAAATGCACACTTCACAAAATGTTGAAATGTAGTATATGTGACTGTGGTATCAATGAGTCTCAGTTGAAATTCGTCAACTCATACAAATACCTGGGTGTAATACTTTGTAAGGATAAGAAATGGAACGCTCACTCATAGATAAAGCAGATAGCACAGTAAGGAATCCAGATTGGTAATAAACAGTCGAAAAATTCCAAGTGAGGATCTACATACAGTTATAATTAAAAGTGCACTATTTGTCAGTATTAATTCACAAGTACACACTTCAATGTGCCGATCACTACAAAATTTGCTTGTCTTAATGTTTTAGAACTTGTATTCTGTCTTACTGTATGTAACAATTCCTCCTTTTCTCATTTTAGTTCTGCATGAGTAGGATGCTAGAGTGTAATCTTTTATATGTAACTTATCTAAGCCTGCGGCTAAGTGGTGCTCAGACAGTCTGTCTTTTCAGAACTCTCTAAATTTTCCAAATTTCATTCAGTTGAACTATTATCTCAGAAGTCGGTGTTATTTATTATAAATAATGTATTTGCAGCAATTCTTGTTGCAAAGGCCAATGAATGTACAGAAATGTTTCCCCAGTGGCCAGAAATCTTAATGTAACTTCCACTGTACATTAGCCCATTGATGTTCAGAATATTTCTTGTTTGTTGATGTTGGTTATTTATTCTGGCACCTTAAGCCAGACCCCATAGACAGATTTTGATTACTGTTTGTAGTTAAATTCTGTGACTGTCCTTCATATTACCTAACTGTTACATGATATCCTATATCATTAGTTATCCAACATTTTCTCTTTTAATACTACTGCACTTCTTACTGTAATATTTTTTTTAAGGAAAAAGGGCTATTGAAAGACGGTGGTGAAGGTTTGTAGAATGTATTATATTTTTCATTCATGTTTCCAGTATTGTAGCAATTTTACCAAGAGTGCATCTCACTTCAACATTAATGAAACTTTCATTTCCATTCCATGTATAAGTGGGTGTATTTCTTTTTTGCACAGTCATTGTAGCAGAAACCAGAACAGATGGCAGAAACATAATCTAAAATTTGATTCTAACAGTATATCCATGGGAATCTGCTTCAAGGTCCAATCTTAAACACATATATCACAGGAATATAATCATTTTCAAATAGGTACCTTTCACCCTCACTGCACGGATATCAACCCATTAACCTTATCCCATTGTCAATTTGTTTGTTCCTTGCTGTAGAATGCCCAAATTTGTTTTGTACATTTGATGTTGAATGTCGACTACTACATGTGGTTTTGGGGATTAATATCTCAGCAGCTTCTTCTTCTCCCTTTTTTCTTAAAAAAAACTTACACATGTACAGGAATGTCATATACTCTTTCCTCCTCAAAATCTAGTAGCAGTTAATTTTTACTGTCTAGTGTCTAATTTGTAGTCATTAATGCTTGGCAAACCTAAACTAAACTGAACGCCACTTAGAGGGCATCAGTATTTCTCCTTGCCTTACAAAAATATAAGAAGCCCTTCCTTCCAGAACTGAAAAACAAAGTTGTACGAGGGCATGCTGAAAAGCAATGCCTTCAAGTTTTTTATGTGAAAACTGTTAAAGCTTTTTGAATAAAAAAATGTTGAGGACATTCTACATCTTTATTCTTCATGTAACATATTTGTTTCTCTATATAGTCATCCTGGCAACGAACACATTTCTCTCAATGAGAGACCTGTTTGTGTTCATACTGTCGCTGTGGAATGTTTGACTTTGTTCATGCCGCCATAACCTCACTTCCGTTGAACCACTTCATCACTACCAAAGTGAAGTCTTTGAAGGCGTTCTTTAAGTTTTGGAAAGGGATGAAAATTGGGCAGAGTCAAGTCAGGACAGTGAACCAAAGGCATTGTATTGTTGCAGACGTCACAGCACTCATCTGTGGTCTGGCATTGTCATACTGACGGAGACTGTGCTCCATATGTGGAAAGACTCTTCAAATTCGAAACTCGATTACAGCATGCTATTTCTTGCACACTGCCATGATTACACACCACAATTCGGAGGCCTGCAGTGACAGAAAATTACAAATATTTAGAATTAAGAATAAAGATGTAGAATTTTAGTAACATTTATTTTATTTAAAAAGCTTTAAGAATTTTCGCATAAAAAATTCGAAGCCATTAATTTTCAGCTTGTCTTAATACAAAAGCTGGTATCAATGATTGCTGATTACAGCGGTTCTTGAGCAATGTCTGTTAGAAAATCTCACAGTATGGTCACAACCTTCCATGTGCAATATATCCATGACATTTGATTTATTGATCATATTTCACAACCTTACTCTCGGCTATCCTGGCTACATCCTGGAAAATGCAGAGATTTCAATAACCTCTGTCTGTTCTACCATTTGATTGATGTATGCAGTCCTTTGTATATGTCTTCGACTTTGAACTCTTGTCTGAATAGCACAACAGAAACACTCATTCCCTTCAGGGCAACCAAATCTTTTCCGACAAAATGCATAACCCAACTGCCTGCTCTAAATCATTTTCAGTAGTAGGAACAACGTTTTGGAGTGATCTTCCTTACTATATCAGAGAGGTGAAGCACCCTTCAACCTTAAAAGACAGTGAATGACTTGTGCACAAAAACAGTTGGTTCCTGTTGTTACTCGTATCACCTTACTCTATTTCCTCAGGCCCTAGCTGGGTCAGTACTTCAAATTACCTCTCTTAGAAGTCACTTTTGTACACCTACAGAAGCTTTTGTCTTTTATTTTTACTACTACTACTGCTGCTGCTGCTGCTGCTGCTGCTAGTACTACTACTATTGCAGTAAAAACACAGCAAATGAGTCCACTGTGCCAGATCTCATATTTTATCATTAGTTTGACATTTACAAAACATCTTGGACTGCATGATGTATGAGCAGATAATATGTGCAGATTCCAGTAAAGTGGCTTTTTGTAGTTGGCAGATGGACATTTTATCAGTGCCACTGATTTTCAGTGGTTTGCTAAGATACTCTGACAGTGCTCCCAGTGTGCAGAGAACTACTGGGACCACTTTTACTGGTTACAGACACTGTAGTTCGATTCTGGAGTTCTCCCATCTGGCAAGTTTTACTTGATTCTGCTACCGCCTGCATGGCAGTGTCAATGATCCACATTTTCTTTCTCCACAGTTGTGAACTATTATTGGTAATAGCTGTAGTTTAGCCATGTTTCTGCTTTAGAGCTATTAGTTATTTGTCAGTAGCCTACAGCTATTCTAAATAGCCTTACATATATGTTTGTTTCTATGGCCACCTCCTGCAGCAGCTATTATGTATCAGTTATTCCTAATGTAACTGCTGTTAGAATTAATTGCAGTTAGCTTATGACAGAAAAATTAATAATAACTGAGGACTTGGATATATTCAGATTTGTCTGAAATCTCCTTTTCACTCTTATTACTACCATTATTATCAGTATTTATCATATTATAATTATTATCATAGTTTAAGCAAGTCTTACCTTAAAAAATCTTTTATGCATAAAAACCTTGATTGAAGATTAGAGAGAGAAAAAAATCAATGAATTTCATATTTAATGGACATAACCCAGTGATACTGGGAAGCAATTTTAAATGCTTCTGCATTACCCGGAGCAGAGATATAGGGAAACATTGTGTATGTGCTGTTGGTTCAAATTCTTTGTCACTGCATTCGGCACAGTGAGAGGAGAATAACATTGCTGACTTTTATGGGTGCATTTTTCAGGTGAAGATACTTGTAAATGGAAACCTCGCTCTGAAGAGTGACGTGTACTCACTGTTCAGAGTGTGGGAGGAGACAAGCTACCAGCTGGAGAGACGGCAGGCGAACCCGGACTGTGTCCGACAGGAGTTCGAGAATCTGGCAAGGAGGAGGGCACCCAAGTACCGGCTCACGTTCGACCCCAATAGGAACCCTGACGTGGCAGTCAGCTTGTCATCAGGTGTGGGGATTGCATCGAGAGCGCAACTCACTGTAAAATTAGGAGGCAGCACATTGGCCGGCCAGCACTTACCGCCACGTTACTGCCAATGTACATGTTTATAAGTAGGAAAGGAGTGTTTGTAATAAAATTGTTCTCATTTTGAAATGTGGCGTGATCCAAATGGTGCAATATTTCTGCAAGCTGACATGTTGCCATCTTCATGTGGCCCTGATGACTTATCATCTCCCAATGGATGCTATCTCGTATACCTGTGCCTACTGCTGTCAACCTCAAGTCTTCAATACGTGGCTGTGGCTCCTCTGGTGACATGGAGGAGACACAAGTTGTGGCCCTCAACCTCCGTGTCACCACAGCAGGGGAACCACATCTAAATGAGCTCTTCAAGTGATGTACCATGACTGGATCTCCCCACAGGTTGTCTTTCTGCTTTGCTGCTTTGAGCATACTCAGTGCTGGGTCCCAAGCTTTACTTAGTTGGAAAAGGCAGTTCATGTTGCCAGATCTCTTCAGATTCTCATAAAATGCTGTCCCAGAAATGCTTAAATGTCTTAACAACTTGGTGCTATAATAACTCATGTAGAATATAGTCCGTCTTCGGGGTCATCGGAATATGGCAGCAAGATGGCTTCCTGATATTATAGTGCACCATTTGAATGATGTCACGTGGTTGTATACCCTAGAACATTTCAAATTAATCATGCGACAGGAAATCTTAAAATTACACAAAATGTTCTTAAGGTCATCGGAATGTTGCAACATCCATGTACTCAGCATGACATAGAAATCAGAAGACATTTATTAAGCTCACAATTTACATATTATCATAATACACCAATAAAAGTATCTGAATAGACATTAAAATCATTTCAATGTACCTTACATAAGTACTACGTTGTGTCACTTTTAATCACTTAGGTGGTTGATACAGCAGTGAGAAAACTCTAGTATCTTTTTACACTAGACACTTCCCTGTGGTTACAATCACACAATTGTAGACAGCGGTTAGTTCCATATGTGTGATGACTACCGACAGTTGTGTGTGGTGAAGAAATCCTTCCATAGAGGGGCAAAAGTATAGAATAGCAGATCTTTGACAAAACTGACATGATTAAACCTGGGCCTGGAGTCGAGGATTGCACATTTAGAAAGGACTAAGGTGCCTGGTTAGTAGGAGGAGGGCTTGCTTATAGTTTGCCCTGTGGGGCATTGCTGGGCTGATTAGCTTATCATAGAGGAAGAGCAAGGAAATCTTTCTATAGTGTAAAAATTTTTACAACAGCTTTGTTTGAAATTCCAGTGTTAAATGTAAAATGTTATTAGAATTGTGCTGTTGCCAGTTGGCTTGTAGATTTGGTACTGCTGTAGATCTTTTTCGATTACTCTTATGTCCCCTCTCCCACACCCCAACCCCACCTTAAGGCTGATGGGAGAGGCTTACCCAACAGTGTAATAAGTCATATACGTACCAAGTTTGCCTGAAGCTCGATTGTAGAGCTACACGGGGACACAAACACGTACATCCATTGTACATAAACTGTCTATCTACAGGTGGTATCAGCTGAAACAAATACTGCCCACCATGTGTTTCTTCTAACATCCTGTGTCAATGGAAGACTCTACTGTAATATTTGATTTAATGAACTGGCCTCTATAGCTGATCGTATTGGTAAATATTAGTGGGCTACGCCTTCCTCGCCTGACTACCCATCCTCGCCTCGAGTTCCAGTCTGCGTAGAGCTGCCTGTCTGCCACTGCTGTACAGCAGCACTATGTGTTTGTTGGTAGACTACTGGTTCTTCACGTTTAGCAGTCCCAATTGACCCATATCAGTATATAAAATTTACCGCTTTGCTATTTAAGACCTCACTATCAAATGGGCATACAAATTTCCCATTTGAAAAATATTTTCGCTGTGATAAGACAGAAACCAATATTTTCCAACAACACGGCACCGCACAAAGCACCTATTTTTTTTGGGACCATTCCACCTGCACATTGCAAAGTTCTCCAGAAATACCAGAGGAACTGTGCTTGACATTTTGTACAAGAGATACTCAGTGTAGATTTCTGAGTATTTGGGAAATGAATTGTATCAGTAAGGCAGGATTTGGAACTATTAGGAGTAGCCAGGAGGCTGCACGAGAGTCTTTTGGTGGGTAGCGATTCTTGCATGTGGAAGTGAGACATAAGTAGCTCAGATAGCATCTTCGACAGTGTCAAAACAAACTGATCAGAGGCAGCTAAATGTGTAATGTAATTATGTAGGGCAATAATGACGATGGTTGGTTGGTTGATTCGTTAGTTTCACGTTCCATGGGTCAGTTTGCATGACAAATCATAATGATGTGGAATGAGTCACTTCACATTCACATCACAAATTAATTTGTAAATATGGCTACATGCTGAACATTTATAAGTGTGTGTTTGGGGGGGGGGGGGGGGGGGGGAATTTCACAGATGATGTGAGTTAGTAATTCCTACCTGGCACCTTTTACACATTACAATAACAGAAATTCTTCTGAATGCCATTTTCCTTCTGTTATTGTAATTATGTACATCATTGTTCCTTGTGAACTGTGTGGATTATTTACAACAAACTTAATGATGATGTAAATATACTGTTAAGCAGGAGGGTGTAGGGACTGTAGTAAATTGTAAAAGTGTGCCCAGATTAGAGACAGATGGGATTTCAAGGAGAGAGCCAATTCAATCACTTGGAGATGTGACCTCTTTGAGTCAGCTCACAGTATAGGGTACCAGCTGATTATTCCATTTCTACCAATTATGTGGTCATACTTTCTTCAAACAACATGATCAGCCCACTGCCATTTCAAGGTATTCCATTATCTTACTTCTGTTTGTTTTACATCTGATATCTACTACTGTCTTTCTTTGTTTCTTTCTCTGTTTCTTTCTTTCTTTGTATAGCACAATATTGATCTTTCCACTTCTGTATGAGTTTTCTAATGATGAACTCATTAAATATTTGTGTCTCACAGCCATAAATTATTATTGGTAGTATACATTGGTCAAAAACTGTTTCCTTCAGCTCAGCTGACTTCTTAGACTCGGAAACTGAAGAGTATCTTCCTTAAGTTCAACTTGTCAAAATATTTCTAGTTTCAAATCTGCTTTCATATTTACAGACTGTCCCAGATAGACACATTTGTGATCCTTTGCAGTTGGTCCATTCATTTCATCATGATCTTGGTTTTGTCAAAATTCATTTTTAGATCAACTTCAAAGCAGACTAACACAAATTCGCTAACTAATATTTGAATGTATTCTGTACTGTGGCTATGAAGACTTTCCCGGCGTAATAATTGATAATATTCTTCTCGGGTATGCAGCCGGATCATAACGTCTTCATGACACAATATTTCCGCGGTCCAACTGGCTGCCATCTTCAGGTGGGAGTGCTGGTGCACGATCTCGTCGGAACTGACTTACTAGCGCAAGCGGCAGCCCATATATAGGCCGCAGAAGACCCACAACACGTACTTGAGAAGGTGCCGTAACTGCCCTCTAGGGCAGTAAACATACCGTGCCGCCAGTGGTGGAAACAGGCGAAATCGAGATATCGCTGTCAAAAATTTTTATTCCGACGATCGAAACACAGACCATTGTTTTTTAATGTCAGATAACACCGGGTCCCAAGTCTTACTTAAAAGATAACCCTTGTCTCTATTAATAAGATTGTCAGATAAACGAATCTCTATGGATTCTTTTAAAACACAGCCCCAATAGCGAGATGCAGGGGCAACCATTTGTGTCTCGTCATAGAGCATTCTGTGTCCCTCGGTGAGACAGTGCTCCGCCACTGCAGATTTCTCAGATTGAAGCAGCCGTGTGTGCCGCTGATGCTCAACACATCGGTGCCGAATGGTCCGGATTGTTTGACCAATATAAGCCTTCCCACAGTGGCAAGGGATCTTGTACACACCGGGCTTCCTCAAACCCAAGTCATCCTTTACAGAGCCAAGGAGCGCTCTAATCTTGGCTGGCGGCTGAAAAATACTTTTGATATGGTATCATTTCAG
Source organism: Schistocerca serialis cubense (assembly GCF_023864345.2). Lineage (NCBI taxonomy): Eukaryota > Metazoa > Arthropoda > Insecta > Orthoptera > Acrididae > Schistocerca > Schistocerca serialis. The sequence continues at coordinate 36,546,713 of NC_064644.1, forward strand.
AATTCTTCCTATCTTCGAGGAAATGCTCCCAGCAAAAGGCAGAAAAGCCACCGATTTGCAGGTATCTTCTGGTGGTTCAGGCGAAGGTCCAAACTGGAAAGCACAACGGATCTGTTTATCTGTATAGCCATTCTGCTTGAACAAAAAATTTTTTAATTTTTGACAGCGATATCTCGATTTCGCCTATTTCCACCACTGGCGGCGCGGTATGTTTACTGCGCTAGAGGGCAGTTACGGCACATTCTCGCGCACACGTTGTGGGTCTTCTGCGGCCTATATATGGGCCGCCGCTTGCGCTAGTAAGTCAGTTCCGGCGAGGTCATGCACCAGCACTCTCACCTGAAGATGGCGGCCAGTTGGACCGCGGAAATATTGTGTCATGAAGACGTTATGATCCAGCTGCGTACCCGAGAAGAATATTATCTATTCTATACTATTTGCAAATAGAACAATATCAACAACACATCTCAGTTTATTTAATGTCTTTCCCAGATCTTGGATCCCCATCATTTCTCAATTCAATTTAGATGTTGTTTTTTCCAAGATTGCTGAGAATAGTTTTGGAGATATATTGTCATGTATGTCCTCATAATATTACGAAGTTTGAGTCAATGGAATTGCATCATTTGTGGAGTATGCACAGTATATTCTGTATAATTCCAATACATATATATGCAGTCAAATGTCTTTGTAAGGTCACAGGATGTACTGGTAGCCTGTAATTTATTGTCTAATGAATTGATTACACTCTCAGTATCAGAACCTTTTTAGCAATCCAATCTGAGGCTCCAAACAGTAGAAAATCCAGGATGAGAAGAATGGTTGCTACTCACCATATAGCTGAGATGCTGAGTCAGAGATAGGCATAACAAAATAACAAAAAGACTGTCAAACAAGTAAGTTTTTGGTCAAAAAGTATTTCATTGCAACTAGGCAACTCTCTCTCTCTCTCTCTCTCTCTCTCTCTCTCTCTCTCTCTCTCTCTCACACACACACACACACACACACACACACACACACACATACACACACACTCAAATGCAACTCACAGACACATGACCAGAGAAGTCTGACCTCGGCAGTGGTCATATGCCAGAGCTGTGTGTGTGTGTGTGTGTGTGTGTGTGTGTGTGTGTGTGTGTTGTCTAGTTGCAATGAAATCCTTTTGGACCGAAAGCTTACTTGTTTGATAGTCTTTTTGTTGTGCCTATCTGTGACTCAGCATCTCTTATATGGTGATTAGTAACCATCATTTTCATAATACTGTCAAACTGAGACTTCAACAATATGTAATTTTTAGTCTGATGGTTATGAAAGAGCAACAAAACACTACCAAGAAACTTCGAGGAATTGTAGAAGGTGGCTTGAGAAACATACTGAGGTAGCAACCCATGTCCAGGAACATTGTCCAGCAACACTACAGAGTTTCTGTCTAAGTTTTAGGGGTGAGCTGTTGTTGTGACAGGCATGAACTCATTTAGCATTGTCTAACACAGTGAATGCTGTGAGGACCATTGTCAGAACTTCTGCTGGTAGTGCATCAACATAAAAACTCACATTTGCTGCTGAACGGGTAGCCTAACAGCAGCCATTGGCCCCTGCAACTTCAAAGCTCTGTAGTGTGGTTGGATGATATTTCTGGATAGATGTTCCTGTCTCCAGTATGTTCCTCAAGACATTGTCTGCAACTCCTCGAAGTGTTTTTGATTTTGCTGTGTTCCATCCTGTATATTACTATACCCCAAAAAATTGAAAAAGCCAGCAAAAGTAAAATTATCTGGAAACTCGACAGTTTTCTTTGTCCTGTTTCTTGTACAGTGGCTGAATTTTAGCATATTTCAGGCAGTCAGGAAAAGTTCCATTAATAAATGGTTGCTTATATTACCAAACCCAGAAGAACACACTTTAATTTCTTAATTTCAATATATCTTGGTGAATAACAATATATTGATGGAATTCTAAAAAATATAAATGACTGACTATCTGATAATTAATTCATTTCATTTGATATTCTCTCCTTTTACAGTTTATCAAATTTGTATTTGCCTTGTAATAGTCTTTTTAAGTTATATAAAATACTTTGTAGATTTATGTAACAATAATCAGACTAAAATTAAATTCACAGTTCAGCGTGTTGCTGTAATTCGTGAAGAAGGAATTAATGGTGATCGGGAGATGGCAGCATCACTTCATATGGCTGGCTTTGAAGTTTGGGATGTGACTATGCAAGACTTGCTTGATAAGAAAGTGACTGTTGATATTTTCAGAGGAGTAATATTTCCTGGTGGTTTTAGCTATGCAGGTATGTTGTATTTTTCTTCTTCATCATCCCCTGAAGAACTTGTATACTTCAGTAAATGTGTTTTGTATTTTTATTTCTCTTTTTATTTTTAATGGTTTCAGATGTTCTTGGATCAGCAAAAGGCTGGGCTGCAAGCCTGCTCTTTCACCCTTCACTCAGAGCTCAGTTCCAGGCATTTGCTGCCAGAGAAGACACTTTTAGCCTGGGAGTTTGTAACGGCTGCCAACTAATGAGCTTACTCGGCTGGATCGGAACACTTCCTGCAGGTATTGTGGCAGTTACAACTTAGCCGAATGGAATGTGTTAATTTATCATGTCAGTATAAAGATTGATAAGTAATTGTATAGCAAAAAATCTACTCAACAAGTGGCAGCAGGAGAACACATAAATGAAAGGTATTACAGTTTGCTAGCTTTCGGAGACAGTAGCTCCTTCTTGTGGCGGAAGGAAGAGGAGTAAAAGAAAAGGACTGGTGAGGTTTAGGGAAAGGCGTAGAGTTTGGAAAAGTCACCCGGAACCCCGTGGCAGGGGATACTTACCTGACGGGATACGAAGGAAAGACTGATTGTTGGGGACTGCACTGGACAAGAGTTAGTTAGTTACTGTAGTTAGTTGTTACATAGATCAAATTCATGGTAAATGTTGTGATGTGGAACATGTTGACAGTAAAAACAAAGAACACATAGATATAACTTACAATTAATAATAATAATACTCTTCTCAAGAATTCCTGTGTGATGCATAAGTAATAGTCAAGGATAACCATCTTTAATGTACATTTGAAGACACTTCTGGTATCTGTCAGACATTTTATTTCCGTGGGTAGATTGTCAGTGTTTAGTAGCTACATGTTTCATCCCTTTCTATGCCAAAATTATGTTCATTATAGGGTAATGCAGAACATTTTTTCTTCTGGTGTATTGTGCTTGTGAATATCTCTGTTACTCTCAAACTTAGATGGATTGTTGATACCAAATTTCATAAGTGAATAAATGCACTGTGAGGCTGTGGTTAATATCCCCAGCTGCTTAAAGAGATATCTGCAAGATGTATATGTGTTAACTTCATATTTCTAATTACTTTCTTCTGTGCAATGAATACTTTTTGCCTAAGCAAGATATTATCTGATACACCCGCTAAACACGCTGGGCAGAACAGGTAATAGGATTTTGGAAAGGGCCAAATGTTGAGGTCAGTTTCTCCTTCTAACTGTAATTTAATAACCTTTACAACCAAAGTGGCACATAGCCGGACCTTTACCGAATGCAACTCTTTCACGGCTGAAGGCCTCCAAACAAGAAATCATAACAAATCAACAAGATAAAATTCCAATTAAGGTAGCAATAAAATAATTTTTAAAAAATATCAGCAAACATATGCAAAGTGCAATACAAATGGCTGATGGCCACAATTAAATTTCAAAATTTTAGAATGTATTACCATAGACTTTTAAAGGCAGAAGGCTAGAATGTTTAACAACCAGAAATCTTAAAAATTAATAAGATTAAAATGCAATTAAAGAGGCAAATCAAATAAATAAAGAAACATATCATGGCTATGTGGAAAGCCTTAAGGCTATGCAGATAGAACATACATGTGCAAGGTGCAATACCAATTGCTGAAGGCCACAACTAAGTTTCAAAATTTTAAAATATATTACCATAATCTTTTAAAGGCAGAAGGCCACAATGTTTAAGCTTGAAAGATAAATTTAAAAATTAATTTTGCAAAATTTTAAGAAAATAAAAATAATAACCATAAGCCTTGAATTTAAAGTAGCTGACAACCGATAATTAAACACCGGTGGCACTCAGAAGCCTCCAGGGAGGTCAGTCTGTCCCGTTCACTTAGGCGAGACAGGTGGTGAGCCCAACTATACTTGATCCGTCGGAACCCAACCAGGGGACAGCCACAGACTGACCGACACAGCGACTTGCTTCCTGTCAATCAATACATGCGAACTCAAACCAGAAAGATTACCAACGTGATAATCCATAATGGAGTATGTATTAGCTGTCAAAATTACACACCATATTGGACAGCGACAGCAGGTGAGGAAAGGACACTGCCTGAAATTACGTTAGTAGCCAGGGCAGGTAACCAGAACACTAACGGCCACTAGGCAGAAAATTCCGCTGGTACACTTGAATTTGAAACACGGTAATATAGTTCATTTCATTCAAAAGAACACTGCCTGAATTTACGTAGTGCCCAGGGCAGGTAACCAGAACACTAACAGCCACAAGACAGAAAATTCCACTGGTGCACTCAAATTGTAGTTGACCAAAATAGTTAATTGCACCACATGGCGGCTAAATTTCTGCAGTAGAAACACTTGGTGTTGCTCACAGGAAAACCTCCCCAACAGCAATCCACCGAAACAAACCACCACAACATGAATGGATGTGGCTTGGGTAGTTGAAACCACTACTCAACTTTGACGTCATGGGTCGGTGAACCATGAAGCTCACAGCGATCGGACAGATCCACACACACTCCAACACTGTGCAGGGGCTGCCAGCGGCCCCAGCCAACTGCAACACATGGAGATAACTTCCCTCGTCCGCAACAACCGACCGACTGCCTGCTGGTCCGTCGCGACTGCTGCTCCGTCGCGACCGCACTCCTGTTGCGTCTGCCACTCACTTCCAGACACAGGATGGCAGAAATTCTGGTTCGGACCCAACCATGCAGAGGAAACATGCCCACTGGCTAAATGACATCCCTGCACCAGAAAAGGGCCGACCCAATTTCCACAAGATGGTAATTGAAGGGGCCCAGAAGTGCTCTGAGAACCAGTTACATGTCACCCGATGAGACAACCAACCTCCCAGAGCCAGTACGCCAACAACATTTAAGATAACTTGTCAAGGAAATAATGCCAACTACACACACCACCTGACAAACACTTGCATGAAGACCTGAACGATACCCAACAATAACTAAGCACACATGAAGACAAATCGGGAGTCGATGCGTGCGCGCACGCACACACACACACACACACACACAGCCGACTCATGAATGATTGGCAAGCCTAAATGCGTCGTCCAGTAGGACGACCGACCGACAATCCACCAAGGCTGTGGCCCAGCTCAAGTGATGCGTGGCGGGAATGTTTGGGCAAGCCATGTCGACGCAGACCTCACTGCTGCTCCAGCCCAACTGCACTAGTGCCGCATTGCAACTCCCTGACTGGCAGGTCCGGACTCTGCTCCAGACGCGTCCCAACTGACTGGCTGCCCAAACTCGCAACGAACTGCCTATGACCGGGAAGTAATAGCAGTCAAGCAAAGATACTACGAGAGGGGATACATCGATACACGCTGCTAACGCCGCTCACAGTTGTGCAAAGCAGCCACTCAGTGACACTAGTAATTTAAATTGACGTAGTGAGGTGGATGTACATTAAAAGCAGGGTGTAAAATACATGATGGCGGGAACACGAGCCACGCACTCATTTTCCTGGAATATGTTCCCACAAGAAGTCATTGAATGAATGTTTGCAAAATACATCAACTTACTAATTTCTGTATTCCCAAAGTTGGCAAAATTAGCCGATTCAAGACATTTTAGCAGCTCTACTTATGGTTTTTCCAGTTTGTTTTATGCACACCTAAGATCTTTCAGTTCTGTACCCTGTTTATTCTTCCTTGTTGATTTATTACATTAAGAGGAGTACAGTACAAAACTGGATGAACCATGTTTTTTTCAAAGTTTAGAGCTAGCCTCTTTGCGCAAAACCATTCAGTAAGGACACAAATATATTTCTGTTGTTGAAACAGCTAAAAACTGCATACACATGAAGCTTTCCACTTGGGAATTATGAAGTGAACATAAATAAAAATAAAATAATGGTAATGAAGCTTAATTGAATTAAGTCAGTCAATGCTAACTGAACGAGAGTCTATCCTGTGACAGCCTCTAAATCTCTGCTTAAGTACTTTGTTCTACAGTCATTTGAATCTGTGTACTATATTCGAAACTTGGCCATATGGTCATCCTGTACAATACCCCCAACATCTTCATTAAAAATTAATTACTCCTTAGTGCCTCAGGAAATGCCCTGACAACATCTCTCTTCTCCTTGTCACCTTGTGCCATAATTTTTTTATCTCTCAAATTTTATTCAGTACCTCCTCATTAATTACATGATCTGCCCATCTGGTCTTCAGCATTCTTCGGTAGGACCACATTTCCGAGGCTTCTATTCTCTTTCTGCCTTTACTGCTTCTGATCCTCATTTCGTTCCATATAATGCCGCATTGGCAAAGAAATACTTCCAAAAGAAACTACCTGATTGTAATTCTAAAGAGGTAAAGGACATGAAAAAGACAAAAAAGTTTTCCAGCTATTGCCTGTTTGCATTTTATATCCTCTTTACTTCCATTAGTGTCAGTATTTTGCAGCCCAGCTAGTCAACGCTTCTACAAATTTTAGCATCTCATTTCTTAATCTAATTGCCCTAGTATCATCTGATATAATTCAGTTACACTCCTTACTGTTATTTTAGTTATGATTATGTTCCTCTTACAACCTCTTTGTGCAGACCCTGTCCATTCCATTCAACAGATTTTCCAGGTCCTTGACCTTCTCTGACAGTATTACAATGCCCTCAGTAAGTCTTCGAAATTCTGTTGCTTGCCCCAGAACTTTAATTATCTTTCCAAATTTCTCTTTGGTTTCCTTCACTGCTTGCTCTCTTCTCACCTACTGCTTTGCTGTCACGTTCTTTGATTCTTGCAACAGCAGTCTGGTTTCTGTACAAGTTGCAGCTGGCCTTTCGCTATTTGGATATTATACTTGATACCTTAAGAGTTATAATTAGTGTATTCCAGTCAACATAGAGCTCAGAGTTTGGAAAACAAATAAATGCATTGCTTTGAGCACACAATTATAGAACAAGTGTAGGGGTGGGGAGTAACAAAGGAAGTGGTGTTATAGTTTGAGATTGTCAAATTGGCACAAACTGAGCAAGAACCTTCCTCCTGTCAGAAGACCCATTCGGTGATGCTAGCCTCAAATTTATGTCATTTGTGAGGGGGTACACAGTTCCCACTGCACACAGACGCTCTCTAAACTAAAGTTCACATCATATAGGAAGGTGGCCCTATTTTCAGCCATTCTGCGCATCCCCCCACCAGTATCTGCTAGCAGCCAATAAGATTCTTTCTGTCTCTGAGTGGCTACCCGCAAGTTACAAACTAAACTGCAAGAATCTCTCTCCCGCATGCTGCGCTGTTTCCGTATTTAATGACCATGCAGTTTCATTCACATAGCGAAAGTGTTCAGATGTCGATGTTACTTTCTTGTAACAGTATAGCTGTGATTGTGTATCTGTGACATCTTCGTGTGATTTCTAAATGAGTATGTAAGGTGAAGGCAGTAAAGATGAAGTACCTCACAAGCAACTTTAGTTAAATTGCGTTCCTATAGAGTGTCATCTTAGTTGTGCGACTATCAGCAAGGTCACACAGTGTGCAGTAATTCATGGAAAATCGTTAAGTAAAACAGAAGTGATAACTGGCATTTGCAAGGAAGTGCTGTATGCCTTCTTCTGTTTCTGATCTCATAAACAATTTGTGAGACAATCTGATCTGTCCTCTTAGACTGTTTGCAGATGACGCTGTGATTTACTGTCTTATAAAGTCGTCAAATGATTAAAACAAATTACAAAACAATTTAGATAATATATTTTTGTGGTGAGAAAAGTGGCTATTGACTCTAAATAATGAAAACTCTGAAGTCATCCACATGAGTGCTAAAAGGAAACTGCTAAACTTCGGTTTACAAGATAAAACACACAAATCTAAAGACTGTAAATTCAACTAAATACTTAGGGACTATAATTACAAATAACTTAAATTATGACATTCATGTGGATAATGTTGTGTGGAAAGCAAACCAAAAACTATTATTTATTGGTAGAACACTTAGAAAATGCTACAGGTCTACTACTAAAGAGACTACTTACTCCACGATTTTCCGCCCTCTTCTGGAGTATTGCTGTCTGGTGTGGGAGCCACAGCAGATAGGATTGATCGAAAAAATTCAAAGATGGGCAGCTCATTTTGTACTGTCGCGAAATAGGGGAGAGACTGCCGCAGTTATCAGATGCGAGTTGCAGTGGCAGTCATCAAAACAAAGGCTTTTTTCGTTGTGGTGGGATCTTCTCATGAAATTTCAGTTAACAGCTTTCTCCTCAGAGTGTGAAAATACTTTTTTGGCCTACCTACATAGAGAGGAGTGATAATCATAATAAAATAAGAGAAATTAGAACTCTCACAGGAAGATTAAAGTGTTTTTGTTTTCCGATGCTGTTCAAGAGTGGAACAGTAGAGAAATACAGTAGCTTGAAGGTGGTTCAATGAACCCTCTGCCAGGCATTTATTCATTTAATTATGAATTGTAGAGTAATCATGTAGATGTAGATGTAGATGCTTTACAAGCAGTCGAGGTGGTTTATGTTCCACATCTATAACTTTTTCAAATGTGAATCTGAAAGCGAGAATTCAATTTTTCTCAATTTGAAGACTCAAGAATGAACTCCAGAAGCATGAGTCGGCAAGAGAAGTGTATAGAGAATGGTAAACAAAAGTGTCAGAGCTGTAGAAACTTCAGGAAAATTTGTTTGTGTCGCCTGGAAAGCATCGAAATTGCAAGAAACCTGTAACACAAATGGAAGATTTTGACTACAATATTTTAAAGTGCTCCATGTTTGAAACGTAAATAAGCAGTGAATACCTGACGTCAAAAAAACTTATTACAATTATACCTGAGAAAATTGGATTCAAAGGTAGCATCTCGTCAGTACAATGAATTTTAATAGTCTTTGGTTTCAAATATGTTGAAGAGAGTTTTTCATTGAAAGAAGCGACACAGAAGCAGCACAAGTCATGTCTCTTATAAAGATGCACGATACAAGAAGGGGAGGTAGCTCTACAGTGTGTTACATTGATGAAACATGGTTGAATCAGAATCATCCCATGGATAACTGCTGGAAAACCAGTGATGGTAGTGGTGGATTTAAAGTTCCCATATGAAAAGGTTCTCAGATACTTATTCTACATGCTGGCTCTTCTTCTGATTTGGATCCTGAGAGTAAGCTAGTATTTAGATGTAAGAAAACCAGTAGTGACTACCATTTGGAAATGAATGCTCTCATTTTGAAGAAGCGGTTCACTGAACAATTATTGCCTACCTTGCTTCCAAGTTTGTCATTGTAATTACCATGGCAATTATCATTCAGTTGTTACAGAGAGAAGACCAAGTGCGAGCACCAGGAAATAGGATATTGTGCTCTGGCTGAAAAATAAAAATATTCCAGGCAATATAATCCAGACCCGTGCTAAACTCCTGCAGCTCGTTAATTTATAAAAGTGACGCAACGAAATGTACAAATTTTACTTTCTTGCGTAAGAACGTGGTCTCACAGATTTGCATTTACCCACATACCACTGTCAGTATAATCTGATAGAATTAATTTGCACACAGGTTACAAGCTGTGTGGGGAAAAAAATAAAACATCAGAGACAAGACACTGAAATGCTTGTGCATGAAGCAATAAACACCATCACCCTTCAGCGTGGACGCACTGTGTGCAGCACACTGAAAAGTGTCAGAAATAAGACTGACAGAAAGATGAAGATGTATAAAAGCCTTGATCCTGTCATCCTAAATTTACAGTTAGATGGTTCAGACATGGACTTGGATAGCAGATGGTATTACGATGTAGATTGGTTTTAAACACTCTTGGTTTAAAAATGTTTTTGTGAACGTATCAACTGCGTAGAGTATGGATGATTGACTGATCTGGCCTTGTAACACTAACCAAAACGGCCTTGCCGTGCTGGTACTGCGAACGGCTGAAAGCAAGGGGAAACTACAGCCATAATTTTTCCTGATGGCATGCAGCTTTAGGGCTTGTAGAAATCCTTGGGTAACAGAAGAAATATTGAATTTAATTGATGAAAGGAGAAAATATAAAAACGCAGTAAATGAAGCAGGCAAAAAGGAATACAAATGTCTCAAAAATGAGATCGACAGGAAGTGCAAAATGGCTAAGCAGGGATGGCTAGAGGACAAATGTAAGGATGTAGAGGTGCATATCACTAGGGGTAAGATAGATACTGTCTACAGGAAAATTAAAGAGACCTTTGGAGAAAAGAGAGCCACTTGTGTAAATATCAAGAGCTCAGATGGAAACCCAGTTCTAAGCAAAGAAGGGAAAGCAGAGAGGTGGAAGGAATATATAGAGGGTCTATACAAGGGCGATGTGCTTGAGGACAATATTATGGAAATGGAAGAGGATGTAGATGAAGATGAAGATGAAATGGGAGATGTGATACTGCGTGAAGAGTTTGGCAGAGTACTGAAAGACCTGAGTCGAAACAAGGCCCCGGGAGTAGACAACATTCCATTAGAACTACTGACGGCCTTGGGAGAGCCAGTCCTGACAAAACTCTACCATCTGGTGAGCAAGATGTATGAGACATGCTTCAAGAAGAATATAATAATTCCAATCCCAAAGAAAGCAGGTGTTGACAGATGTGAAAATTACCGAACTATCAGTTTAATAAGTCACAGCTGCAAAATACTATCGCAAATTCTTTACAGACAAATGGAAAAACTGATAGAAGCCGACCTCGGAGAAGATCAGTTTGGGAACAGGTGGGGCAATACTGACTGTTGTGACAGTGCCACGACATTCAAAAGTGCCGCTACGTTAGTACGCGAACACGGCGATAGAGGCGCTCCGCAGCTCACCCGAGCGCGGGAGCGCCACCTGGTTATGAACGGCGCCGGCCGCATGTCACGGCCCGGCAGTCGAATGACAGATACGGAGTTAGTAACATGTAACCCGCTAGTGTTTCTACTTTTGTATCTCCACGCACTTTAGTAGTGATTAAAGGTTATAACACTTTTTGGCGACGAGGTCGGATATTTTTTTTCCTGCGTTGTGGACTTGTGTGTTCGTGTCGGGGCAGACATGGAACAGCTTATGCAAGCGCTTATTGAACAACAAACACAGCTGACGGCTGCTATTCAGGCGTTGTCGACGTCGCTTACTCATCGTCTGTCTTCCTCTTCTCCGCCTCCGTTCCCTCCTTATGACGAGGCCGCTGAAGACTGGGAGGATTATGAGAAGCGTTTGCGGCAACACTTCTTGGCTTTCGGCGTTGTCGACGCTCCTATGTGTAAGTCGTTATTTCTATCTTGGATTTCCCCACGGATCTATCAGCTGCTATCTCAGTTAGCCCCTCTGCGGGAACCTGCCTCTCTGTCCTTCCAAGAAATGTGTGACTTATTGTCTAACTATTACCGAAAAAACACCCATGTCGTTGCCGCCCGCGTGGCTTTTTACCGGTGTCGTAAACAGCCCCATCAATCTTACCGGGCTTGGGCGGCGGAACTCCACGGTCTGAGTCGGAAATGTCAGTTTGTCACGGACACTCATCATGAGTCTTACGCTGATTCAATGGTTCGGGACGCTATTTTACGGCTTGCTCCTGATAAAGAAGTTCGGCAACGTGCCTTACAATTGCCAAACCCGTCGTTGTCGGAAGTTCTCTGCATCGCTCAATCCTTTGAAGTGTCTCACGCTGCTGGTGCGCAAATAGACGCGTGGTGTGATGTAGGCGCTGTCCAGACCACTTTCGACGCAGACAATGTGCCTGTTTCACAGGGAAACGACGATGTGGCGGCGGTGCACTCGCGTCAACAACGTCGCGTTGGGCCGCCACGCTCGCAGCGAAAACAGCAACCACAGAAGCAGGTTCGTTCCGCCCTTCCTTCTTGTCCACGTTCTTTCGTACAGCATGACAGAGCCGCGTGTCCAAAACGTTGGGCCACGTGTACTTCATGTAGGAAAAGAGGCCACATTGCTTCTGTGTGTCAGTCCCCTAAAGTTCCTGTCGACGAGGACGAGGCATCGGACATGGATGTTAACTGTGTGCTTTCTCAAACGAATAAGTTGTTTGTTACTGTTCGTGTTCTGGATAAAGACATTCGCATGCAAGTGGACACTGGCTCTGCAGTAACTCTCATTAATTCTCGCACGTATTTGGAGTTGGGCTCCCCTCCCTTGTCTCCCGTTACGCGAAATCTACGAACTTATAATAAGCAGAAAATTCCTATTGTTGGCCAGTTTGATGCTTCCACTGCCTACAAGTCTGTTGTTAGGCCCCTCACGTTTTATGTGGTGGATCATGCGGGCACTGAAAACCTGTTCGGTTATGATGCTTTCCAGTTGTTCGGGTTTTCCATTGATGATGATGTGCACCTCATATCTGAGGACATTCCGTATCCACAGCTGGATGGCTTGTGTTCTGAATTCTCGTCCGTGTTCTCTGCTGGTCTGGGTCGTGCCAAGGAGTTTGAAGCCCACATTACTCTTAAACCTACGGCTCGCCCTAAGTTTTTCCGGGCACGCCCTATTCCAATGGCGTTGCGTGCTCCTGTCAAAGCTGAGATAGACAGGTTAACAGCTTCGGGGATTCTCCTTCCTGTTACCTCCAGCGAATGGGCATCGCCCATCGTGGTGGTTTCTAAACCAAACGGGAGTCTGCGATTGTGTGGTGATTTTAAAGCCACTGTCAACGCTCAAAGCCTCATTGACACTTATCCTCTTCCCCGTCCTGAGGAGTTATTTACCAAGCTCGCTGGGGGCCAGTTCTTTTCCAAACTTGACTTATCGGAGGCGTACCATCAGTTGCCGTTGGATGCATCTTCCAAGGAATTTCTCGTCATCAACACTCCTTGTGGGTTGTATCAGTACCAGCGGTTACCATTTGGCGTCGCTAGCGCGCCGGCCATTTTTCAGCGGTTTTTGGAACAGCTCACGGCTTCCGTTCCCGGCTGCATCAACTACCTGGATGACATTGTTGTCACGGGGGCCTCCACTGAGGAGCACCTTCGCAATTTGCATTCACTGTTTCGGGTTCTGCATTCAGCAGGGTTGAAGTGCAATCTGGACAAGTCTCAGTTCTTCCAACCCTCCATTGTGTATCTTGGTTTCCACTTGTCCCGTGAGGGTATACGCCCTCTACGACAGCACGTTGCGGCCATTACCGCTCTACCCCGGCCGTCTACGGTCAAAGAACTTCAGGCGTTTCTAGGCAAGGTTGCTTATTATCACAAATTCATTCCCTCCGCGGCGGCGGTGGCTCATCCTCTGCATCAGCTGTTACGCAAAAACGTTCCTTTCTGTTGGACCGCCGAGTGTGAGCAGGCTTTTGTCCGCCTGAAGGCTCATTTGCAGTCAGCGCCTTGTCTTGCCACATTCCGTCCGGGTCAGCACTTGGTTCTGGCGACTGACGCGTCACAGTATGGCCTAGGGGCTGTTCGCGCCCATCGGTATGAGGATGGGTCGGAACGACCCATCGCCTACGCTTCCAAGACCCTCAACGATGCCCAACGGCGTTACTCTCAAATAGAAAAGGAGGCGCTCGCTATCATTTATGCTCTGAAAAAGTTCAGCGTTTTTTTGTATGGTTCTAAGTTTCACCTCATCACCGACCACAAGCCGCTGGTCTCTCTGTTCAGCCCCTCGGCGTCGCTTCCGGATAAGGCAGCTCACCGCCTGCAACGTTGGGCCTTATACTTGTCTCGTTTTCACTATGAGATTCACTATCGCCCCACGGCCCAGCACGCCAACGCTGACGCGTTGTCGCGTTTGCCGATGGGCCCCGACCCGGTTTTCGATCGCGATGAACTCCTCTGTTTCCACATTGATGAGGAAGAACGTCGTGCGGTCGAGGGTTTTCCACTTACAGGTTCGCAGGTCGCGTCGGCTACTGCGCGGGATCCGGTCCTGCATCAGGTGATCAGTTTTGTTCAGCGTGGTTGGCCGGACAGGACAAAGGGCCGGGCGTCGGATCCCCTTCGCAACTACCATGCCTTGCGCCTTCGTCTGTCTGTTCGTGAGGGTGTTGTTCTTCTGGCCACGGATGGCGCATCTCCACGGGTTGTGGTGCCCACCTCTCTTCGCAAAGCTGTTCTCAAACTATTGCATGGGGGCCATTGGGGGATTTCTCGGACTAAGTCCCAGGCCCGCAGGCACGTTTATTGGCCCGGTATCGATTCGGACATCGCCCACATGGTCGCTGCGTGTGATCAGTGTGTTCAACAACTGGCTGCGCCTCGTACTCTGCCCTCTCCGTGGCCTGATCCGGCGCAGCCGTGGGAACGGGTGCACGCTGACTTTGCCGGCCCCTTCCTCGGCACTTATTGGCTACTTTTGATTGACGCCTTCTCGAAGTTTCCGTTTGTTGTTCGCTGTCCGTCGCCCACCACTGCGGCGACGACGCTGGCTTTGTCAAAAATCTTTGCGCTAGAAGGTCTTCCATCCACGATTGTCACGGACAATGGCCCTCAGTTCTCTTCGCAGGCCTTCCGTGATTTTTGTACTGGACAAGGGATTCATCATGTTACAGCACCGCCCTTCCATCCGCAATCGAATGGGGAGGTCGAGCGCCTTGTCCGCACTTTCAAAAGCCAAATGAAAAAATTCCTTAGTGATTTTTCCACAGATGACGCTCTGTTGCAATTTCTGAGTTCTTATCGCTTCACGCCTCTGGGTGATCGCAGCCCTGCTGAACTCTTGCATGGCCGCCAACCGCGCACCCTACTGCATCTGCTTCACCCTGTCAGACCTTGTACTGTGTCCCCTAGTGCGGGAAAATACCAGGTGGGCGCCGACGTGTGGGCACGGGGGTATGGATCTCGCCCTAAATGGATTCCAGGGGTGGTCCAGGCTCTTCGCGGCCGCCGGCTTTGTGAAATACGTACGGACGACGGCATGGTTGTTCGCCATTACGACCAGATGCGCCCACGAGTGGTGGCCACGCCGGTACCACCGCCCCTTTTTTCGTCTCCACCAGCCCGAGAAGCCAGTCCTGTCGCTGCTGCCGATCTTCCGGGCGTGTTGCTGCCGCCGCCGTCGCTACCGCTTCCGAGTACGCCGGAACCGGCCCCAGTCGCGACGCCGCCTTCTCCGGGACCCATCTCGCTGGAGCACACCCCCAGGTCCACGACACCTATGGATGCTGCTCCGGAGTTTTCACCCATCATCTCGTCCAGGAGGCACGTTCCACGCGCCAGCTTCCGTCCTGGACATTTTCGACCATACTCTCGTGTTTCTCCGCGGGATCTTCTCGGGACCTCCCAAGAGGCCATGGATGTCTCCGCACTGTCCGTGTCTCCACGAAAGTGAGCGTTTTTTTTTCAAGGGGGGAAAAGTGTTGTGACAGTGCCACGACATTCAAAAGTGCCGCTACGTTAGTACGCGAACACGGCGATAGAGGCGCTCCGCAGCTCGGCCGAGCGCGGGAGCGCCACCTGGTTATGAACGGCGCCGGCCGCATGTCACGGCCCGGCAGTCGAATGACAGATACGGAGTTAGTAACATGTAACCTGCTAGTGTTTCTACTTTTGTATCTCCACGCACTTTAGTAGTGATTAAAGGTTATAACACTGACCTTACGACTTATCTTTGAAGAAAGATTAAGGAAAGGCAAACCTACGTTTCTAGCATTTGTAGACTTATAGAAAGCTTTTGGCAATGTTGAGTGGAATACTCTCTTTCAAATTCTAAAGGTGGCAGAGGTAAAATACAGGGAGCGAAAGGCTATTTACAATTTGTACAGAAACCAGATGGCAGTTATAAGAGTCGAGGGGCATGAAAGGGAAGCTGTGGTTGGGAAGGGAGTGAGACAGGGTTGTAGCCTCTCCATGATGTTATTCAATCTGTATATTGAGCAAACAGTAAAGGAAACTAAAGAAAAATTTGGAGTAGGTATTAAAATCCATGGAGAAGAAATAAAAACTTTGAGGTTCGCCGATTACATTGTAATTCTGTCAGAGACAGCAAAGGACTTGGAAGAGCAGTTGAACAGAATGGACAGTGTCTTGAAAGGAGGGTATAAGATGAACATCAACAAAAGCAAAATGAGGATAATGGAATGTAGTCAAATTAAGTCAGGTGATGCTCAGGGAATTAGATTAGGAAATGAGACACTTAAAGTAGTAAAGGAGTTTTGCTATTTGGGGAGCAAAATAATTGATGATGGTCGAAGTAGAGAGGACATAAAATGTAGACTGACAGCGGCAAGGAAAGCGTTTCTGAAGAAGAAAAATTTGTCAACATCGAGTATACTCGTAGATTTAAGTGTCAGGAAGTCGTTTCTGAAAGTATTTGTATGGAGTGTAGCCATGTATGGAAGTGAAACATGGACGATAAATAGTTTAGACAAGAAGAGAATAGAAGCTTTCGAAATGTGGTGCTACAGAAGAATGCTGAAGATTAGATGGGTAGTTCACATAACTAATGAGGAGGTATTGAATAGAACTGGGGAGAAGAGGAGTTTGTGGCACAACTTGACAAGAAGAAGGGACCGGTTGGTAGAACATGTTCTGAGGCATCAAGGGATCACCAATTTAGTATTGGAGGGCAGCGTGGAGGGTAAAAATCGTAGAGGGAGACCAAGAGATGAATACACTAAGCAGATTCAGAAGGATGTAGGTTGCAGTAAGTACTGGGAGATGAAGAAGCTTGCACAGGATAGAGTAGCATGGAGAGCTGCATCAAACCAGTCTCAGGACTGAAGACCACAACAACAACAACAACAACAAATGCGTAAACAGTACATGAGAACTTCCTAGATTTTATTGATTAGAACTATGTATCTTATGAAGTACTATAATGTTCAACACATTGCCCAAGGAGAAGTTAAGCTTTTCACAGTCTGTTGTATGCTGTAGTTGCTCACGAGAATGCGACCTGATAAATTCCTCAAAAACTGCAATATTTGACAAGTAAACCCCTGTTAGTTTCAAGGCACGAGTTTGAAAAGGCCTTAAAATGAAATTGAAGGTTACCTGTCGAGATATTGGTGGTTTTCGAGATTATCGTGAGCATTCCATCGAGTTATTCACGGAAGGTGGTTAATTGTTTGCTTGTTCAATGGATCATTAATGCGTTCTCACACTGTAATGTTGAACGAATTAATATATATAAAATCATAATGCCTCTTGACACCAAAAAATGTAACATACTGACAATTTTTATGATAGTCTTTTGCACTAGTCTTTGCCACTAGTAATTATTTTTTACACATAGTGATTTACGTTGAACTGCAGTGAAACACAACCACTTACGCGCATTACAGACATTTAAAAAATTACATAGAGTAGAAGCAATTGTCAAGCAAATGTAATGATTTTGGTTTGAGTTTGAAGTTTATTTTGTTGTGTATTACATTTTTACTTATAATATAGTCTAAGTCTCAATAAATGGCTATTATTGCAAACATTATCAATGATCTTGTCGTTAGACAATCGCCGTTTTGAGAACAATTCTACTTGACTTCTTCACAAAGCTGCATCAGCTGTTCTCTCCTACCAACGTGACACAGACAATTGCTATGGAGCCATGGACACAACCTCAAGATGTGAAGTGAGATTTCTCTCATGTAGATGGCTGATCGAAATCGGTTTTAAAATATATTACTCCCTCATAGATTTGAATGTATAATACTATATACCAAAGACAAATGGGCCTGACTGTTGTCTGCAGCAACACAGTACAGCAACACTGACCTTGTTTGCCCACTCTCTGCTGCACACAACACATGCACAGACCTCATCCCCTCCACACTTCCCCATCGCCCCACCTCTATGCGTGGAAGCGCCGTCCTATGTGATGCAGGCTATAGTGGCAGGAGTAGTGTGCAGCTCTTGGTATGCTGGCTATTTTGGTTAAAATAGAAGATACAAGATGTGTGCCCACTTCGTGTGCTTTATTTAAAACATACTGTGTGCCAAATGAAATATTAATTAATACACGGTAATTTAAAAAATATAGAATAAAGACATGAAATGCTTACTTTGTACTGAGTAAAACTTAATTGCTTCACATCTTGTATCTGAGGACATAAAAATAAATTTATTTTATGTTTTTATGTCCTTTTTTTGGGTTTCATACCTCAGTCAGTAAAAGAGGACCTTTATAGGATCACTTTGATGTCCGTCTGTCTGTCCATCTGTTAAGAGCGCTTTTTCCCATTAACAAGTAGAAATATCGTATTGAAATATACGTCACATGCTAAAGTCTACAGTTTCTTGGCAGTGTAAAAAATTTAAGCGGCTAAGTCAGTGCAATCAGAAGATATGGCCATTTGTGCCACACATTTTGGTAGTTGCAAACTCACTCATCAAAACCTATAGAATACTTCCTGTTGATGCAGAATCATGAAATTTAGCAAAAAGTAAGGTTTCACACTACAAGTAAGGGGGAAAATCCAAAAGTCATCAATTTGTAATTATATCGCATGGAGAAAAAAAAATGGTCATTTGTTATGTGACTGTGTCTGTCCGTCTATTAAGACCCCTTTCTCTCAGGAACAGGTAGATGTATATCTGGCCAGTATCAATATCAATAACAGGGAAAAGTAGCCAAGATTTTTTTTCCTTGACCAGATTAGAATCTTCTGGCAATATTGGACTCTGTACCAAAAACTATTTACTTTGAAATGAGTGAAGAGACTAATCCTGGTCCATGACAGGGTTACACTCATGGCTAAGTGCCATGATACAGTGTCTGCACTCTGCAGAACCCTGTTTACCAACCTCTCAATTTTTGTCCGTACTTGTGCTTGTGGCTCAGTTATATGTACATCTCAGATACTGTTATAAAGATAATTATAATTGTGTGATGTGACCTGATTGGAGTTTTGCGATACTAAACGGTGAGGTTATCATCAGTGCCCTAGTAGGAAATAAATAGATGTGAGGATGGGGAAAATCTATTAAAAAATAACAGTAACCTTTAATATTAGGCTGCACCAACAAATGAGCATTTAAAATACAACACTGACATCAGGAGATCAATAGAAGACCATCCATAAAATTCAAATAGATCACATCAGAAGAAGCAGATAAAATCAAGAACAAAATGCTAGTTCGGACTCATTTGGATGGGGACCGGACTATTGTGGCTGGGTAGCTACTTAGAAATGATGTTTTACCAAGCCTTCTCAGCAGTACACTAAAATCAGACACCTAGTATTTTAAGGAGGAGTCTCG
This sequence comes from Schistocerca serialis cubense, assembly GCF_023864345.2. NCBI lineage: Eukaryota > Metazoa > Arthropoda > Insecta > Orthoptera > Acrididae > Schistocerca > Schistocerca serialis. The sequence goes on from NC_064644.1 coordinate 36,566,097, forward strand.
ACATCACGCATAACCCTAGCACACAAACCACACTCTCGCCTCATTGTTAGTTAAAATAGAAGGTAGGGCACGTGGAAGACACAGGTCTGTCCTCAGGTCATCATATTAAACACATTCGATTCATATGTTGTATTGACAACTGTGTTCTCATCTTTGACGCACTGGTAGCTCCTCACAATGTACGATAAAACCATGTCTCAATGGGCAGTGTCCCACTCTGAACCTTGTAAATGCTACTTCTTCAGCTTGTTATGCTTGGAAGGAGGTAAACCATGGTCACACAGACTGTTTCACTGAACACAGCTTATTTTTTGCACTGCTAGCCATTGAGCCTCCCAGCAGCAAATGGTCTTCCAGGTCACGTATGAGGTGACAGCTTGTAGAGGGACTGAACAGCTAGCAGGAGGCGGAATGGAGCAAGCCTCTTTGGCAGCTGCATCGGTGAGTTCGTTCCCTCATATCACTATGTGTTCTGGAGGCCAGAAGATATTTGTTTCCTTTTCCTGCCTGTGCAGTAGAAGGAGAGTGTTTTCTGGACAGCATGTACCATCTTATCCCCTGGGTACACCTGACCAATAGCAAAACGGCACTTCGGGAATCGTAGCAGATTAGACATTTCTTGCCATGATACCATCTCACCTACTCCAGTGCCCTCAGAATAGCAAACGATCCCATATAAGAAACTTATAGCTGTTCTGGGATCCCTATCCTGAGAAAAAAGTCACAGAACTTGACAGAGCAGCCAGTGAAATCCCCTGCTTAAACCCACATGTGTACACATTAATAACATCTGTATGGCAATTTAAAATCTCATAAAAGGGGTAGCATCTTTGATTAGTCATCAAAACGTCCTCGGTCCCGGGTTCCAACCCCACCACCTCTTAAATTTTGAATAAAAATCATCAGCAATGGCAGCCAAAGACTTCTGGCATGAGCAGCCAATGGCCTTGTTACAGAGGGCGGAGGAATGGACAGAGGTCCAGGGCACTCTCTTGCCCTTGGGGTGGGAAACTGGCCCTAAAGGCAGAAGAATCAGCAATTACCAACAGCATGTGGATGAAGAAGGCAATGGAAACCACTGCATTAAAGACACACAATGTGTATCCACAGGACATGTGGTCTGTAATTGAAAAAGTGTCGTGATGATCTCTCCATTGGCAAAAAATTGCAGAATAGCTCCCATTCACATCTCTGGGAGGGGACTGCCTAGGGGGAAGTGACCATGAGAAAAAGAGTGAATAACCAACAAAAGGATAACGCTCTACAAGTCAGGGCATGAAATGTCAGAAATTTGAACATGGCAGGGAAGCTAGAAAATCAGAAAATGGAAATGCTAAGGCTCAATCTAAATATAGTGGGGACTCGTGAAATGAAATGAAAGGAAGATAAGGATTTCTGGTCGGGAGAGTATAGGGTAATATCGTCAACTGCAGAAAATGTTATAATGGGAGGAGGATTCATTGTGAATAGGATGATAGGGCAGAGAGTGAGTTGCTGTGAACAGTTCAGTGATAGGGTTGTTCTTATAGGAATCAATAGCAAACCAACATCAATAAGGATAATTCAAATATATACTGATGTCACAAGCCAAGAATGAAGAGATGAGAAAGTATATGAGGATATTGAAGATGTAATTCAGAATGTAAAGGGTGATGAAAATATAACATTCATGGGGGACTGCAATGCAGTTGTAGGGGAAGGAGTAGAAGAAAGGGTTACGGGAGAATATGGGCTTGATAGTAGAAACAAGAGAGGAGAAAGACTGATCGAGCTCTGCAGTAAATATCAGTTAGTAATAGCGAATACTCTATTTGAGAATCACAAGAGGTGGAGCTATACTTGAAGATGACCGCAAGATACGGGAAGAATTCAGATAGTTTACATCATGGTCAGGCAGAAATTCTGAGATCACATATTGGATTGTGAGGCATACAGAGGAGCAGATATCGACTCAGATCACAATTTAGTAATGATGAAGAGTAGGCTGAAGTTTAAGAGACAAGTCAGGAAGAAGTGGCATATGGAAATACTAATAAATGAAGAGAGACTTTTGAAGTTCTCTGATGCTATAGACATTGTAGTAATGAATAACTCAGTGGGCAGTACAGTTGAAGAGGAATGGACGTGTCTAAAGAGGGCAATCACAGAAGTCGGAAAGAAAATTGTAGTTACAAGCAAGATAACTGTGAAGAAGTCACGGATAAAAGATAAACTACTTCAGATGATCAGTGAAAGAAAGGAGTACAAAAATGTTACAGAAATTCAAGAATACTGAAATAACAGTCACTTAGGAATGAAATAAATAGGAAATGCACAACAGCTAAGGCAAAATAACTGCATGAAAAAATCAAGAAATTGAAAAAGTAATGATTATAGGAAGGACAGATTCGGCATATAGGAATGTCAAAACAACTTCTGCTAAAGTTAAAAGCAAGGGCAGTAACATTAGGAGTTCAATTGGAATTCCAGTGTTAAATGCAGAGGCGAGAGCGGATATGTGGAAAGAGTACATTGAAGGCCCCTGTGAGGGGGAAGATTTGTCTGATGACGTGATAGAAGAAGAAACAGGAGTCATCGGAGAAGAGATGGGGGCTCCAGTATTAAACTCAGAATTGAATAGAGCGTTGGAAAACTTAATATCAAATAAGGAGAGAGGATAGATAACATTCCATCGGAATTTCTGAAATCATTGGGGGGAAGAGGCAACAAAACGACTATTCACGTTGGTGTGTAGAATGTATGAAACTGGCGGTATATCATCAGACTTTCGGGAAAACATCATCCACACAATTCGTAAGATAGCAATAGCTGACATGTGCAAGAATTATCACACAGTCAGCTTCACAGCTCATGCGTCCAAGTTGCTGACAACAGTCATAAACAGAAAAATGGAAAACAAAATTGAGGATCTGTTAGATGAAGATCGGTTTGGCTTTAGAAAAGGTGAAGGCACCAGAGAGGCAGTTCTGGCATTGTGGTTGATGGTGGAAGCAAGAAGACATGATCATAGGATTTGTCGATATGGAAAAAGTGTTCAGCAGTGTAAAATGGTGCAGGATGTTCAAATTTATGAGAAAAATATGGGAAAATATAGGGAAAGGTGGGTAATATGTACAAGAACCAAGAGGGAGCAATAAGACTGGAAGATCATGAACGAAGTGCTCGGATTAAAAAGGGTGTAAGACGGATGCAATCTTCCACCCCTACTGTTCAATCTATACATAAACGAATATCGATTAAGAGTAAATTGAAGAAGGATGAAATTATTGAGAAGTAGCAGAAATGAGAACAGTGAGAAATGTACAGTACAATTTGGGATTAAGTTAAGACAAAATTAAGGAATTCTGCTACTTATGTAGCAAAATAATCTATGGTGGACAGAGCAAGGGGAATGTAAAAATCAAACTAGCATTGGCAAAAAAGGCATACCTGGCCAAGAGAAAGAAGTATCAAACATAGGTCTGAACTTGAGGAAGAAACCTCTGAGAATGTACATTTGGATCACAGAATTGTATGATAGTGAGACATGGACTGTGGGAAAACCAAAACAGAAGGGAATAGAAGCCTTTGAGATGTGGTGGTACAGAAGAATTTTGAAAATTAGGTGGACTGATAAGTTAAGAAATGAGGTGGTTCTCCGCACCATTGGCAAGAAAAGAAACATGTGGAAAACACTAACAAGAATGGACAGAATGATATGACATCTGTTAAGACATCAAGAGATAACTTATGTGGTACTAGAGGGAGCTGTAGAGGGTAAAAACTGTAGAGGAAGACAGAAATTGTAATACATCCAGTAAATAATTGAGGACATAGGGTGCAGTTGTTACCCTGAGATGAATAGGTTTGCACAGGAGAACAAATCTTGGCGGGCCACATCAAACCAATCAGAAGACTGGTGATTCAGAAAAAGAAAAAAAATCGGGAGTTCAGTTCATGCTGCACCAGTTCAATTAAAAACATAACATGGGTCTCTTCAGTAGCCAGGGACAGCCCCTGCCCATGGCTTTGAACCTTAGTAACCTCCACATGCAATAACTCGACGCTCTCCCTCACATACATGCCAAATGGCCTCGTTACCCACAGACGGTCACAGAACATATGTTCCAGAGGCAGCTGGGCAATGCAATGGAGGCAGATGTTGGCAATTTTGAATTAGTCAGAGTCCTATATGCTTGGCCTATCATGAGGAGATGACATCAAGTAGACACTGGAACCTCACCACCACTGCACATAAACTAAAACTGGACTTGTTCAGTACACATTTGTTAACATCCTAATACCATCCTGAACTGCATCCAGCATTTTAAGGCATGAAGACCTTCCTTATCCATAAATGTCCAATCCGTATTGAAGCCATGGCCGCATGAAGACTTGACAAAATTGGAGTATATATGCCCTGTCCACTCCCCATTATCGATGACTGACGTATCTGAGAATATTTAAAGCCTGGAGGCTTTGCAGTTTCACTTCCTTAAGCTATGGCAGTCACGTTGGCAACTCATGAAAAGTCAGACCCAGACCCAGATATTTCAACTTTTCCTTAAAAATGAGAAAAGTATCCCACAGTTTTAAAACAGCTAAATTAAAAAGACAGAAGGAGCAATTAAAATCAAGACAATCAGTTTTCTCCAAAGAGAACTTGAAACATGTGGTGTTTGCCCATTCCTGTAACTGCCTGACCGTTGAAGGCAATTATCAAGTAGCTATTGAAGGATGTACTGAAAATAGAGAAGTCATACGTGAATAAGGAACACTGTACGGGATTCCTTACCATGGATTTGATACTGTTTGTCATAATATATTATAATCCACGGAAAACCCACTTTAGAGATGCAACAAAACACTATGCTTTCAGATAGAATCATAGGTCTTTTCCAAATCGAAGGATACACAGACAATGTGTTGCTTATGTAGGAAACCTTGTTGAATTTCTGCTTCTAGCAGAGTCAGTCAAGTGTAAAGTGGTACTGCCTGAGCCCACACTGGAAGTGACTTCGTAGTGACCTGGTTTCGAGAACCCACACATGGCACCAGTTTACCATATGCTCCCATGTCTTTCCTGTACAGATAGTGAGAGTGACATGACAATAACTACTGGGGTTAGTACAATCCTTCCCCGGTCTGAAAATCAGGACTAAAATAGCTTCTTTTTATGAGGTGAGAAATACTCCTGACACACAGATTTCATTACAAAGCTTGATGGAGTACCTCCTTCAGTTGCTGGTTCAACTGCTGTTTGTTATCAGCTCATGACCAGAAGGCCAGTTGCATTCCTCTGTGTTGGTGGAATGGAAGCCCCAACTAATCATCTCCTGCATTGCCCAATAGCAACAGAAAGTCAGCTCCTGGCTGTAATCAGCTGTAATGTTCTTTTAAGATTCAGCCAATGTCTGAGCTACATCTTCTGATGATGTTTGGAGCCATCCCTCCAATTGTACAGCTGCTATTGGTGGTCATGAGTTTCTTTCGGAAATCCTTCTAATAGTTTACCATACTTTACTTATGCATGGGGATCTAAGTTATAGAATTAGGACCTTCTCTTACCCTCTCAAATTATTTTCCTCACCTTTGTCATTGCCACCCAAAAGGTTGCAAAATTCTGATCCATAGGGCCTCAACTGAACCTTCTCATAGCCCCCAACCTCCTGTCCCTGATTGGTGCTGCTCATCATTCCAACAAGAGACAGGCTGTCTCCCAGGTTTTCTTAATGACCTGGGGATGGAGGCATTGGCAGCTTGGTGAATCACAGCTGTAATGTGACCCACATAGCTCTAGATGCATTCATGCTGCTCAGAAACACCTAACTGGCTACAAAATATCCAGTTAGTCTTTCTGTACAGCCATTTCTGCAGGCTTCTTTTGGGACCTGCTCCATCTGGCAGATGGATCCAGAAGGGATAGTTGTCACTTCAGTGTAGGTCATCATCCACCTCCCACTGAGCAGTGAGGAGTATCTTTGGGTGTCGGTGACCAAGATTCTAAAATATTATTTCATAAGATCCGTGTGTTGCCATCTGTATACAAGTGATTAATTTATCCTGTGGTTCAGTGATGGAAATGGAGCAGTTAACTACAAGGAAAGGAATTCTTTACTTAAAGTACTGTTTGAACATAAAACTACTGGAAACGGTGCAAAAATAATTTTGCTGAATCCCATACTTAATCCTTATAAGCTGTTAACCGTATTTGTGTTCAGCATATATTTGTGTGTTCACATAGAAAGAAAATTTTCATATAAAGTAAACTTAAGGTGCAGTTTTCACGTTTAACTATTGGATACTGTACAAAAATATTTCCTTTGTGAATCTAGCACTTTTTTCTTTTAAAATGTTAATTGTGTTTGCATTCAGTGCTTATTTATGTATGTTTGTGTTAAAATGTTCATATGTAATGTAAACAGACAAACCTGTAGTAGTTCCAAAATGGATGCTGATGTTAATCAGTATGATGCTTTCAGTGAGTATGAGAACCTCATTTTCTCGACCCTGGGGAAAATTATGTCACATCATCATAGTGTGCCGTGCACATTAAAATCCCCTACGAGGAGAGGGAAGGGGAAGTTCAGCAGTAGGCTGTTCTCACTGTCAGCAGGCTCGCGGGATGGCAGGTGCACAGAAAACACCGTGACATTAACATGGTCGTTTATCTTGACAGCATCGTTTGTAGTATTGTGGGTCAGTGCACAGGCGAGGAATGGAATGTCTCCTTGATGAACACCCCTACCTCAGCTTTTGCCCTATCACCAGTAATTTCATCTTTTCTGTGGAGATGATAGACCCAGGTACAGGCGTGTCAGTACTTTTAAAATTTATCTCTAGGAGATTCGGGCAGAAAGGTCTCTCCTGTGCAAGGAGACTTAATTCTTCCAAATGGGTCATATATCCACTCACATTCCAGAAGCCTTTTCAATATCTTGGTTTTAATCTACCCTGATCCTTGTGCTGGGACAGTGCGATGCTGGTAGAGCGAGGAAGAGTGGGGGGCTGTCTCAGTCTGGTGAAGAGGCATCTAACTGCATGATGTCCTCCTCATCAGCCAGATATGCCAATATGACATCTGACCTTTTGACCTGAACATCCTGCTTCTTTTCCTACCCCTTTTCCCTTCAAGAGTAGCGGGGAAAGAAAGAAATGGAGAGCCTTTCTGTTGTTGTGGTGCATTTTTTATCCTCAAAATGAAGGGCTGCCTTTCCACACTTCCTGCAAGTTGTTTCACCTCTGCAGCTCAGCTTTCTGTAGCCAAATTGCTGGTATTTGTAGCACCTCACAGGGTTAAGTATGTAAAGTCTAATCCTGCATCAGTGAAACCCTGCCATGATGCACTCAGGAAATGGAGAAATGAATTTCACAATGAAAGTGGCTGTCTTCTCAATCTACCCATTGTACACCCATTGTACTTTATGTTCCAATATGTGCATGTCCAGAATATCACGGCATCTCACCATACGTTTGCTTGAGTCGAGGGAGCTGTGGAACTCACAACTATATAACATTCATCAAATAGTTGAGACTTCCTTAGGAGCCCCACCTGCTTTGATCTGTTAGTTTAAACTAGCAAGGAACCATTCCACAACTTCTGATAGATCTGAAGGTACCAGCAAGTCTTCTAAACCTTATGAATATAGAAAGGGGCATTTTTCTTCCTGTTGATCACTAGAAACTTAAAACTTAGAGACTTACAATTTGTTGATCCCCATTACTATGTACAGTCAAGATCGTCAGGAGGCCTAGCCTGCCCAGTCTTGTGGAAGAGTGGGTACGGATACTCTCAGGTGGCATATTTACCGCATCAGGAGTGTTTTTTGTAGATGCTTTAGTGATTTACCATGGTGTTCCCACAAGCAGTTACAGATATGGAGGTCCACCCAGATGGAGTCCCACTTGCCTCAGTATGTATTATACAACATTGTGGTAGGTTCGTTAGAAGTTGCCCGTTAATACCTGTTTTCCATCAATAGCCATGCATCGTCATGCAGCATATCTTGACATTGAGGATTTTTTTTATAGATGTTTATACCAACCTTGCAATCCAGGCTAAGCCACGATTCCCATCCTTGTGCACACAACATTCCATCACTGCACCTCATGGTGATTGCTGAAGCATGTCTAGAGCTTACAGATACAGTGGAGTCATGACACTTACCAATCCCCCAGCTCAGAAAACCTGGAATCACCAAATCCTTACCCAGCCAACAAAGACAGAGCTATCTGAGGTGCTCCCAGTATTTGGCATGGAATAATAATAATAATAATAATAATAATAATAATAGTAGTAGTAGTAGTAGTAGTAGTAGTAGTAGCAGGCATTCATAAGAACAATAATATTAATTAATTTAGTACTTTTGAAGTCATGTTTAATATCATCAGAAATAGGAGTGATAATGGTGGAGTAGAAGATTGAAGTGACAGTAAATGTTAAGAAGGAGAAAGCAGACTGTTTCAATAGACACACCTATAAAAGAGTAAGGAATGTTGAAGAGAGGGGGCTTCAGTAAACTGCAGACAGGTATGTGAAAGAGCTGTTGTGGTAGGAGGAATCTTTTGTAGGGAAGAGGAGCGTGATTTCTCAAAGATTTTGGTTCCGAAGTAGGGTTCCTGATGCAGAAAATACTTAGAGTACTAGACTGTGTTATGTAGTGGTATGGAGAGCATTTTGCTTTGTCAAGAGTGAATAGTTTTGCTGCATTGTTCAGATAGAAGTATTTATAGTGTAAAATAAATAAGTGGGAGTGCAATGATTGTGCAGATGATGGACCAAACATAATTTGTGATAGTCTCTACACTTATCTGCATGTAGACAGGAGTAATATGGCCAAAAGAAGAAGGAGGTCACAAATGTATCCCACATGTGTGTACATTGCCAGTTTCATCCAGCATGAATCTTCAGAATTTGACCTCCTTATACTCAAGGGGAAGAACGTTTTGATATTTCTGTAGTGTATGGAGAGATGCTAATACCTCCTTGCAGTTTGATTTCTTCCTTCAGTCTAGTGTAAGTGTCAGCAAGAGCAGTTGTTGGGCTGTGGTTTTTGTAGAAATCTCATACATATTTCTCTTTAAGGCTATTCAAGATTAAAGTAATTGATTGTGAACTAAAGCTTTAGATAATGCTGCTGAATGCAGATGGGGTGATATCAGAGGGTTTTTTGCCAGATTCCTTCTTGGGTAATGGTTTGTAAGTCCCTGCTTCCAGTCTGGGAGGGCAAATGCAGTTAAAGATGTCCCCCCTCTGTTCACCTCCTCTTCCCTCCTCTCTCTGATCTTGAACCTTGTTTGTTGTTGTTGCAAACTAAACCTTGACTTAGAATTGAACAGTCTTAAAATGAGTGGGTAAATGAGTTGGAATCATTGGGTATATGGGGTATCAGAGAGACCTCTCCATCTACTGGATCTGTGGGGACAGTAGTTTCAATGACTGTACTTCACATACATACTCTGTAACTAAGTTGTATTACAAAGTTCACCATAAATACAACTATCCTGTTTTCTGTTAAAACTTTCTGTGAGGAAGAAAACTAAACAGCACATTGTTATGCCTACAATTTTTGTGGAAAACTATATACAGGGCGTTTCAAAAAGAAAGAGCAGATTTCAAACATTTATTTCTCAAAAACTACAAATGATAGAAACACAATTCCAACGGTCCTTCACTCAATATGAGTACCAAATGTTACACAACAAATATCAAAACTGTACCTCAATATGAGCACCATTTGTTACACGACAAATATCAAACCGGTATCTCATTTCTTGCCACACACGACGCAACTGGTCTTTAGTTACCGAATTCACGGCCGCAACAATTCGATGTCGTACCTCTTGAAGAGTAGCGGGCATAGGTGGGACATAAACACAGTCCTTTATGTACCCCCACAAATAAAAATCGCAGGGAGTAAGGTCTGGTGACCTGGGAGGCCACAGACGATGACATTGATCTTGTGCTCCTGCTCTTCCAATCCACCGTCCTGGAATGGTGTTATTTAGGTACCGTCGTACAGGTTCAGAGAAGTGTGGTGGGGCGCCATCTTGCATGAAGATGAAGTGATTTGAATCTTCCTGAAGTTGAGGAAATAGCCAGTTTTCTAACATGTCCAGGTAAATGGTTCCTGTGATAGTTTTCTCCATGAAAAAGAAAGGTCCATAAACTTTGTTTACCGAAATTGCACAAAAGACGTTAACCTTTGGTGAGTCTCTTTCATGTTGAATAACGTCCCTCGGAGTTTCACTCGCCCAAATTCGTACGTTATGCCGATTAACTTTACCAGAAATGTGAAACGTTGATTCATCTGAAAAAATTAATCGTTCGGCAAAATTGTCCTCTTCCATGTCCTGTAGAATTGCAGTTGAAAATTCGAACCTTTTGTTGTGGTCGTCAGGACGCAATGCTTGCAATAACTGCAGTTTGTACGGCTTCATGTGCAGACGCTTACTCAGAACGCGCCATACCGTTGTTTTAGACATGTTTAGTTCGTGACTTGCCCGTGTCGTGGATTTTCTAGGGCTCCTTTCGTAAGCTGCACGGACACGCTCGACATTTTCATCCGATGTGCGTGGACGACCCGTGCTTTTTCGCTTGCAGATGCAACCATCTTCTACGAATCTGTGATGCCACTCATAAATTTGCTTATGACGAGGCGGCTGTTTGTTGAATTGACGGCGGAATGCACGTTGCACACCAACAATGGACTCTAACTTTGCAAATTGCAGCACACAAAATGATCGTTCCTGTGGTGTCGTCGCCATTTTCCTACAAACAAACGCCAGCGCCACTGCGGATTTGCATGGAACTTCTGCGCGGACCATTGAAAAACTTTGAACCTTTCTCTGACAAGAAACGTTTGAATTGTGTTTCTATCATTTGTAGTTTTTGAGAAATAAATGTTTGAAATCTGCTCTTTCTTTTTGAAACGCCCTGTATAATGAAAAAGAATACGTTGGGAGAACCCATTTGTGTAAATGGTTTAAAGCAGGGCTTCCCAACCTTTTCATCTGGCGGACCCTTTCTTCAGTCGAAAATCCATGGCGGACCCCTAGTCAGTCAAGAGCATAGTAACATCAAATTTCAGAGCGAAACCCATGGGAACTGAAAGCTTCTTAACGCAAGTGCCATGTTCCCAATGCCCCCACCCCCGAAGTATCAATAGTCTTTGGTTTAGAGATGAATGAAAACACCTTGAAATTAACGATCCAATTTGAATTCCCACTGTATCCAGACACTTACTACTGGATTTACTCCCTTTGTTCAACACACTGTAGCCTGATTAAAATTACTTGGTAATTGAAATTTCACACGATGGAGCTGCCTTCCTCCAAGAGCAATCAATGTCACGTCCAAACTGTTCGCTGTTGACAAGCTGCCGCTTGTGGTCTGTTCACTTCTACTGTTTGGCTACAGTTGTGCAAGGACCATACATATTTCATAACAGTTGTTGTGTGTGTGTGTGTGTGTGTGTGTGTGTGTGTGTGTGTGTGTGTGTGTGTGTGTGTGGTTTTTCGTGAAATCCGAAGAAAAATGTTCAACTATATGTAAAGTCTATGGGACTTAACTGCTGAGGTCATCAGTCCCTAGTCTTACACACTATTAACCTAAGTTTAACTTCCGCTAAGGACAACAAACACACACACACACACACACACACACACACACACACGAGGGAGGACTCGAACCTCTGGCAGGAGCAGCCGCGCAATCCACGATGACATGGTTTCAACGCATCTAGCACCGTGAGCCGGCGCACAAACGACCCCCATATTGCGAAACTGTCGATCAGAGAAGTCACATTCTCCATCACTAAACTGTGTATGCGTTGTCACTTAGAAACTGCAAAGGCTTCTTGGGAATACGACCTGAAGTAAAAGTACACGTGTTTTTCACAACAACAACAACAACAACAACAAAAATTATAATTGATGAATTTGATTTTCACATTTTTATTCAATAATTTTACTCATTATTTTACATGATTTGGTGAAAGGTGGCCGCGGACCCCCTAGAAAGGGCCGACGAACCTCTAAGGGGTCCGCGGACTACACGTTGGGAAGCCCTGGTTTAAAGGGTGTCACAGTTAAAACTAACAGCAAGAAAGAAAATGAAACCGTACATTTTCACAGCACAGCATGAGACTTTCTCTCTTGCAGTCAGTGTTAACAGATAACGTATACTTTTTTAATATAGTCTGTCCTTGTCTCAATGTTTATTAGTGTACTGTATAAAAATCTGGAGTAAGTCAGTCAAGAACTTCTCCAAAATTTTGCTGTTTCCCTGTTTTGGTAACAGCGTTAAACGACAACTTGTCTTTGTATAGTAGAATAGATGATCAGTTTCACTATAATTTCATTGTGTTCTACTGCTGCTGAACAAATTTGCACAGCTAAAATATGAACTAGAGTTTCAACTTTAAATCTGGGCTTGCTTACTCCCAGACCATGTAGATTTTTCCACAAGTCGGCACATGCACAGGTTGTTCTCATGTAGCAAATGAGCGTACCTAAGTTCTGCATTTCTCTTCGACTGCCTGACATGGTTGCATAGTTGTTTGTAGGCAAGATAATAATTTTCAGAGGTCACGGTGCCATTCATATGCCCTAAGTGATACACCTCTTGTGGCGCAAGTTTGCTTTTTACTCTAACAATTTGCAGAAGAGCAATCTACAAATTATTGAGTTTCATAGGTAAATTAGATACTTCACATCTTTCAGTTGTAAGTGCATATTTATTATTACACTTAAAGTTTCTGAATGTTGTGGTTTGATCTTTGGACATTGTAACAAATAGGTCATAAATAATATGTTACGAGCTGACGTGCCACAAACAGAGATCTGGTCAGTAAAAAGTTACTGTGTTTGGTGCTTCTGTTGCAAATACAGCAATAAAAATATGACTGACTGACAAGTTGGACCAAGCAGAAGCTGTATATGATTTTAGTAGAAAAGTATTCACTAGATTTTTGAAAGTGAGCGACTGATGTTTACAAAATTTATGTTATTACCTCTGGCTACAATTATGTATTCAGAGATGCAAGATCTGATTAGGGAAGTAGTGCAAGTTGAAAACACAGTTGCATTTGTGATGGGCTTTGTATGAACGTGTTTGAGGTACATGCTACAAAAATGCTTTAACTAACACCCAAATCTCCAGATGTCGGACATTCTGATTGCTACCAAACATTGCGTGTTGATAGAGTATCAACTAAAACACTGATTTAGTTTGTGCCGTGTGCTGTTGTCCAGTAGAAGATGTGTAAATGGTAATCAAAAGTGACACCAGAGCTATGGAGTATACACAAACCATACCTGTGAGCTCTGAATGTGAAAATCTGTGGTAGATGAGTCCGTAGTGCGTCAGATTGTCATGCTAAAGGTCCTGACTTCAAAACCCACTGATGATGATTTTTTTTAACTGATTATGTGCAAAATTGTTATAAGGGAGAACATTTTTATGCCATGTAAAAGGATGTTTCAGAGGTTGTAGTAATGTTCTTTTGGCAGTCTGCTTTCACTTTGTTAGATGAAAGTAGAAAACCTAGAGCATACAGTTGTGTACATAACACCACACATATCTATACAAATGTACTCTGTTGGTTTGCTACTGTCAATTAATGAACCGAAAGCAGACTGCCAAAAGAACATTACTACAAATCCCGAAATGTCCTTTTACATGGCAGAAAAATGTTCTCCCATATAACAGTTTCACACATAATCTGTTAAAAAGAAATACTGTTTATGCATCTTCTGTTGGACAACAGCACACAGCACAAACTAAATTGGTGTTTTGGTTGATACTCTATCAACACACAATGTTTGGTACCGATCTGAGTGTCTGACATCTGGAGGTTTTGTGTAATCATCATCATCAATTACAGCGTAAACTACAAGAATTTCATATTCCACGCACTGGGTAGTTACCGTAAAAATTTCTGCATTAGCTAATTTAAAATTAGTAATGGATTTTGTAATCGACGCTGGTCGTATAAGAGGTTGTATGTTAGAGTTGCCGATACGACTCCTAGGGGAAGCAGACAAACATTTTGCCTTTGTGGGAAACCAGTCTAATAGTTACCTTGATCTGTGACGCATCAACTTGGACAGTTAATATGTTCGGTTGTGGTTTACCCAAATTTGGAGCAGTCATTTTACTCTATCTGTCATCATAATTGTTTGATAACGAATCCTGCAAGTATAGTGAACATAACTGTTAGCTGTTATCAACACAAAATAAAACTTTACAGTAAAGGAGGGAACAGTAGCTGTATTCGTAATTAATGTGACTGATGCAGCAGTAGCAATCAGTTGTAATAATATATGGTATATCTGAAAAATAAGACATTTAACATGAAGTCATCTTTTTGACAGTTTCATCTCCATAGTCTGCTATTATCTGCAATACAAATAATGCAACTCTTAGACTTTCAAGGTTATCTGTAACATGTGTCTTCCATTTCAGGTTCTTATCAGTGTAAACACTTGAGAATTTAGAATATTTTGTTTTCTTAATTAATTTTCCCTCACGTATGGTTTAATTTTACCTGAAAACTGTGACAGGTTCTTCCTCAGGCGACAGTTTATCAACACCGGAGATTGTATTGGATCACAACTTGTCCGGAAGGTTCGAGTGTCGCTTCAGCACTGTCAAGATCGAGAGATCTCCCTCTATTATGTTGCATGGTATGGAGGGGTGTCTCCTTGGAGTTTGGATTGCTCACGGAGAAGGTATAATAATTTGTCATACTACTTTAATTAATTGATGTGACAAAATTTATGGCCAGTACTTTCCTTCAAGACAAGAGAGTGAATACTGACCAGCGGTTCTATCTCATAGTTATATAGCCCACCCTCCCCCCAAGCAAGTTTTCATTTTGATAGAATTTATTTTTATATTGAGAAGGAGCTGAAGGATGACTGCTTGTATCAAATTTAGTTTTTTTGTCTGTTAAAAAGATATTCTCTCTTACATGGCTAAAAATAATGCTTCAGTATTACTATGTTTTTATTTTTGTCATTTACTGTGGACATTCCTGAATTTAAGATTGTTTTCCATATGATTTCACAGTGTACTCAGTCTTCATTTTTGCAGCTGATTTCAATTAATTTTAAAACTATCTTCAGGTTATCTGATAGGAAAGAAAAATCATTAAAAAGTGCATTTGCATGTAGTATTAAACAAAAGAGAAAGTTGTATGCCACTGTTAGCTGGAAACCCTGGGGGGGTGGGTACAGTTGCTTAACCTCCCCTTGCTGGTCAAATACTGGTGGTGAAAGTTTCTTCTGCTACTGAGACTTGGCTGGCTACTTCAGAGTCAAGCAGCACTGCACTGCTGTGTGTTGGTACCCTTGGCTAAAGAGGCGGGAGCAATACTTTATTCAAATAAAGTCACTGTCTTGAAGTGATGTTGTGGCTATACGTACATAAGAAGTAATTAACTGAGCATCATACACATAAAAAATCTTTCACAGAATTTGAACTATAGCACCATACTATAAAGACAGTATATGCATACGCTGTGTGAATATAATTATTGTCTGTTTGTTTGAGTAACATTCTGTATGTTATCTGTGACTTTAGTTGTCTCATCATCATTTGTTGCGTGTAATATTATGTTGATAATTATTATGTTAGATTCATCAATGTGCAACTGGATAAAATACATTTTATCGTTCCATACACATTTAATCTTTATTTTGAAAAGAATCATCAGTGCCTTGAAATATACACATCTTTATGTGTATACTGTTTTGTTTTATATATTGTACTTTCAAGTTAGAAACAGTTCTGGCACTTTCTGGTGTGCTACAATGTAATAATAGGCCGAATCTTTACTTGCAAGGTTTCTGGCTCCTACTCTACATGAGTGCTCACTTAGCTCGATTTAAAGCTGCTGTTCTGCTCCCAGTCTTTTGAATTGTCGGTAGCAAAACATTGACAGTATGAACAAACATTTTCTTAATGCTTTGTATGAGATGTTGTCGCCAACCAATGAATGCTTTTGCTAACAGTGAAGTGAATGTGTGTGTGTGTGTGTGTGTGTGTGTGTGTGTGTGTGTGTGTGTGTCAGTTGGCATACACACCATCTGATCAAATGTATCCAGACACCTATTAGTGGACATTAATATGGCGTATGTCCACCCTTCACGTTTATGATAGGCACTTTGTGATGTGTCTTTGAAGGAATGGCGGCCCATTCTTCACATTCTCCATCAAGAGCCAATACCAGAGAAGTTAGTGATGTTGGACACTGGAATCTGGAGTGAAATCAATGTTCTAACTCATCCCAAATGTGTTCCATTGGGTACAAGTCGAGACTTGGCTAGCCAGTCCATTGCAGGAATGCTATTGTCCACAAATTGCCTCACGGATGCTGCTTTATGCCAGGGTGCATTATCATGCTGACACAATCAATCATTCTCTCTTAAGGTGGCCACATGTAACTGCACAAATTCCTCGTGCCCCCACACAGCTCAAGTGTGCTTCCACAAGAATCAGTTCATTTTGCTAGAAATTGTTGAGCTATGCTGTGCTGGCTTTGGAAGCAATTTTGCTTATTTTACAAAATAAATAAATAAATAAAACTAAATAAAATGAATAGGAAATGCGATATGTGCAGGAATGAGTGACTGAAAAAATGAAAATCAGATTCCTGTATTAACCATTTATACTAGACTCACTACAGAAACTATCTCACTCTGTTGCTGTTATTCTTCTCTTTTTCTCCATGTAATATTCTTGGACTTACCCATATTACAGTACCGAGTGAGGTGGCACAGTGGCTAGCACACTGGACTCACATTCGGGAGGACGACAGTTCAATCCTGCGACTGGCCATCCTGATTTAAGTTTTCCGTGATTTCCCTAAATTTCTCCAGGCAAATGCCAGGATGGTTCCTGTGAAAGGGCACGGCCGACTTCCTTCCCCGTCCTTCCCTAATCCAATGAGACCAATGACCTCACTGTCTGGTCTCCTCCCCCAAACAACCCAGTCCCCTATATTACAGTAGAACATTATTACAGAATGTAATTTAACAGGACTAAATAAAAATCAAATCAGATCACTGACAAATGCTTACACAATCATCCCTACTCCTGGTAGACACACAATCATGCACATGTTTGAATGTTTGCACAAGCAACCATAATCAAAGTTTGATCAAGCATCAAGCATTCTTGGGCAAGCACGTTTGCACATGCTTGCTTATCAAGAATGGATTTAGGTATATGGCCACTTTTAACTCTTCCTTCACTGTACGCATTACACAATGTTATAAAACGTGTCCACACCCTCTGCATTTAGCACACCCTAACTACAACAGACACCCCCATACCGTAACAGCACCTCATCCATATTTCACCATTGTACGACATACTACCGTATGCTGCTACTAGTGTGTGCGAGTGTGAGTACGCTGAATGTAGTGTCGTCATGCGTAAGTACTTAAATCGACTGCCAACTGTATCATTGCAGGCCGGCCACTACAGGCCACCTGTAGGAGGCGTGCACACAGTAGGATCTCCACCACGCTGTCTGCTGGCAACTTGTGCCTATATATGTGCGGAGCAGCACTGGCTCACTCTTACTATGTTCTTTTAGTTTGTCATGCTCACATCAGGTATTCTGTATATCGTTTATGTTACCCCGTCTGTATGAATCTTTTGTCTTGTTATGTGTGGAGTCCCGAGAGGCTTATTTCCATTATTGTTCAGAGATTTATGAATAAAGCCATATTTGTGTTTACTGGATTGGTTTCATGTATTACTTGGTTACTAGATGATTGGCGATGAGGATGGGATCCCAATCGTGTAGTAATTAAGTAATACACGAAACCAATGCAGTAACACAAATGTAGCTGCATTCGTAAACCTCTGAACAATAATCGAAATAATCCTCTTGTGAGTCCACACGTAACAAGACAAAAGAATCTTGCAGGAGGTGCAACATAAGTGATACACAGAACGTCTGATGCGAGCTTCTTCTTTCTTCTAGTTGACAAAACGAAGGGCTTATCTGGGACCAAAGTACCATATGGGACCTTAGCTAGTATTCCTGAAGTCTCTGTTATATTCCAGATCTTCCACAAAAGAATATTTGCAACAGGGAAAGCTTCAAGGGCACCCTAGTCTGCAAGATTCCCCCATACAACAAACAAGGTCAACCGTGTACTACCTCCAAAGACAGCAGTAACAACACATATTAACTGCATTCTTAGTGCACGAAAGACATTTGGACCACCAATAAGCTTCTGCTTATTGAATTGGCCTGCAAGGTCAGTGTCTAGCTTTCAAAGATTTGTACACAGGAACAATGCGCCGCCAATAGTGACGATAATAATGTTGCGTAGGTGTTGCAGAGGCACTTGTGTTAACGTGCCTCTGCAATGACTACAT
This sequence comes from Schistocerca serialis cubense, assembly GCF_023864345.2. Classification (NCBI taxonomy): domain Eukaryota; kingdom Metazoa; phylum Arthropoda; class Insecta; order Orthoptera; family Acrididae; genus Schistocerca; species Schistocerca serialis. The sequence continues at coordinate 36,584,476 of NC_064644.1, forward strand.
GACGTTATTATCTTTACCAATGGCAGCACATTGTTCCTGTGTACAAGTCTTTGAAAGCAATGGAATTGACCTTGCAGGCCAATTCAATAAGCAGCAGCTTATTGGTGGTCCAAATGTCTTTCATGCACTAAGAATGCAGTTAATATGTGTTGTTACTGCTGTCTTTGGAGGTAGTACACGGTTGACCTTGGCTGTTGTGTGGAAGAATCATGCAGGTTACGGTGGCCGTGATGCAAATATTCTTTCGTGGGAGACCTGGAATATAACAGAGACTGCAGAAATACTAGCTAAGGTGCCATATGGTACTTTGGTTCCAGAGAAGCCCTTTGTTTTGTCACCTAGAAGAAAGAAGCTGAACGCTGACAAGTACCTGTTTATTTGGGCCAAAGTAGGGAATGGCAATTGTAAAATAAAGATTGTTGGTAACTGTATGTTGACTTATAGTCAATAAATGTAAAATCCTTACCTCCTTTCCTAATTCCCTATCCCTCAAAAAAAAAAAAAAAAAAAAAATTCATTAACGTATGTAGGCTCTTAGCACTTGGTTACACACTAGGCAGTTGGGTACCTTAAGAGAGCTGGTGTGTTTCATCTCGTGACGAGGCTGTTGGCTACCATAAGAGAGCTGACTTACCTGCTGCCTGGCGGCGCGGTGTCTCTAGTTTTAGCTGCAGCTAGTTGACCGGAAGCAAGTGGAGGCCCCAAGCACAGAGTGTCCCAACAGCACATCCGGTCGTTGTAAGAGGGAGAATGACGTATAGCCAACCGCTGCAGCACGTGGTGTCATTTGCTCTGCAGCTGTCAGCGTGCGGATGCTTTGCTCTTGAGTTGCACTGGGTGATGGCTTGCAACGTTCACTTCTGTTAACATGCCTCTGCAATGCCTACACGATGTTATTATTGTTGCCATTGGTGTTCCTGTGTACAAGTCTTTGAAGGCAATAGACAGTGACCTTGCTGGCCAATTCAATAAGCAGCAGTTTATTGGTGGCCCAAATGTCTTTTGTGGACGCAGAATGCAGTTTACATGTGATGTTATTGTTGTCTTTGGAGGCAGTACATGGTTGACCTTGCATGTTGTATGGCAGAAACATGCAAACTACAGTGGCCTTGAAGCTTTCCCTGATGCAAATGTTCTTTTGTGGAAGATCTGGAATATAACAGATACTTCAGGAATACAAGCTAAGGTCCCATATGGTACTTTGGTTCCAGATAAGCCATTTGTTTTGTCAGCTAGAAGAAAGAAAGGCCACCGAGCCTCTGGTGACGCCTACACTGCCGCCTGTCAGGCCAGCAGGCATGTGAGGTCTTCTGGCTGATATCTGCAGGTGTGGCCTCTGCAGTTTCACCACATAGGCCACTAACATGAGCTGGTGTCAGAGGGATAGCTGGTAGACAGGGCGAATGGCTTACACACGACAGATTTCTTTCATACTTCCAACGTCTGATGTGTTCTTTGTAACATATTTTAAAATTCCTAAATTAACTTTGGCATTCGGTTTATATACAATTGCTCCCTTGTATTTGTCACTCTTAGTTGTTGATTGGCTTAAGTTTGTTTGGAGAGTTTGGACAGTTTTATATGCTACAGGGAGGCTTTGTTTCTGTAAGATGTTTGCCACTCTGTTAGTTTATAAGTGTAAGTCATTTTAAACCATGTTGTTTGTTTTTATTTTGTGTTGTCACTGTGTTGGTATGTTGTGTGTATTCATCAGTTACACAGCCAGAGACTAGCTGCACTAAGGCAAAATCATATAGAATAAACAGGATTCCACTGAACAAGAGAAATTATGAAAATGAAATGTATGCAAGCACACACAATTGGTACGACACATATGTATGAGGGACCTTCACTAGTTAAAAGACACAAATTGATGGAAAAAGCAGAATTGTTAGGAAATGAGACTTTTACTGCTTTTCGGCATAATACTCAGCCCCCCCTTTTCCAACAATGAAATAGTTCTTTTTATACCAAATGCAAAGAGGTCTCTGTCTTGTTGTTTGAAACACTTTCCCATAAATTCTTTGACCACCTTGTTGTTGCTGAACATTTTTTCTGTGTAATGCCTCCGTGAGGGGCTCAAAGAAATGAAAATCCGAGGGTGCCAAATCTAGACTGTGGGGAGGATGAGACAGTATGTCTCATCTCATTTATTCAGTGGTCTCTTGGGTCAGCTGAGCAGTGTGAGGGCGAGTATTTTCACCTTTTCTTTGAAATATATGATGTTTTTCTCTCATTGCTGGCTTTACTTTATTCATAGGCATGCCTAAGTAGTAGGGGTTTTCATTGTGCACTGATCTTCTGAATGATTACAAAAGACGATTCCTTGGACATCACAAGAGACTGTCAACACGACTTTTCCAGCTGATGTTTGTGTTCTGAATTTCATTTGGATAAGTGAGCTGCTGTCCTTCCATTCCAGGATATTTTGGACTCTGGTTCAAAATGGTGAACCCAAGTTTCCTCACATGTTAAAATCTTGGTAACTGGCCGGCTATCACATTGCTCATCAGTCACTGAGATTTGACCGGTCTTGAACTGTTCTCACAGCCACTTACAAAAATTTCCATGGTTCGTTTAACCTTCACCAAAGTGTAAAAAGCATTCAAAAAAATATTTTAGCCAGTTTTTCACCTTTAGAAAAAAACAGTATCACTGAACAGAACATTGTTCAACTAATGTGGAAACTGCAAGTGGACACGCCATCATTAAATGCAATTTGGGAGATAATAAATAAAATAACTTTGTATCCATCTGAATAACTTTTTATCCATCAGCTGCTCTCTGCTCATGACAGTGATGCCAACCAAAAGTAATGAAACTAGAGTACTCCTACAAACTGTTTCACTCCTACATCAGTTTGTCTCTTTAATTATTGAATGTCCCTTGTATTGCACAAACTTAGTCAAAAAATTAAAACTACTACAAAACAAACACAATATGCCCACAATATAGGGAAACTCGAAAGCCCCAAACCAACACACACACACACACACACACACACACACACACACACACACACACACACACACATAGGACATAGTGTACGGTGACTTACACTCACAAAGTAGCACACAGAGCAACAAACATCGTAAAGAAACAGTGCCTCCATATGGCATACACACACACACACACACACACACACACAGGACATAGTGTACGGTGACTTACACACACAAAGTAGCACAGAGAGCAACAAACATCATAAAGAAACAGTGCCTCCATATGGCATATAAAACTGTACAAATTCTGCAAACAAACCTAAGCCAACCAGCAGTCAAGAGGAACAAATTCTAGGGACCAGGAATAAGCAAACTTGAAGCCAAAGGTGAGATACATTATACATAAGTGTAAGACGAGATTTTAAAATATGTTACAAAGAACAAACCAGATGTTGGAAATATGAAGCAAATCATTCTCCATTGACAGAGCATGTACAGCTTCACAGCCATCATTCCACCAATGCAAAATAAGACATGGAAATTACTAGGACAGTTAGCCACACACACACACACACACACACACACACACACAGATAGAGAGAGGGGGGGGATGATCACAAACACACATTTAACAGTTGAAAATGACATTCAGTAATTGGGAAGAACATTCAAACCAGCAAAGCGAGCACTCGTGTAGAGCAGCAGCTGCAAACCTTTAAATAAAGATTTGGGCAATTATTATGTTCTAGTCAGGAAGTGTCAAAACTGTTTCTAATCTGAAAGTACAGTGTCTAGTATGTGAAACAAAATAGTAATCACATTTATATGTATATATTTCAGGCTGATGATGATGCATTTCAAAAAATAAATAAATAAAGGCAAAACATGTATTGCATGGTAGGAAAAGACAGATTGGTACATACTGCAAAAAAGACACATCAGGTTGGAGACGGGCACAATTAAAAGACACTTACATAAAACTTTCAACCACAGTTTTCGTCAGTAAAAGAGAGACACACACGCCATTGACACACAAAGCAAGCAACACCACACGCACTCATTACCGCCAACTCCGGCATCGCGAACCCGAGCAAAATGGAGTTGCAAGGTTTTCACTGCCTGCTATCGATATGCTCTATGATCTAAATACTGTTGATGCAGCCTTCATTATTCTGCATGCAGTGATGAAAGAAATAGATGTATCCCACAGTCTTGTATCCTATGTAATATTAAATATTTGCAGGAGTTTCAGTTAATTAAAAAATTCACTTGCAGTTTAATTAGGTAATTGACCATTTTGCCATTTATATTTCTCGTGTAAGTACAACCACATCCCTTTTTTTTCCCCCAATAAACTACTGTGTAACAATACATATAAATGTATCATATATTACGGCATTTTCTTTTGGTACAGATACGCAGAAGACTAACCAAAATTGATTGTTACAATAATAATAAGTATGGCTCTGCAATCATGTAATAAAGTTTCTGAAATATGTAAAAGTTGCTTGGGACCACCTAATATTTGCATATGTGAGTTAATATTATGAACACAATATCTGAAAATCAGTGTTATATAATTCAATTTGGATTGCAGGTCGTTTCACTTTCCGAGATGAAAATGTGTACACAGAATTAGAAAAAAACAAATGTTTAGCCATAAAATACGTTGATGATGATGGCAAACCAACGCTGGAATACCCACTGAATCCAAATGGAAGTATTGGTAAGTCCAAAGTTCTACAAGGTAATCTTGACGGATTTGCTGGCATACATCTCAATTTGATATTTAGCAAATTACAATTGCTTTTGTAGTTTTAATGTTCCTGAATCTCTTGTTTTATACTATCACATCGGGCTACAATACTTTATTTCAGAGGTTTTCCATTTTTAACATGCTTCTTTTATTTACAAGTAAGAAACAATATCGGGCACCAAGCATCCACATCAGTGTGAGACAAATTCAGTGATATAACTCTTTTGTAGGAGTAACATGATATTATTGCAGTTACTTCAATGGCACAACAATGGAAAATTTAAGCCGGTATCCACAGAATGTGTAAGCAGTACATCATGTCTGTGGCATTACTGACAAAGATTGCATTCCACTTTCAGGTCAAGAAGTGGTGGAATATTGTGACGTTCATCTGCTGTATTTCTTCGTTGATAGTCCTCAGTGTCAATATACTGCATTATTATACTGGCTTAAAAAAGGGGGGGGGGGGGGGAAGTTCAACACTGACTACTGTAAATGATGTAGCCGACAGTTGCGTAGTTGCGTTTCACACTATCATTGTTCACAACCCCCAATATTACACAGTTATATGGCCTGTTAAATATTGGCAAATTTTGATAAGCCTCATTAATAGGATGCAGGCAAACATCAGCATACTGCTACAATATTTTACTGTTGAATATCTATGAGCAGTGAAAACATAACCACACAGATCACAGTTCTTGCAGAATAATACAGTACATATTAAACAGACACTGTCATTGTTTTAACACACTTCCTAATTGTGTTACACTTATTACACTGTTAAGTTGATTCATTGTTGTTGTTCTAACCAGCACAGATTCCTCGTCTGAAAATTGGCCATGGACTGTCTGTCTCGGGACCAAAAATTGGGCCTTTATATCATCACAATAATAGGCACTGAAACTATACATTGTTTGATGTTTAAGTTACAGAAATTACAATTAAAACATAACTCCTTCAATTAACTGAATATATAGTTTCTTCCACTACAAGGGTTAGGCTGTATTATTTGTTTAAATGATGAAATTAACAGATATAGGTATACAAACAATACTTTTGACAAACCTGGTAATTACTTTGTAATTAATTAAGTGCTGGCTTTGCTAACGTGTTTTCAAATAGAACCAAATAGATCCTTTAAGACTACTATCAGTTGTTCCTCCAAATGCTTATAATTAGTACAGAATTTATATTTTTTTATAAGTCAACAATAGAATTTAAGTTACGGAACAATTACTGATTTCACCCTATAACCAAAGTATTAACTAGGAATAGTCAAAATAAATTAGAAAATCGATTACATACATAAAACTAAGCACAAAATTAGATCTGGTGGTATATTCTTTAAGACTGAGGGCCAACCTTTCTCTTTTCTGAAAATGCAGGTTATACTCATGTATGTTAATGGTAATTAGTTAAAAAATGACAAAATGAATTTTAAGGAGGCAGATGCCAAGGCAAGAGAGGAAGTGAAAAGATCCCAGCTTGCTTTGTCACAATATGGCCCAAAAATATCAATTTAGGGGTTCTAGTTGCAACTATACCATCTCATGGCGTTCTGCTGACTCTCAAATGTGCTCACTGTGTGCACTCATATCTCCCCTTACATAAAATTGTCAATTAATCACTGAAGATGACACAATTCAGAAAATCTTCATCATGCAGCAACATTTCGTTTGCAAAGTTGGCACAAAAACCATAGTCTGTAGGTTTTAGAGTTTGTGACAACAGTGAACGATACGGACTATTTGTAAGTGTCTCCTTAAAAGTTTCGATGTGAACAGCACTGGAATTGCTAATTCACAACTAGACTTCTGAACTGATTTCTTGGTTCTATGCATGAAAGATTGTCTCACACAGCCGGAGTCTTCAAACTGATTGTATCATCTATGGATGTCATTATCACTTAGAGTATTACAGTGGAACTTGATACAGAATGCTCATTACACTGTAACAACAGATTCAGTCCTTGCAAACTGTAAAACACAAAGAGCTTTCTATTCACTAGTCGCCATCTTTGCTACTAGCATGTTTTAACAGAAGACACAGGAAACAGTGCATGCGCACAGGTATTTGAACCAAACAGTTTGAGTTGCTCTCTCATTTCATATATTATTTGTAATTGTAAGTTGAATTTAATGAATGCTAAAAAGCCTTAAAACCCTGCTATTCATTTTGAAACAGCTGGCACTTTTTCTGCAGCTTCTTCTTTTATTATGTTTTGTTTTGTTCTCAATCTTTTTTTAACGGAGATACTTGAAGATTTGTTTTGTTAGTCTGTTGTTAATTTTGTATAATTAGCAAAAAATATTTTTTTTTTTCATTATTGCTTGTACATTTCAGTGTATTTCATCACTGCTTCTCAGTTTTCAGACTGCATCTTAGGAAATATAAAATTCTTGTGTTGATTCTCCTCTACAATTTTTCTGTTTGTCTAATTAATTATGCACCTCTAGGTGCTTGTTCGTAAGAGGCAGTCAGGTATTATTTCTGTGTAGCATTTTTGCATTTCTCAATATGCCCTTTTTATTGTAAATATACTTCACCATTCTGTACGCACTTTCCATTGTGTGCACCTTTCGTCCATAGCAGATTTTTCTTAGGCCTTTTCTTGAGTAAGCTATTACTGATATTCGAACTCTTTAACGACTGCTGGTTGACCAGTTTTCGCTAGTAGTTTGAAGAATTTTATTTATATTAGTAAAAAAATTAATATTCTCCTTGGAGATTTTGAAACCTGGTCTACTTACTGCCCATTTAAAGAGATCAACTCATATTCCTTCGTCTGTCAGATTTTCCTACATTACAGCAAAAGCACCTGCAAGTGCCAGACAGCTTATCCTAGCACACTGTATTGTTTCAGGCGGTGTGGCGGGGATATGCTCGGACGACGGGCGGCACCTGGCAATGATGCCGCACCCGGAGCGCTGCACGCAGCTGTGGCAGTGGCCGTGGCTGCCACAAGAGTGGAAGGGCGAGCACACGGTCTCCCCGTGGCTGCGCATGTTCCAGAATGCATACTGGTGGTGTGTCACCGACTCATAGGCCAACCGAGCTCTCCTCTCTGAATTTACACTCAAGAGTAAATTACTGTTTACTCGGAGTATTACTTATATCTGAGAAATAGAAGGGAATATGTCAGTTGTACACAACTATAACAATTGATAACAAAAATTATTGTCAGACTGGTAATATAGAGAAGGGACCACTGTGGGTATTCATGTCACGTGCTCTCCTGTCAGTGCTTTGTCAGTGAATCTACTGTTCTCTTTTTAAACATTTATCATTCTCGTGTCATTGCTTGATTCTTCCTGTATGTTGTAAATTGCAGAGAATTACAAGTTTACTTCTGGAAGTTAGGTATCTCTGTATTCATCCTCTGTCACCTTACAAACCCATCAGTGAGATTACTTCATTGTTAATCAACACAATTCACTGACACCTTAATTTCTTTTTCTTGTTTTATATTAATAAGATGTTCACAGTCTGAATAAATATACCAAAACACATTTTATTCTTGTATGCAATTAGGAACATAAGTAGAAATTACTCTTCAGTGCTATAGCTAGAGAAAATAAAAATACCAGGACAGGTAAAAAAGGAATGGAAAAGTTAAATATATTCTGAAGTATACAAAAGAGAAGGTAAAATAATATTTAGAAGAAAATGTTCCTCTGAAATAGATAGATGAAAACAATTGACCCAAATGGAAAATTATGAAGTTATAATATAATCCTATTAAATGTTGGAACTACATTAATAATACGTGTTTTACAATCTCATTATTTTATCATTTTTAAGGCCTGTTTTGAATCTCATTTCTTATATGCCTTACTTTCTTTCTTCAGAAATAATGCAAAAATCAATTTTTTATATGTCGTTAACTTATAAATGCAAATGATGAAATATTACTTTTTTTTAAATTTCAACCTAAGTTATTGTTGTCTGTCAAAATGTACATTGTGTGTATATTTCAATACTGTTGTGTTGTTTCCTGTTAGTAGAATTTATAACTTGCACTGTTAAAATGCTCCACATGACATTATTGTTTAAATACTGAAGTAACAAAAATATATATTTGGGACTTGTTTCAGATTACCTCTTGGTTCAAGTATGTTGCAGACTTTTTGTATGATTTTATTTTCACAATATTTGATGTACAAAAAAGTGAACCATGTGCCATATTAATGATTGTTACTGTAATTTTATGTGAAGTATTCTAGTTTATAAGGGAAAGCTTTAATGAAGTGTTTTGATACAAAAAAGACCAAGTATGGTTCATTAAAAAGAAAGAGGGAGAGAAGCTGTTTCATAATTTTTGTACTGTTCCTTATATTCCCTCAGTAATGCATTCTCAAAATTGATGTACTCACCTCTGCACTTAAGGTCGCTAATAGGTATTCATACAATTATGCTCAATTAAAGGGTAGCTGGAAGGGAGTTGTACAACAGTGGTGTTCTTATTTTTTTTAAACAGATAGCATTTTTTTTAAATTAAGCAGAAGTGTATTTGTTCTAGTTTTATTATTACATGAAACTCTATACCTTAAACTACTTTTCACTGGTATTCCAACCAACGTCTGAATTCCATACTCATAAAAATTTGGCAGACAGTGGTGAATGGCCATTTTGACAACAGTATCATGGCTGTGGCACCCAGATGGTTCTTCAAGTGGAGAGGGACAAAGGGTAATCACTGGGCACTAGATCAGGACTGTACAGAGGGTGATCAAGTTTGTTCAGTGCCACAAGATGCAAGGAGATCTTGTGTTCTTTGAGCCATACCTGGATGGACATTGTTATGAATTCAAAAATATCCCATTACTAAGCTTGTCATGCCCTATGCTTGTCACTGTACAATCATATTGAGTGAATATACCATTAACAAATCCCATTCATTTTTTGCAATTCTGTGTTGAGTTTGATACATGCCCTGATCTCTCTTAAATCCTTTAAATTCCCTTCTCTGAATTTCCTGGTTTCCTCTGAGATTTTTTCACTAAACCCTTCTAGGAGTTTTGATATCATATTCATCTTGGCATTACTCAATTCTATCTAATTTCTGACACCTTTACCACTTTCTTATCAGTACCCTTTGACATAAAACAGTAACAGTATATTCAACAAACAGGGTGGAAGGCAGCTTGCCCCTTGGCCCAGACTCTGCCTCACTCGTGTGCACACCCATTGTATATCTCCATACACCTCTCGGAGCTGCAGGTACTTGTGCCCACTTGGTCAGGTGACAGAGGATGTAGGTTCACTTTGCAAAGACTTCACAAAGGAAAACACCATTTCAATAGTGGGTGGGGCAGGCAACAGCATAGATAGGAACTCTAATTATTCAATTGAGAGTGACCTGGTGAAGATAGCTTCAGCAATGAGACATGCTGGTGTTCGGCTTGTGTCTGTTCTGAGGCACCATGACAGGCCTCATTTAAACTCTTCTGTTAGGAGAGTTAATTTAGAGAGAGAATGGCTGCTTGGATCAGGTACAGTTGACGCTATCAGCAGATGAGACTATGCTAGGCATGGCCTTCACCTCAACTGGAAAGGGGAGGGAAAACTGTGTGGGCTAATAGCAAATAACTTGGGGAGGGGGGCATTGTCACAAATGGTAAAGTACTAGTGGTTACAAGTGACAGATCAGCAGTTTTTTTAGTGTGAGAGGACAGAAATAAAAGATGTTCAGACATTCACACTGATAAAACAGGCAGTCAGAAAGCAAATTTTAATGTACACAATTCATGCACACAGCCTTTGATTGAAACTAGATATATTCAAAAATTGACTGGAAAATTAGGTTCATCCAGTTGTAATTCAGCCAGTGCACGAAATCAGTTATCCTTATTGCATCAGAGTATCTGAGGACTAAGGGGTAAGCTTAATGAGTTGCTTACTTGTGTTGAAGAATTAGAGTTGAGCAAACCAGTTGATATAATCTGCCCTTCTGAACATCATATGACCACTGGTATAGATATGTTAAATGTTACAAGATTCAAGTTAGCCTCTTACCTCTGTAGGGCAAATATGGAGAAAGGAGGAGTTGACACATTTCTCAGAAACTGTTTTGATTTCAATAATATTGATTCACTATCTGGGGAGCAAAAGAACTGATGATGGTCGAAGTAGAGAGGATATAAAATGTAGACTGGCAATGGCAAGGAAAGCGTTTCTGAAGAAGAGAAATTTGTTAACACTGAGTATAGATTTTAGTGTCAGGAAGTCATTTCTGAAAGTATTTGTATGGAGTGTAACCATGTATGGAAGTGAAACATGGACGATAAATAGTTTGGACAAGAAGAGAATAGAAGCTTTCGAAATGTGGTGCTACAGAAGAATGCTGAAGATTAGATGGGTAGATCACATAACTAATTAGGAAGTATTGAATAGGATTGGGGAGAAGAGAAGTTTGTGGCACAACTTGACCAGAAGAAGGGATCGGTTGGTAGGACATGTTCTGAGGCATCAAGGGATCACCAATTTAGTATTGGAGGGCAGCGTGGAGGGTAAAAATTGTAGGGGGAGACCAAGAGATGAATACACTAAGTGGATTCAGAAGGATGTAGGTTGCAGTAGGTACTGGGAGATGAAGAAGCTTGCACAGGATAGAGTAGCATGGAGAGCTGCATCAAACCAGTTTCAGGACTGAAAACCACAACAACAATAACAATATTGTTATTAATAAATTTTGCTCAGAGCGGCACTTAGAAACTTGTGCAACAGAAGTAGTATTTCATAATAAGTCCTTTATAAATATTAGGTATCTACACATCACCTTAAGGAAATTTTATCCTCTTTATAAAAAATCTGGAAGCTCTGTTGTCCCATCTCATGGTAAAAAAAACACACACACACACACAAGGAAATAGTGGTTGCTGGTGATTTTAATATGGGTTTATTGAAAAGCTCTGTCAGTGAACAATTATTGCAGTCAGTAACACAATCATTCAATTCAGTTCCTACTGTGAACTTTACAACTAGGATATGTAAATGCTCTGAGACTGCTGATGATAATATCTTTATAGACAGATCTAAAGAAAAAAGTCCTCTCACAAAACCAATAGTAAATGGGTTATTTGATCATGACATGCAACATCTTGTGTTGAATGTTGAAACTTAGTAAGATAAAAAATCTAGTAAATCAGAGTACAGGAGGGTGATAAATAAGTCAAGAATTGAGAAATTCGGGTTATTGCTCAAAGACATGAACTGGATAGATGTTTACAGTACTTCTGACTCAAATGGAAAAGACAAAGCATTTGGTAATAAAGTTACCTCCACTTTTGAAAATTGTTTTCCCCTAAAGGTAACTCAGATCACACAGAAGTCAAAAAATAAAACATGGATTACATAAGGAATAAAGGTATCATGTAGGTCAAAAAGGAGACTGTCTACTATCTAGAAATAGTTCTGATGTTAGAATTGTAATGCATTACAACAAATGTTACAAAATATTGAAGCAAGTAATCCAGAATTGAAGCAGCTTTACTATGAGGAAAACATAATTACGTCAGGCAACAAAATAAAAACTGTATGGGGTATAGTCAAGACAGAGACAGGTGGGGCCAAAAAGGAAGAGGAACAGATAGCTCTGAAAATAAATGAGACTTTGGTAACAAGTGCGTGTAATGTTGCAAACCTCTTAAACAAGTACTTCATTTCTGTTACTGACAACTTGGGGTTATCAGGTTCAGTGAACAGTGCAGTGGAGTATCTGAGACCAGTCTTTAAAAGTAACTTCAGTAAAATGGAAATGACATGTCTCCCAAAGAAGTAGCATCTCCAGACTGGCTAATATATGCTGAAGTTAAGCCTCTTTACAAGAAGGGGGATAAAGAGATACCATAAAACTATTGACCAATTTCACTTTTTCCGACTTGATCAAAAATATTTGAAAAGCTTGTGTTCAAGTGTCTCCTTAAGCATCTGACTGCAAATAATATATTGTCCAAGTCACAGTTTGGATTTCTTAAGGGCTCTGATATAGAGAAAGCTATTTACACTTACTGTGAGAATGTACATAATCCATTGGATAATAAATTAGAGGCTATTGGCATTTTCTGTGACCTGTCAAAAGCCTTTGACTGTGTGAACCACAGCATTCTCTTAAGTAAATTAGAATATTATGGTGTCACCAGCAATGCTGTGAAATGGTTTGAGTCTTGTCTATCTAACAGGAAACAAGGGGTGTCATTGCAAAATACCTGTGCAGTCAGCAGTCAGTCTTCATCTGATTGAGAATTAATTACATGTGGTGTTCTTCAAGGTTCCATCTTGGGTCCATTGCTTTTTCTTTGTACATTAATGACCTCTCATCTGTTACACTGCCAGGTGCTAAGTTTGTTTTGTTTGCAGATGATGATACAAACATTTCAATAAGTAGCAAGTCAAGTACAGATTTAGAAATAGCTGCTAATCAAATTTCCACTGACATTAATGAATAGTTTAAAGCTAAATCACTGTAAGCAGTTCAGAACCTGTAAAAGATTTCCTTCCAGCTTGTATACAACATATGAAGACACGCAGACCGAAGAGGCTGTGTTAAATTTCTGGGATTACAACTTGATAATAAATTCAGTTGGGAAGAGCATACCACAGAAATGCTTAAGTGCCTAAACAAGTCTGTATTTGCAGTAGGATGATGTCAGATGCAGGAGGTACAAACATAAAAAACTTGCCTGCTTTGCTTACTTTCAGTCTATTTGTCATACGGGGTCATATTTTGGGGTAACTCATCAAACAGCAAAAGTTTTTAGGGTGCAAAAGCTTGTAACAAGAATCATTTGTGGTGTAAATTTAAGAACATCACGTAGAAACATATTCAAGGAACTTTGTAAACTAACCACTGCTTCTCAGTATATTTATTCCTAATGAAATTTGTTGTAAGTAATATATCTCTATTTCCAACCAACAGCTCAATACTAGGAATAAGAACAATCCACTTAAAGACCTAAAATCACTTACCTTGGTCCAAAAAGGGGTCCAATAAATTTTTCAAATAAATTGTCAGCAACCATTAAAAACTTGGTTTCAGATAAAGCACAGTTTAAACAGATTTTGAAAGACTTTTACGCTATAGATGAATATCTTAACAGAGACTGTTAAGCCAGCTTAAGTAAAAATGTGTGTTAGATTTCAGTTTTGACAGCACTTTATCACAAAAGTCAAAATTAGTTATTTTATGTATGATAAATTTATTAATAGTGCATAACAATGTTTCATTCTGAGAGTGTGTTAATTCTGTAACTATTAGTTGTTCCAGTTTATCGCATTGTATTCACCTATTTTGACAATCTCCTAATAAATGATCAGTGTAGTAAGTATTATATTCAAATGTTTTATGTTATACTTTCTAACATGTTCCGTACCCATGGGAATCGTATCTTTTTTGGGTCTATGGAACGAAAACTGAATCTGATGTAATCTAATCAATGTTGCTGTAGCTTTCTCTTCCAAAAGGCAACTGTGGCTCCTCCTCTGGATGTCTCCTCTCTCTTGTGCCACTCTTCGTTTCTCCTTCTATCTTCTAGTTTCTGTCTCTGATCATTTATACCAAATCTGGTATTTCCTTTCTGCAAGCCATCTGGCTGTAGCCATTTCATATGATGCATCTAACAATTTATCCAGTTCATAATTTCCAGAATAACCTTTCATCAAATGTGGCACACTGCAATTTAAAAATGTCACTTGTAATAGTCTATTTATTTGGTTATGACAGCTGACTGTTCACTGGATTTCTGATGACATGCATTGTCTTTAGACCACTGTATGTGTTCATCACCACATCCTGTGCATACGTCTGAGCAAGACTTTGAGACCTTTTGCTAACACTGATGAAGTTACAAGCGTAACCATTTTGAGTTACTCGTCCTAAATATTATGATCAACTGATGCGGAAATGTGAATGAGATGTTGTCGCTCATACAACCCGGTATAGGTTTGTGAGTGATCGTTTGACAGTGAGATCCCCACTTTCTTTTAACCTAGATAGTTTGCAATTACTAAATCATAGTGGCACTTTTAAGTAACAGAGACTGTTGTTTGATGTATATTATTTTCTGTATGTTGCTTCAATTACAATGTAAATTTTAAAGCATTTAGTTTGACATTCACACAAAATGCATCACTGTGCCTAATCATCACTTCTATCTCCCCTACTTTACACTCAAACAGTCACCTGCCACTGTAAAATATTAACTGCACCTGTTCTGCCTGATTAATATGTGAGGTGTGGTTACTCACAGCACATCCATGTACACGTCTTTGGATAAAGCTTTTCTTAGGTGCCAAAGGAGCCTTTTTCAGATGCAAAATTAATCAAAATGCAGGTTCTGAGGGAATCATCGCAAAGTGTTGATAGCTTTAGGATTGGAATATAAACATAGCTATCGCAAAGTCAACTGCTGTGACATAGTATTGGGTACTCTGCATATTATAACTATTGTATCATATTACATTTATTTTAGCCCTTCAACAGCAATGTATAATCTTGGCATTTGTCATTAATTTCTGCTACATTTTAATTTGTTAGTGAGCATAATCTCAAGGAAACAAAACTAGACTCAAAGTTCCAGTTAGCTTCAGTAATCCGTAAATTTTACCTTAGATTTTTCTTGTGTTATAAAAAAAATCACTTTGTTGAGTATCAACCACTTCAGTTCGTAAAGGGAATTTACTGGGTGTCCTAGGAGGAATGGTCAGTATTCAGAACAATCATTTGAAGCGAAAATGTCATATGGACATCTGCCCTATTCCAAATGGTTTCCAAAATAGAACACATTTAATGTACATTTCATTTATTTTCTGTATTATTCAAATGCTGGCTGGTTTACACATGTACAAAATGCATTTTGCAACAAATCAATTGAAAAATACGTATTTTTAACACATTCATGTCTAGGTATTGTTGTACACATCACATTGCAGCTATTGAACAGTTCCCAGTAAATGTTTGAATATCCCACCATCAACCTCAGTGCATTTGTGCACTCGGAAAATGTGTTACTTATTGCATTGCCTCTGCACATTCCCTAATGAGAGCAGCAGTGTCCATGATGTGACCAAGCAGTTCATCTTACATATTCACCTTTCATATGTACACATCAAGCCCAATAAAAAAATGTAATGGCATAAGGTCCAGCAATATTGGTGACCAGTTAATTGTGCTACCACAACCAGTCTAAAGGTTGGATAAGACATAAGTGCATGCCACTAGCCTAAAAACAAATATACATAAAATGAGTTCTATCTCTGAAACAAGTTGGAATAGAGCATATGTCCATATGATTTTTTTGTTTCAAATTAGTGTTCCTGCCATATCCCCCAATATTGACCATTCCTCCTGGGACACCCTGTATAATCCTTGTAGCATAACAAATCCAGAAATTCAACAATACTAGGAAATGGACATATTGCTACTCAACATAAAAATGTCACACTGATTTGCAGACAGGCACAACAGAAGGCTGTTTCACATTCAGCTTTCGGCCACAGCCTTCTTTGAAAAAGAACATACACACATATTCACACAAGCAAGCACATCTCATGCATACATGACCATCATCTCTGGCACCTTGAAGGCAACTGTCACGTTAAACAAAAAGTAAAAATGTGGAGTGGAGTGGGGACAGGGGAGAGACAGTAGGGCATGGGTGAGGGTAGAGAAGAGTACTGTCTCAAGGAGGGTGCAGGAACTGGGAGAAGAAGAGCAGCAGGGAAAGGGAGAGATGGGCGGGTGTGTTGACAGTGGGCAGCATACAATGATGGTGAGGGGACATGAATTGGAAGGAGGTGACTGGAAAGAAACTATTCGGTGGAGGGCGTAGTGACAGTAAGTTACTATATGTTGAGGCCAAGATTTCTGGAGTGGAGACTGTGTACTAAGAATAGCTTCCACCTATGCTGTTAAGAAAGGCTGGTTGTGGAGGGGAGGATCCAAATGGGCCCGGGTTGTGAAGCAGCCTTTGAAATCAAGCATGTTATGTTCAGCTGCATGTTGTGCCACAAGATGGTGTACGTGCTACATGATGGTGTACTATGCTCTTGGCCACAGTCGCAATGGCCGTTCATCCTGGTGGACAGCTAGTTGATAGTTATACCAACATAAAAAGGTGAGCAATAGTTACAGCAGAGCTGGTATACGACATGGCTGCTTTCACATGTGGCCCAGCCTCTGATGGGATAGGATAAGCCTCTGACAGGACTGGAATAGGAAGTGCTGGGTGCGTGGATCGGTCAGGTCTTACATCTGGGTCTTCCATAGAGAGATAATCCCTGTGGCAAAGGGTTGAGATTGAGAGTGGCACAGGGATGGACTAAGATGTTGTGGAGGTTGGGTGGGCAATGGAACACCCAGTTTAGGAGGGGTGAGAAGGATCTCGGGTGAGATGACCCTCATTTCAAGTTACAATGATACATGATCAAAGCCCTCACAAAGGATGTGGTTCAGTTTGGGTGGGCAATGGAACACACAGTTTAGGAGGGGTGAGAAGGATATCAGGTGAGATGTCCCTCATTTCAAGTTACAATGATACATGATCAAAGCCCTCACAAAGGATGTGGTTCAGTTTTTCGAGTCCAGTTGGCATTGTCTGACGGAGGGGGCACTCTTTTGTAGCTGCTGCTAAGGGTTGGTGGGGGGACTTGGGGGTTGTGTACTAGAGGTCTGCAAATTGGGGGTTTTGCTCACTCATACTTGCTCGAGTGTGCTGTGCTCAGTTGTGGCCTCCCCAAGTACGAATGCTTGAAGCGGGCTGCGGTTGAATGAGGCACCGTGGGAAGGAGAGGACAGAGGCCAAACAGTGTGGCGCATTCGCTGCACTGCTATTGGCACTGTTTTAATAGCAGCACTCTGTGTCTGTAGGCTGGTTCGCTCCTGACATACTCTCACCAGCTGATGGAACTACATTCATATCAGTTTGTTTATGCTGTATCCATGTACTCCTGGGTGGCAGTTTCTAATTGTGACATCATTGTGATCCATAAGAGAAGACACCTTGCTTTATGCAGTAACGAAATTTTGGAAATAATTTGGAATTTCACATGAAAACTATGTATCTACCAACTTTTGTTCGTCTCGTAACAAAAAAGTTACATTTTTGCTTTTTATAACACCATCTGCTCTAATGATTCAAATGCACATACGAGGTGCATTCAAGTTCTAAGGCCTCCGATTTTTTTTATAATTAACTACTCACCCGAAATCGATGAAACTGGCGTTACTTCTCGACGTAATCGCCCTGCAGATGTACACATTTTTCACAACGCTGACACCATGATTCCATGGCAGCGGCGAAGGCTTCTTTAGAAGTCTGTTTTGACCACTGGAAAATTGCTGAGGCAATAGCAGCACGGCTGGTGAATGTGCGGCCACAGAGAGTGTCTTCCATTGTTGGAAAAAGCCAAACGTCACTAGGAGCCAGGTCAGGTGAGTAGGGAGCATGACGAATCACTTCAAAGTTGTTATCACGAAGAAACTGTTGCGTAACGTTAGCTCGATGTGTGGGTGCGTTGTCTTGGTGAAACAGCACACGCGCAGCCCTTCCCGGACGTTTTTGTTGCAGTGCAGGAAGGAATTTGTTCTTCAAAACATTTTCGTAGGATGCGCCTGTTACCGTAGTGCCCTTTGGAATGCAATGGGTAAGGATTACGCCCTCGCTGTCCCAGAACATGGACACCATCATTTTTTCAGCACTGGCGGTTACCCGAAATTTTTTTGGTGGCGGTGAATCTGTGTGCTTCCATTGAGCTGACTGGTGCTTTGTTTCTGGATTGAAAAATGGCATCCACGTCTCATCCATTGTCACAACCGACAAAAAGAAAGTCCCATTCATGCTGTCGTTGCGCATCAACATTGCTTGGCAACATGCCACACGGGCAGCCATGTGGTCGTCCGTCAGCATTCGTGGCACCCACCTGGATGACACTTTTCGCATTTTCAGGTCGTCATGCAGGATTGTGTGCACAGAACCCACAGAAATGCCAACTCTGGAGTCGAACTGTTCAACAGACATTCGGCGATCCCCCAAAACAATTCTCTCCACTTTCTCGATCATGTCGTCAGACCGGCTTGTGCGAGCCCGAGGTTGTTTCGGTTTGTTGTCACACGATGTTCTGCCTTCATTAAACTGTCGCACCCACGAACGCACTTTCGACACATCCATAACTCCATCACCACATGTCTCCTTCAACTGTTGATGAATTTCAATTGGTTTCACACCACGCAAATTCAGAAAACGAATGATTGCACGCTGTTCAAGTAAGGAAAACGTCGCCATTTTAAGTACTTAAAACAGTTCTCATTCTCGCCGCTGGCGGTAAAATTCCATCTGCCATACGGTGCTGCCATCTCTGGGACGTATTGACAATGAACGCGGCCTCATTTTAAAACAATGCGTATGTTTCTATCTCTTTCCAGTCCGGAGAAAAAAAATCGTAGGCCTTAGAACTTGAAGCACCTTGTATGTGTACTTGACCATCTAACAAATTAGAAATCTAACAAGAACAAAATTGTCTCCAAATTATTGCCTGTTGATGTAATTACAATGAATCGACTCCTTTTGGATCAAGTTCGCTTCATCAGTCAGAGATAACATTCCAAACCATACTGATTTTTTTTCCCCCACTGACTTAATAGAATCTGATACTTCATCCCACATTTGACCCACAGTATTGAACACCTCATCTCTGTCACAAACAAATATCATTTCCAGTAATCAGAAGGGTGACCACTGAATTGTTACTAATCTGTGCAGTGCCAGAATTTCAACTTTTTCATCTGCGAGATTTAGACAGCAATGATTCAGTACTGATAGTACTTACAGTTAATAGATAATACAGGGTGCGGCAGCATTCATAGCATAATTTGACTTGCGTAGTACAATGACGTACTGCAACAGCTTGTGCCGCATTCGTGTACTAATGAGCTGCCATTTCGAGTGTGACAGTAATATGGAGCGGTGGAGAGCACAGCATCGTGTCTTTGCTGTTGGAAGTTATTTCAAGAATAAAAGAATAACGACTCTGTTATTGCTACCCAGTGTCTATTTTGGCAACATTTCAACTTGGGAAGTCATGGGAAAGTTTCAGATGGACAGACCATTGTGAGGTTGGTACATGCACTTCGAACAACAGGTTCTGTTTGCAGTGGCAAACTGGAGGAAGTAAAAGAACTATGCAGACACCAGAAGCCGTGTAAAATGTTCATGCTGCACTATTGCATAGCCCAAAAAGATCTGCTCGTCATCATGCGCAAACTGTGCATATGTCCGATTGCTATTTCAGGAGAATATTGCACAAAGATCTCCAGTTTCACCCATACAAGCTGCAGATTGTTCAGGAAATAGGCCTCGCGACTGGATTTCACGCAAAACATTCTGCTTAACCGTGCATGATCTCCTTTGCCAAAATCCACAAATGTTGCACACCATCTTGATGTCAGATGAAGCTCATTTCGAGTTATGTGGTTCAGTGAATAAACAGAATATGTGTTATTGGAGTGATGTAAACCTGCATAAACTGCACATCAAGCCCATGCACAGTTTTCGTGTCACAGTGTGGTGTGGAGTTGCTTCCTTTTGGCTATTGGCCCTTACTTCTTTGAGGATGACAGTGGTGTGGCTGTAACTGTCTCCAGCGAACGCTGCCTAGAGATGCTGCAAGACTTCATTCTTCTCCAATTAGGTGTGGTCGATGTGGATGTGGAACAATTACAGTTTCCACAAGACAGCGACCTCACATACAGCCAGAATTTGCATAGATTTCTTGCGACAGACACTTCCTGGTAGAGTAATTTCCCGTTTTGGTGACATTTCCTGGCCGCCTCGCTCACCTGACTTTTCATGTGCAGACTTTTTCCTTTGGGGCTACATGAAGCAAGAAGTGCTCCAGACACATTGTGCTACCATTCCTGAGTTGAAGGATCGCATCAGAACTGCCGTCTACAGTGTACCAGGGAATATGTTACGCTGAGTTCTGGAAAGCTTCAATGCCGCCTAGATGAATGTGTTGTGCAGAGGGGGCATCATTTGACAGGAGTCATACTCAAAAAGTAATCCACGCAATATGGACAATGACTTACACATTAGTAAATGGCATACCTTTAACTATCAATTGACGTAAGAGGTAATAAATAAATTACAGTTACTGCCTGATGGTGTGTTTTTAATATCCTATCCTACTATGAATGCTGTCGCACCCTGTGATACAACCATTGTAGTGTACTGGCAAAATACTGGTGACACTGAAAGCACTGTTTTGCAATTAAGCACAATTTTCATTTGCTGGACATGCAGCATGTCCCCAGTAATTTAGACGTATGCACCTTTGTATCACCGGGTCCTATATTACAACGATTAAATTTGTGCACCCATAACAAAACAAACTGAACTGTTGGAAACTTCTTGCCTTCCAGCAATCCTGTTGCATCTCTGAATGGCTCTAAAAATGTCAATAGTTCTATTGCAGTGTTGTTGCTGTAATCATTAACATTTTCTGAGCCACCTCTCTCTCTGGGAGCTGTTCCATGACTTTTTCTCAGAGCCTTAGCACATACTGCAGCATTCTAAGCAAGCTGTTACACTTACCTTCCGTTTATTGGTTCAAGCTTGTCTGTATCGAATTCAGGTCACCAATTTTCTTCATGAAACAGTCACTATCTTTAGCAGCATAAGTCGTGGAATAAACTACTCCAACCCCATTTATTAAATAATCATCATCTAACATATGTTTCAGGACTGTGTTCAAAACGTGTGTAGTGCAATAGAAGTACCTTGCATACATTAGCGCCTTCGTCAGTGGGACATGAAATCTTATTAAAATGTTGGGTATTTAGTCCTAATAATTTGAATAGTGTAGTTCTTAATAAATTCCCCATTTATTTTATTTTATTTTTTTCCAGAGAAGTGATTTGTCACCAGTGCCATATTTCACAGTGCCTAATCTTGATAAGCAAAGTCCACAGTACATTTTCCGATATCTGCCGGTCCATGTATCCGCTGAACATCCACATGCATTCACACCTATGGCCTGAATAATGCTGCACATCATGCTCGCTCATATTTTATTGGATTCTCTTTCAATGTTTCGTACTACTGTTATAGGATGAGGCAAAATGTTAGAAACATCTACATCTCCCACTTCTGAACCAACATTTACAAGTTCTTGATATAAACCTCAAAATCCAACACCTAATGTTAACGTATATGGATGAAGGTTTTTGGCACACATTTTTATGCACCTTTCCAAATTACTGAAGCTTTCACTGAAACAGCTAATGCTTCAGAAATTACATTTTGTCGTAATCTGCAGACATGCCCCTTCAGATGTGTGGTGGCGGACCTGTAACACAGGAGAGCAGATAATGTGCCACAGTACATGTAGCCGACACCCTTATCAGACACTGATGAAAATCTCTCCCAAACATTATTACAACCACCATGTTTTGCACTCTGGAGATATTATTCAAAATCAGGTTTCGCTTTCACTCTCTCCATCTCATGTCTGTGTCCCATGCAGGCAACTGAGTGGCTGTCGGGTAATTATAGCTGCAATTCAAGCATGTGATGCTCAAATGAGTGTCATGAACATCTTCAACTTTTGTAGTTATGTCTTCCTCAGTTGCATGTAATATTACGGTATATTGATAATTTTTACTTTTTGGACTGTCTAACTACAACTGAATGAAACACAATTTTCATGCCATACGCATTTCGCCTTTATTCTATGCCAGGTATCTTCAGTCACAAGTTGTGTGGACGATTTTCTACATATGTTTCTGTTCCATTTGTGATGTCGTTTCTCCTCTTATAATTGTCACTTGGTGGTTTTTTTTCCACATTTCACAGCACTAGGAAAGCAATTCGAGCAAGCATACACATCAGATGCAGACCTCTAGTGTGTACAGAAACGGCACAGAAATCTGTTTGCAGAATAGATCTGTGGAATAGTTCCTGTCTGTGAAGACCTTTGTGAGACCTTCAGCGTAGTGGGCAAGAAAGATCTTGTCACTGCAGATGTCCTGTCCGTGGGTGGTCAGGCAGTGTGGGAGGAATTTTGTGGCATGGAAGGGATAGAAACTATTGAAATGCAGGTACCGTTGGTTTTGGTAGTTTAATGTGGGCAGAGGGGTGGATGGAGCCATCATAGAGTTGGAGGTCAATGCCCAGGGGGGTGGCACATCAGGTTGAGAAGGATCAGGTGAAGCAGATGGGAGAGAAGGCGTTGAAGTTGTGAAGGAATGCGAATAAGGTGTCTTCTCCCAGAGTCTAGATCATGAAGATATCAATGAACCTGAATCAGGCCAGGGTTTGGGGTTTTGAGAATCCTAGAAGGTTTCCTGTAGATGTCCCATAAACATTTAGGTATAGGAAGGTGCCATTTGGTTGTGCATGGTTGTGCTGCAGACTTCTTGTATACCTTCCCTCCAAAAGAGAAGCAGTTGTGTGTTAGGATGAAGTTAGGTTAATGAGGAATGAGGCAGTGAGTGTGGGGTCAAGGACCTAGGGAAAGATAGTCTTTAACAGTGGCAAGACCATGGGTTTGAGGATTGTTGTTGTATAGGGAAGTGGTGTCAACAGTGACAAGAAGGGATCCAGGAGGTACAGAGACTGGTATGGTGGAGAGTCAGTGAAAGAAGTGTTGATACATTTGAAGTGGGAGACTATATTTACAGTAATTGGTTGTAGATGTTGATCAATGGGGGTCAAAATTCTTTAACTGGTGCACAATAACCAGCTGTAGTGGGGTAACCAGGATTGTTGGGTTTGTGGATGTTGGGTTGCATGTAGAAGGTGGATGAACACGGTGTCTTACAGGTGACTGGGGAAAGTAATGCAACCCCCCGCCCCTCCCCCTGCCACAATGGCCTTATTTCCTTCCTGCACCAGTTCAGAAAAGTATCTGTATCCAGACTAAAACCCAGTACCAAACCCTGTTCCTTACATGCTACTTAAATCATGGAATGCCCCCCCCCCAACTATCTAAACATAAAAAATTCCTTTCCCTGGATTTCATCTCTCCTTTATCAATGACCTTCACCATTTCAGATTATGCCAATCCATGGCCCTCACAAACCTGGTATTGCAAAAACACATCTCCATGGCACAGGCATCCCAGAATCACTTCTGTTCCCTCTGCAAGATAATGCATCTCTGCAATCCCATCTACATCAATATTCTGCAAGCCACTGTCAGGTGCATGGTGGAAGGTAGCCTGTACCACTACTTGCCATTTGCCCTTCTATTCCACTCCCAAATACAGCAAGGGATGAACAACTTGGTATGCCTCCATATGAGCCCTAATTTCCTGTATCTTATCCTCCTGGTCCTTATGAACGATGTATGTTGGCAGGAGCAGAATCGTTTGGCAGTCAACTTCAAATGCCATTTCTCTCAATTTTCTTAATAGTGTTTCCCGAAAAGAACATTGCCTTCCCTCCAGGGAATCCCATTTGAGTTCCCAAAGCATCCCTGTAACACTTACTCCCTGAAAATGAATCCCATGCTCTTCAGCACCTGGAGGGGTATTCCAGGTGCCATCTCCATAAGTTATCCAACCTGCTGACATACTATTGCCGCCTTGGGGCACCATTATCCAGTCCCAATCCTACCGACAGTTTTTTCCCTTGTCAACCACTCATTGCATCCAGACCTTGTCTAGCTGATCATTTCAACTTGGCACAGAAAACTCCCTGCCAACACACCACTAAATCCAGAGCAGGAACATTCATGGAACATTGTTTATTTATTTATTTACACATCTAGATCTGTAGGACCAAATTGAGGAGCAAATCTCCAAGGCCATGGAACATGTCAGTACATGAAATTTCAACATAAAAGTAATAACAAATAGAATGACTCCAAAAAAAAGTCAAACCATAAGTTTCAGTAAACACAATCAGCAATGTAACATAGGAATCAGCTTAATTTTTCAAGGAACTCCTCAACAGAATAGGAGTGACCCCTGAGGAAACTCTTCAGTTTTGATTTGAAAGCACGTGAATTACTGCTAATATTTTTGAATTCTTGTGGTAGCGTATTGAAAATGGATGCAGCAGTATAGTGCCCACCTTTCTGCATGATATTTAGATTTAAGGAAGTGCAAAACAAATGAAGATTGTATTTCTGCCTAGTATTAATTGAATGAAAGCTCCTAATTCTTGGGAATGAGCTGATATTGTTAACAAGAAACGACAGTAAAGAATGCATATATTGTAAGACCAATGTTAGCATAGCCAGACTAGTGAACAAGGGTCAATAAAAAAAGAAGTTTGCGAACTTACACCACTTAGTGCCTGAACTGCCTGTTTCTGAGCCAAAAATATCCTTTGAGGATTGGAAGAGTTACCCCAAAATATAATACCATATGACATAAGCAAATGAAAATAAGCAAAGTAGACCAATTTTCGTGTCCAACGATCACTTACTTCAGATACCATTTGAATAGTTAAAAAGGCAGCATTAAGTCTTTCAACAAGACCTTAATGTGGGCTTTCCATGACAGTTTACTATCTAGCTAATTACCTAAAAATTTGAACTGTTCAGTTTCTCTAATCACATGCCCATTCTGTGAAATTAAAACGTTGGGTTTTGTTGAATTGTGTGTTAGAAACTGTAAAACACCTAGTATTGCTGTGATTTAGCGTGGTTTATTTTCTACAAGCCATGAACTTACGTCATGAACTGCACTATTTGAAACAGAGCCAATGTTGCACACAACATTCTTTACTACCAAGCTAGTGTCATCAGCAAACAGAAATATTTTAGAATTATCTGTAATACTAGAGGGCATATCATTTATATAAATAAGCAACAGGAATGGTCCCAACACTGATCCCTGGGGGACTCCCCATTTGACCGTAGCCCACTCAGGCCCATCACATCACAGCCATTCTCAACACCATGAATAATTTTGCTGTCTATTGTTAAAGTAAGGGGTGAACCAATTGTGAGCTATATGCTTCCCTGTAAAAACAAAGTTTTTATTTAATTCACCAGAAATGTTCAGAAAATGATTGTTAAATATTGTACATATATGTGACTTATCAGTAACAGAAACATTTTACTATGAATTGACTATATTGTCAACCTTGTGCTGTTGACCAGACACTTCCTTCACAACTGGCCATATAGTTTTAATTTCAACCTGTGAATTAGCTACTCTGTTTGCATACCACATACTTTTTGCCTTCCTAATAACATTTTTAAGCACCTTACAATACTTTTTGTAATGGGCTACTGTAGCTTCATTGTGACTACTCCTAAAATTTTGATATAATTCCACCTTTGTTCTACACGATATCCTTATCCCACTAGTCATCCACCCAGGCTGCCTTTTGCTGCTAGGCCCCTGTTCAGTAAGTTCTAATGGAAAGCAACTCTCAAAGAGCATGAGAAATGTGCTAAGGAAAGCATTATTTTTGTCATCTGTTATCAGCACTATAAAGGTCCTGCCACTCTTGTTCCTTAATGAGGTGTAAGGAACTCTCTATTACCATTGGATTAGCTTTCCTGGACAGTTTGTAATTATATGTGACATTTGTTTGAGTACAAAAACCTTTCAGTGTTAAAATGTACTTATTGAATGCCCATCTAGTAATGAAGAATGAATAAAAATACTGTATATGGCTGTGCTACTGTTCCCCTGCACCCTGGGTGGAAGAAACAGTCTGCATCAGATCATATGAGTTTAGGAAATCTACCAACATCTTTTTTCTTGCACAATCATATACAAAATTAACATTGAAGTCACCACATATAACTAATTTTTGGTACTTCCTGTAAACCAAACCAAGAACCCTCTTTAG